>NC_061120.1:188548993-188740280 GCF_002878395.1 Capsicum annuum | reverse complement strand
ACAATCTAGCGTAATCCTCAGCAGTATATGAAGTATGAACAGGCAAGAAATGAGCAGACTTAGTCAACCTATCAACCACAACCCAAATGGAATCATGATGGCGTCGGGAAGGAGGTAAACCAATCGTGAAGTCCATATTTATCTCTTCCCACTTCCATGTGGGAATACTAAACTCTTGCATCATACCACCAGGTCTTTGGTGTTCAACCTTAACCTGTTGGCATGTTGCATACTTAGCTACAAATGCTGCTATATCTTTCTTCATGCCACTCCACCAATAGATTTCCCACAAGTCTCGGTACATCTTGGTGGCACCAAGATGAATAGAATATTGTGCCCCATGCACTTCAGCCATAATCCTCTGTCTCAGATCATCAACATTCAGGACACACAATCTACCCTGCAATCTCAACACACCATCTCCTCCTTGGGAGAAAACATCTACTTTTTGGTCCTTGACTGACTCCTTCAATCTGACTAAACTAGCATCTAAGTATTGATTTTCCTTCACTTCCGAAATCAAGGAGGATTCAGAACTACTCTGAACCCCTATACTACCTTCAGCAGAGTCAAACAACCTAACCCCTAATCTAGCGAAACGATGCACATGACGAGCCAACTCTTTCTTACCTTCTACCACATGCAAAACACTACCCATGGACACTCTACTTAGGGCATCCACCACAATATTGGCCTTGCTCGGATGGTACAGGACACTCATATCATAGTCCTTTAACAATTCTAACCATCATCTCTGCCTAAGATTCAATTCTCTCTAGGTAAACATATACTGCAGACTCTTATGATCAGTGAAAACATCAACATGGATACCATACAAATAGTGTCTCCAGATTTTCAAAGCAAACACAACAGCAGCCAACTCAAGGTCATGGGTGGGGTAATTTTTCTCATGGGGTTTTAACTGTCTAGAAGCATAACCTATCACCTTACCCTTCTGTATCAATACGCAACCCAACCCAACTCTCGAAGCATCACAGTACACCACAAAACCATCAACACCATCAGGCAAATTCAAAATAGGGGCTGAAGTGAGTTGAGTCTTCAACTCCTGAAAACTCTTCTCACAAGATTCGGACCACAAGAACTTCACTTTCTTTTGGGTCAACTGAGTCATAGGAGACGCTATAGAGGAGAAACCCTCAACAAAATGATGGTAATAGCTAGCTAAACCCAAGAATCTTTGGATATCAGTCGGAGAAATAGATCTAGGCCAATTTCTAACAGCTTCGGTCTTTTGGGGATCCACTCTAATACCCTCGGAAGAAATGATATGACCCAGAAAAGCAACCGACCTTAGCCAAAACTCACACTTACTGAACTTGGCAAACAACTTGTGATCTCTAAGGGTTTGTAAGACAGTTCGGAGATGATCAAAATATTCATCCTCACTACGGGAGTACACCAGTATATCATCGATGAACACTATGACAAACATATCCAAATATGATCTGAACACTTGATTCATGAGTCCATGAAAGCTACTAGGGCATTAGTTAACCCGAAAGACATAACAAAAAACTCAAAATGGCCATAACGAGTTCGAAAAGCGGTTTTTGGAATGTCACACTCCCTAACTTTCAGTTGATAATAGCCGAAACGAAGGTCTATCTTTGAGAAATAACTTGCACCTTGAAATTGGTCAAATAAATCATCTATTCTCGGAAGGGGGTACTTATTTTTTATGGTGACTTTATTTAGTTGGCGGTAATCAATGCACATACGCAAAGAGCCATCTTTCTTTCTCACAAACAACACAGGAGCACCCCAAGGAGAAACACTGGGCCTTATGAAACCCTTATCTAGTAGATCTTTGAGTTGCTCTTTCAACTCCTTAAGTTCTGCAGGTGCTATACGGTAAGGAGAAATAGAAATAGGCTGAATATCGGGAATAAGATCAATCCTGAACTCCATCTCTCTATCAGGAGGTATCCTTGGGAGATAAGCCAGGAAGACATCAGAAAACTCATTGACGACATTAATAGACTGGAGAGTTGGAGTCTCAGACTTAGTGTCTTTGACTCTAACCAAATGGTAAATACACCCCTTTGAAATAAGCTTTCTAGCTTTGAGGTAAGAGATAAAATGACTCTTGGGTGACACAGAATTCCCAGACCACTCAAACACAGATACACCCAAAAACTAAAACTTGACCACTCGGGTCCGACAATCAATAGAGGCATAAGAAGAATACAGCCAGTCCATACCCAGAATCATATCAAAATCTACCATGTCTAACTCAATCAGATCAGCCAACAAGACTCTATGAAGAACGGTAACAGGACACTTTTTATACACTTTCTGGGCAACAATTGAATCACCCACTGGGGTAGAAACTAGGATAGGCTCAGGAATAATATCAGGACTCATTTCAAAATTCATAGCAATCAAAGGTGTAACATATGAGAAACAAGATCCAGGATCCAACAAAGCATACACATCACCACATCATTTCTCACTCCGAATGCAACATAGAATGCATAAATTCAAGAAACTACAGCTGAACACATAATAAATAACAGCTGAACTGCTGCAACTTTTATCAAAAGTGCATGATTTAGGAAAGAATGGTACCTTTGGCTTGATCGGAGTTCGCAAAAAATAGGTGCGGGTACTTGGATCGCATATTCGCCTCAGCTTCCCAAGTTGCACCCTCAATAGATTGGTTTTGCCATAGCACCTTGACCAAGGGAACTTCTTTGTTCCTTAGTCTTCGAACACTGAAATCAAGAATCTCAATAGGATTCTCATCAAAAGAAAGATTTCTTGAATGTCAGCACTCACCGAGGAATCCACTACCACAACATTGCTAATATGCTTTCTAAGCATGGAGACATGGAATATTGGATGAATAGAGGACAACTCGGAAGGCAACTCGACTTTATAAGCTATCTTACCAACACGGCTAAGAATTTTGTAAGGACCAACATAACGGGGACTAAGCTTCCCCTTCTTTCCGAATCTCTTCACCCCCCTCATGGGTGAAATTTTCAGATATACTAGGTCACCAACTTCAAACTCAAGGTCTTCCCTTCTAACATCTGTATATGACTTCGACGACTCTACACAATTTTTAACCTTTCCCTAATCAACTTAACTTTTTCCATAGCCTCATATACCGAATCAGGACCACTCACAGCCACTTCACCCACCTCGAACCAGCCTATGGGTGATTTATACTTCCTTCTATATAAGGCTTCAAACGGAGCCATGCCAATACTAGAGTGGAAACTGTTATTGTAAGCAAACTCTATCAACGGTAAGTGATCATCCCAACTTTCCTTAAAGTCAAGTGCACAAGCTCTCAACATATCCTCTAAGGTCTGGATGGTCCGCTCAGCCTGACCATCGATCTATAGATGAAAAGCAGAACTCAAAAGCACTTGGGTACCAAGACCCTTCTAAAAAGCTTTCCAAAATTGCGAAGTGAACTGAGTACCCCTATCTGAAATGATAGATAAGGGAACTCCATACAGTCTGACTAGCTCTTGCATATATAATCTAGCATAATCCTTAGCAGTATATGAAGTATGAACAGGCAAGAAATGAGCAGACTTAGTCAACCTATCAACCACAACCCAAATGGAATCATGATGGCGTAGGGAAGGAGGTAAACCAATCGCAAAGTCCATATTTATCTCTTCCGCTTCCATGTGGGAATATTAAACTCTTGCATCATACCACCAGGTCTTTGGTGTTCAACCTTAACCTGTTGGCAAGTTGCATACTTAGCTACAAATGCTGCTATATCTTTCTTCATGCCACTCCACCAATAACTTTCCCGCAAGTCTTGGTACATCTTTGTGGCACCAGGATGAATAGAATATTATGCCCCATGCACTTCAGCCATAATCCTCTGTCTCAGATCATCAATATTTAGGACACACAATCTACCCTACAATCTCAACACACCATCTTCTCCTTGGGAGAAAACCTCTACTTTTTGGTCCTTGACTGACTCCTTCAGTCTAACCAAACTAGCATCTAAGTATTACTTTTCCTTCACTTCCGAAACCAAGGAGGATTCAGAACTACTCTGAACCCCTATACTACCTTCAGCAGAGTCAAACAACCTAACCCCCAATCTAACCAAACGATGCACATCACGAGCCAACTCTTTCTTACCTTCTACCACATGCGAAACACTACCCATGGACACTCTACTTAGGGCATCCGCCACAATATTAGGCTTGCTCAGATGGTACAGCACACTTATATCATAGTCCTTTAACAATTCTAACCATCGTCTCTGCCTAAGATTCAATTCTCTCTAGGTAAACACATACTACAGACTCTTATGATCAGTGAAAACATCAACATGGACACCATATAAATAGTGTCTCCAGATTTTCAAAGCAAACACAACAGCAGCCAACTCAAGGTCATGGGTAGGGTAATTTTTCTCATGGGGTTTCAACTGTCTAGAAGCATAAGCTATCACCTTACCTTTTTGCATTAATATGTAACCCAACCCAACTCTCGAAGCATCACAGTACACCTCAAAACCATCAACATCATCAGGCAAAGTCAAAACAGGGGCTGAAGTGAGTCGAGTCTTCAACTCCTGAAAACTCTTCTCACAAGATTCGGACCATAAGAACTTCACTTTCTTTTGGTTCAACCGAGTCGTAGTAGACGCTATAGAGGAGAAACCCTCAACAAAATGATGGTAATAGCCAGCTAAACCCAAGAATCTTTGGATATCAGTCAGAGAAATAGATCTAGGCCAATTTCTAACAGCTTCGGTCTTTTGGGGATCAACTCTAATACCCTTGAAAGAAATGATATGACCTAGAAAAGCAACTGACCTTAGCCAAAACTCACATTTACTGAACTTAGCAAACAACTTGTGCTCTCTAAGGGTTTGCAAGATAGTTCAAAGATGATCAGAATATTCATCCTCACTACGGGAGTACACCAGTATATCACCGATGAACACTATGACAAACATATCCAAATATGATCTGAACACTCGATTCATGAGGTCCATGAAAGTTGCTGGGGCATTAGTTAAATTGAAAGACATAACAAGAAACTCAAAATGGCCATAACGAGTTCGAAAAGCGGTTTTTGGAATGTCACACTCCCTAACTTTCAGTTGATAATAGCTGGAATGAAGGTCCATCTTTGAGAAATAACTTGCACCTTGAAATTGGTCAAACAAATCATCTATTCTCAGAAGGGGGTACTTATTTTTTATGATGACTTTATTCAGTTGGCGGTAATCAATGCACATACGCAAAGAGCCATCTTTCTTTCTCACAAACAACACAGGAGCACCCCAAGAAAAAACACTGGGCCTTATGAAACCCTTATCTAGTAGATCTTTGAGTTGCTCTTTCAACTCTTTAAGTTCTGTAGGGGCTATACGGTAAGGAGGAATAGAAATGGGCTGAGTATCGGGAAGAAGATCAATCCCGAACTCCATCTCTCTATCAGGAGGTATCCCTAGGAGAACATCCAAAAAGACATCAGAAAACTCATTGACGACGTTAACAGACTGGAGAGTTGGAGTCTCAGACTTAGTGTCTTTGACTCTAACCAAATGGTAAATACACCCCTTTAAAATAATCTTTCTAGCTTTGAGGTAAGAGATAAAATGACTTTTAGGTGACATAGAATTCCCAGACCACTTAAACACAGATGCACCCAGAAACTGAAACTTGACCACTCAGGTCCGACAATCAATAGAGGCATAAGAAGAAAACAACCATTCCATACCCAGAATCACATTAAAATCTGCCATGTCTAACTCAATCAGATCAGCCAACAAGACTCTATGAAAAATGATAACATAACACTTTTTATACACTTTCTGGGCAATAATTGAATTACCCACTGGGGTAGAAACTAGGATAGGCTCAGGAATAATATCAGGACTCATTTCAAAATTCACAGCAATCAAAGGTGTAACCTATGAGAAACTGGATCCAGGATCCAACAAAACATTCACATCAAACTGAAATATATGAAGCATACTAGTAACAACATCGGGAGAGTCCTTCTGTTCTTGGTGGGATGGTAAAGCATAGAATCTACTCTGGCGCTGCCCGCCAGCATTTTTAAAAGAGGCGCCCTGAGCTGGGGCTGGGCGAGTCGCTGGAACTGGAGACTAACAATTTGAGTCTGGGTCTGAGGGCAATAGTCACGACGCCCTTGTCCATCCTGTGGACAATCTCTAACTCTGTGACCCATGTGACCACACCAAAAACAACCCCTCTTCTTACCCCAACACTTACCCAAATGAGCCTTACCATACTTAGGACACATGGAACGATTTGTCTTACTGCCAGTACTGTACTGGGACCTGGATGCATATGACCTGGTACCTTGCTCCTGCCTACCTATAGGCATGGGAGAACTAGCAGATGACGGTGCTGGCCTAGATGAACAATCCTGATACTGAGGGCGACTCCCTCTCTGTGATCTAGTCTGACCCTGTCCGTGCTGCTCAGACCTAGCTCTCTTATTCCCTTTCATTCTATCTCTTTCCTTAATCTTATGTGTCTCAATCTGTTAGGCATGAGTTATCAACATAGAAAGATTTATCTCACTATTCAGCATAGCAGACCTACACTTCTTAACCACATAACTAGACACTCCAGTCGTAAACTTACTCATACTAGCTCGATTATCAGCCACTAAGTCAGGAGCATACTTGGCCAACTGGTTGAACTTTAGATAGTACTCCCTAATAGTCATAGAGCCCTATCGCAAGTTTATAAACTCTTCCACCTTAGTCTCCATCATCTCCAAAGGGAAAAACTTATCCAAGAATGCATCTTGGAACTCTTGCCAAGATGTAGGGACAGCTCCCTCACCTCTACCTTTCCTCCAAAAAACAACTCAGTCATAAGAAAGGTCTTTCAACCTATACACAACCAACTCCACACTATGTTCCTAAGATATATGCATCACCTGAGTAATCTTCCGCATCTTCTCTAAAAACAACCGTGGATCCTCATCAGACTTGGACCCATAGAATTCCAGTGGATTTATCCACATGAAGTCATGGATCCTGGAAGCAGCTGAATTACCTCTCTATTGCTGTGGATCCAGGGCCAGGTATGCCTGAACATTTGCAATAATAGCTTGAGCCAGTGCCTGAAAGGCTGCCCGAAATTCAGCATGAGACATATTTTTATTCAATAGGTCAGCAGGTTGAGGTAATTGACCATCATTATTTATTCTCACTCGACGTGGAGGAATATTTTTGAAAGAGGAGAGCATGAATCAATAGCAAAGAGAGACACTTTAAGCATGATAGATTTCTGAAAGAAAGAATCACACTTTTTCCTAAAATGTTTTCTAGCCTCTTGCTCATAGATGTGGCGCACTACACACCGATGATCAAGACTCTACTTAACGTGGCTTGTCAGACTACCTAGGGCACCTTAAAACCTGGCCCTGATACCAAGTTTGTAACGCCCCAAAAAATGGATCCTGAAGCGTCACACGATGCTTGAGGCTACGAGTAGCCCCAAGCTAACCCTTCGAGCCATTTTCATTCAGTTCAACACAAATCAATGGGGTTTTCATAAATAACCCTCAAATATCAACAGAGTAATCATCATTCAAGAATAAAAGAATTTCAGAAAGATAACAAAATATGACTTATTAGTCAACTCCCAACATCTATATTAGTCTGACAAGCCTCTAAGAAAATTAATAAAACCATCGATCCATTGAGACATGCCCCAACTGACTCATACTCAATTATCAAATGTAAATAATTCCGTGAAACTAGCATCATACATCACGTCCTTGGAAAATGAGGACTCACCACAACAGAGGATGTAGAACAGTGTGCCCAAAGAATCACTGTCAAACCTGGAACTGAGTACCTGAACCTATATTCTGAGAAAATGCAGCCTACATTCGAAGATATGGGTCAGTACCATAGAGAGAAACCAAGTATATGGGGGTGTATGCAGTTGTATAAACATCATCATCATAAATATTTATAAGTAATATGCAGGATGTATGAAAGACTCACATAGCCTGAAGAAAATCATCATAATCATGATAGGATGAAATAAGTACAATAACATATGTGAGTCATCATATAATTTGTCAATCACTTTCAATTCATCAAGAATATCAATTCTCATAATGTAAATATCATTTAAATCTTTTGAAAGAATAACTTTCACAATTCCACTTTCAAATCACTTCATCATTCACCATAGACATAAGGAAACACACACACACTAGGAGATCCTATAACTGACATAAACCATGTGAGCTACATGGAGTCCAACGTACAACCCACATTAGGGAGATCCGTCCTATCCTTCCCATCAAAGTAGGACTATCGATATCAAATCCACACTAACTAGTGATCACTATATAAATCAGCCTCAGGCTCACTCTTATGGGGGCACGTAGTTCTAGGGAAGTAAGGTCGATTTATACCTCCCACTCGGTGCTAAACATTTCTCTCGGACTTAGCTCAGATCATTTCAAAGACAATACACAACAAAATAATTTCAATAATATATAAATATACATCGGGAGCCATCATGCTTCCCATCTATCAAAATCAACCACGTTGTGGATTTCTTTCACACTCGAGTTCAAAACAACTCCATTAATACCAAAAGGTCAAATCATTCAAAATATCTTAAATATTCAACATCAACGTTCTTATAACACATACTTTTCTAAAAATCACAATTTCCAATGGAGATTCACGACCTAAATATAAAAATCATGATAAATATTGTTTAAAATTCATGCTTTATATCACCACACATGTAAATTCATCTTTCAAAATCATAAACATCAATATTTTATAATAATCATCATAAGATATGGGTTCATGCTTCAAATTCATAAAAATCAAATAAAAATCATGCCTTTGTAAAGAAAATTACTTTTGGGCACAAAAACGAAAGAGAGTTCTTGTTGAAAAACTCCACATACCTTGAATGATGAGTTTTAGATTGATACTCATTTTTGAGATGTTAATCATGCCTTTGAATGATGGTTCGTGGAGTTCTTGAACTAGAAACTTAGAATCTTGGATAAATTTTCAGAATTAATGGTGAACTTTGGAGGTTCTTGAAAATGGATGTAGGAGCTTAGGATTTTCTTTTTGAGGGATTTTGATGAAATATAATATATAATGATTCTAATAGGCTTTAATTTACGGTTTGGATGGATTTTGGGTAAGGGGGAATGACCAAAACGCCCCTAAAAATTAAAAAAAATCTTGATTCTGTTCTTTGGTGGACTATTTTGATAGTTTGAAGTAGATCAACCATAACGTTTTACTCCGATAGTCAAATTTGATGAAACTAATTTTATTAGAAAGAGGACTCTCATATCTTTCTGTTGATATATAGTATCTCACCTAGATCATTGTGTACGAGGATTTATGATCATTTAAAATTGATCCAAAATTCACTTTTGATAGGCTGAAGTAGATCGACCATAACTTTTTGCTTCGATAGATAAATTGGATGAAACCAATTTCATTGGAAAGAGGATTCATAGAGCTTTCCTTTGATATATAGTAGATCACCCAGATCATTATATACAAGGAGTTATGATCGTTTAAATTTGTATCAAAAATACACCAGGCCTCAGTACTTTTTCCTGCACGTTTTACTATTTACTACTATTCACGGTTCGATCAAAATGTTCATAACTTGTAGTTTGGGTGTCCATTTTGGATGATCCATATATCATTGAAAAGCTTATTCGTTACTCTACGCAATGGTGGTTCATAATCTAAGACATTTCGCATGAAAAATTTATAATTCATTCTAGAAGATAGAACCCAACACATTTACACACAAAATTTCAAAAAAAAATTTCTCAAGGTATTACAGTATCTATATTCGAGAGTCTATAGGATGTATTTAGGAAAATTCCCTCATTTTATTCTTTATCGTGCAAAGTTCTTTCATACCTTATGTTTTGAGTTGCGTTTCACTCTTTTTGCGTAAATGGTGTCATTTAAATATTATGAGAGTAGATATGTATAACCTTCTCCTAAAGGGAAAACGTCAATTCGTGATGTACTCGAGAGAGTGGATGGGATCATGGGTCAGCCCCGTCTAGGAGTAATGCTAGGGAACTCTCCCCTGAGTCTAGAGTTGAGCCTGTTAGTGGTATAAGTTCTACCCCAGTTTATCAGAGTTCATATACCCCAGTGTAAAAGGGCTTGTTGGTCCGATTCCCGACCCATTTAAAGGGTTCTCTTTTGGTTATGTCGGGTGTTCCTCCAGCAACTAGTGTGGATCCTCTTGTAGCACCAGCTTCTGTGTTAGGTACTCCTCAGACCCCAAGTACTATTCCACCTTCAGTGCTAACATCTGACTATAGGGTTTTGAGATCAGTAGTTCAACCATCATCTGTGTTACCTCCTCAGGTGGGATCTCAGCCAGCTGGACTTGCCATGCCTCATGCTCTTCAGTGACCCATATCTCAGATGGTTATGTTTGTGATATCTTTTTAGAGTATTATGGATCATGTTAAGGTGACAGATGATATTCTTCGGGTATCTCAGGGAGGCGCCAAGAGGGTGCACCATTTTGGTAAGTTCAGAGGTCAGACTCCATAAGGCAGAGATTTTAGAGGTTCTCATGGGTCTTTTAGTTCAGTAGTACAGGGTGGCCATCAGGGTAAGTTTAGAGTTTTCTATGTATGTGATGAGACTGGCAATATGGCCAAGGACTGCCCTCGCCTAGTGTTTAGAGCTACTCCTATTTCAACTGTGAAAGGTAGGGGTTCTTCCAGAGGTGCGAGAGGCAGAGGTAGTGGAGCCCATGGCGGGGGTCATAGGGCTATTCAGCTAGCCAGTGGTCATGGTCTGTATTATTCCATACCAGCCAGACCAGAGGTAGAGGCTTTGGATGCTGTGATCACAGGTATCATCCCTATTTATTTTAGACCTATATCTATATTATTTGATCCATGATCAACGTTTTTCTATATGTCTGTATATTTTTTTTTGGGTTTTGATTCTGTTAGTGAGCCTCTTACTATGCCTATTCGTGTATCTACCCCGATAGGTGATTCTATAGTGGTGGATTAGGTGCATCGATCTAGTGTTGTGACTTTTGCCAGGCGTGAGACTTTGGTAGATTTACTTGTATTAGATATGGTTGATTTTGATGTTATTTTGGGTATGGATTGGTTTGTCTCCTTATCATAATGTATTCGATTATTTTGATAAAACTATGACCTTAGCTTCGCCGAGTGTGTCAAGGATAACTTAGAAGAGAGCACTTTATTTGGGTCCTAAGAGGATTATATCTTATGTTTAGGCTTGTAAATTGGTTGAGAGAGGATGTTTATCTTACTTGGCCCATATTCATTACACCAGTATTGTTTCACTTCCTTCCTAGGATTCTGTCTATGTTATTCGTGAGTTTATGAATATGTTTTCTATGGACTTGCCTAGTATGCCTTCGGATTGAGATATTGATTTTATTTTTGGTGTTGAGTCGGGAACCAAGCCCATTTCCATTCCTCCTTATACGATGGCCCCAGCAGAGTTGAAGAAACTAAAGGATCAATTCCAGGAGTTATTGGATAAGGGATTTATCCGACCTAGTACTACACCTTGGGGTGAGCCTGCCTTGTTTATGAATAAAAAAGAATAGATCTATATGGATGTGCATTGATTATTGAAAGATGAATAAGGTGATGGTTAAGAATAAGTATCCTTTTTCTCGCATTAATGATTTATTTGATCAACTTCAGGGTGCTACAGTATTTTTGAAGATTGATTCGAGGTTCGATTATCACCAGTTGAATATTAGAGCTTTGGATATCCTAAAGACTATTTTTAAGACTCGATATGGTCATTATGAGTTCTTGGTTATGTCCTTCAGGTTGGCCAATACTACCACCTCATTTATGGAGTTGATGAACTGGGTGTTTCGACCGTATCTTGACTCATTTGTTATCATATTTATAGATGATATCTTGGTGTATTCCAGGAATAAGGTTGAGCATAAAGAGCATTTGTAGATTGTTCTTCAGAGATTGAGGGATGAGAAGGTGTATGTGAAGTTCTTTAAGTGTGAGTTTTGGTTAGAGTGTGTTTCTTTCTTTGGACATATGGTGACAAAGAAAGGTATTATGGTTGATCCAGACAAGGTTGCAGTGGTTCGTGATTGGACTAGATCTACTTCTCTCTTTGAGATTTAGAGTTTTGTCATCTTAGGAGGTTATTATTGGTATTTTGTTGAGGATTTCTCTTTTATTGCATCTCCTTTGACTAAGTTGACTCAGAAAAAGATTTCCATCTAGTGGTCTGATGCTTGTGAGATGAGCTTCCAAAAGCATAAGGATTTATTGACTTCAGCTTATTTATTGGCTTTGCCCAAGGAGGGTGTGGGCTTTACTGTATTTTGTGATGCTTTCGGTGTTGGATGGGTGTTGTGTTGATGTAGGAAGGCAAGGTGATTATGTATGCATCTCGTCAAGATTGAAGCCCCATAAGAGGAATTATCCTACACATGATTTAGAGTTGCACATAGTTGTGTTTGCTTTGAAGTTGTGGAGGCACTACTTGTATGGAGTACGTTGGGATATCTTCTCAGATTATCATAGCCTTTAGTACTTCTTTACCTAGTGAGATCTTCATATGAGGCAGCGTCGTTGGCTTGAGTTGCTTAAGGATTATAACTTGACTATTCTCTACCATCCAATCAAGGCTAATCTGGTTGTGGATGCCTTGAGCTGAAATTCAACTAGCATAGGTAGCTCAAGGCCCTTGGCCTTAGAGGTTCAGTCTTTAGCTCACCAGATAATTAGACTTGATATTTTGACACCTGGCATGTTTTGTCATTTATGGAAGCTAGATCTTCTTTGATAGAGCAGATTTAAGCTCATCAGTTTGACGATGCTAGATTGAGGTTGATTTTAGATAATGTGTTGAGTGGAGAAACTAAGAAAGCCTCACTTGATTTAAATGGATATTTGAGGATTGGGGATCGAGTTTGTGTTCCGAGAATGGGTGACTAGATTAGGTTGATCTTGAAGGAGGCCCATTATTCCAGATATTTTATCCATCCAGGTATGACTAAGGTGTATCCTGATTTGAGGCAACACTACTGGTGGGGTGGTATGAGGTTATATATAGTATATTTTGTGGTTCGTTTCCTATGTTATCAGCAGGTGGAGGCCGAGCAAATGAGACTTGGTAGATTGCTTCAGAGGTTACCCATTCTCGAATGGAAGTGGGAATGGATCACCATAGACTTTATGACTGGTTTTTCTCGTACATCTCATAATTCTAATAGTGATTGGGTCATCGTGGATCAATTAACTAAGTCATCTCATTTTATTCTGGTTCAGGTCTCATTCAGTGCTGAGAGGTTAGCCCCTATCATCATTTGTAAGATTGGGCGTCTGCATGGTGTGTCGGTGTCCATTATTTCATATTGAGGTTATGTGTTCACAGCTCACTTTAGGAAGACATTTTAGGATGAGTTGGGTATTCGGGTTGATCTTAGCATACCATTTCACCCCAGACTGATGGACAGTTAGAGTGGACTATCCGAGTTTTAGAGGATGCTCCGCGCATGCGTGATGGATTTTGGTGGCCATTAGGATCAACTTTTGGCTTTTGTAGAGTTAGCATATAATAATAGCTACCATTCCAGTAATGATATGAATTTTTTTGAGTCATTATATGGTAGGCATTATCGCTCTCCAGTGGGTTAGTTTGATGATTCAGAGGTGACACTTCGAGGTACAGACTTGCTTCGTGAGTCTTTGGTCAGAGTCCGGATCATTTAGGATAGACTTTGAGCAACTTAGAGTAGGCAAAAGTGCTATGCTGATTGTAGACTTCATGCCTTGAGATTTGGTGTTGGTGATCGTGTTTTCCTTTGAGTTTCACCTATGAAAAATATGATGAGGTTTGGAGAGAGAGACAAGCTAGCCCCATGCATATTGGTCCATTAGAGATTCTTCGGACTGTTGATGATGTGACTTATGAGTTGAATTTGCCCCCTGATCTATCAGTTGTTCATCTAGTTTTTCATGTTTCTATGATTCGTTGCTATATTCCTAAAGAGTCATATGTCATTCATTAGGAGTCAGTTCAGTTAGATGAGCGGTTGTCCTTTGTTGAGGAGCCAGTTTCCATTTTGACTAGAGATGTTAGACAGTTGCGCTCTTGAGTGATCTCTGTAGTTAAGGTACGGTGGCGACATCGACCTGTAGATGAGGCTACTAGGGAGGTTGAGTATGATATGCATAGTTCTTATCCCCAACTCTTTGTTGATTTAGGTATTTCTTTAGCCTTAGTTTGAAGACGAACTAGATTTTTAGTGGTGGATGATGAATGACCTAAAAATTTGATGAAATATGTGAAATTTTATGTGATTTGACTATTTTACCCCTCTCCATAGTTACATTATGGTATTTCTGAGGTGTGAGAGTGATTGGCATGTTTTTTGATGCATTTTGGTATCATTTATGCGATATTGTGCTTTTTGATGTCTTCAAGATCCTTATTTTAAACTTATGGGGATATTTTTTGATCTGTGCAATGGATGGCCGAGCGGACTATGCCAACTTCTCCAGAATATCGATTTTAGGTTGTGTAAACCTTTGGTTCGGGTCCCGGTGCACCCGAGCTTATTTTGACCTATTGATCAAAAAGTTGAAAAATTAAAAATATGGGTGTGAGACCCACATTTGCTCAAAATGACCTCAAATGGAAAATACGACTTCGCCAGTAGATCCTCTGTCTATTTTAGGTTGTTAGCATGTTTGGTATGATTTTACGGCTTTTAAATCTCATTTCAACCATTGATTAGAAAAATTATGATTTCGGGTTTCGGGGGTCAACTTTTTGAAAATGATGTGTTTTTGAAAATCTGATATCTCTATCTTATGCGGAATGTCAAATTTAGTGTGGTTGCATAATTCGTTTGAATATATCAGACACTGAACAAATTTCGAACACTCCGTCGAAGTCCGGATTGGATAAAAAAAACAGCTTTTTTGCAAAAGTAGAGCAAAAAAGTTTGCATTATTTATACCAATTTTTAGGCTTATTTTATTCATTTTTCATCCTTTCTCTTGGGAGTTAAACCCTAAAATAGTGTGAGAGTTTAAAATTAAAGTTCGTCAGAGCTTGGGAAGCTATATTAACACCTATTTCTTGAATTCATTACGGATTTAAGGTAAGAATTCACCATTTTCTTAGTAATTTCTTGATAAATTTTCCAAAATTCTAAAAATCTGAGGGCTTGACTTTAAACTCCAATTTCACTCCTTTTCACTTGAATAATGTATTTATCTTATAATTACTAGTTTTTCATCAATTTAACCCTTAAAACAACTTCGATTCTTGATTTTAACCTGAATTTCAAAGATTTTACCCGGTAAAGCTCAAAAATGATTTTTCTTCGATTTGAACCTCGTTTTTTACTTGATTTAACTTGGGTTTTCAGATGTAGGTTCCAAAAAATATGGGGAACATGTTTTTGAAGTAAAGTTTCAATTTTTTCCTTCTTTTTTTGAAAACCCATTTTGGGGGCCATTTTGACCCCAAACTAAAAGTAGTCAATATTGGTGTCGTTTATTTTTTTTTGATACGTAGATTACATATTTGGTGTTTTTAGTGGATTTCGAGATCGTTCATGAAAAGTAAGGTCATGGGTTCAAAGTGTAGCGGACCAATTTCGACTTTTCAGGTAAGTTATTGTCACAACCCAAACCGGGGCTCTATCCGGAATGGCCATACCGAACCATGAAGGCTCGGGTGTCCCTATATGTCTGGTAATTATGCACAACATTCATATAATAGAGGGAAAATGCAGAATTTTATAATAGAACGAATCATGGTCATAAGTTTGATATAAATTCAACAATGGAAAATGGAATCCAAAACCATCTAGGAACACCTGAAAACCATCATAATTCGTTATATACAAAGAGTGATGGTCGATTGAAGTTGACCCAAGTTTCGATGCTCACTCAAACTTGAACAATAGGAAAGCTTTCAACTCTTGCTTGAGTTAGGGGACCTCTATGATCTCAATTCATGCTCAAATAGGTTCCCACACTACATAATTGATTAACATACCAAATTTACATAGGATTTATGGCTTTTGGATCATCTACGCATAGAAATGATGATTTTTATTCTTGCCCAAAATGCGGGGTGTTACATTGTCCCCCCTTGGGATCATTCGTCCCTAAATGATGACACGGAATACAGTCAAGCACTATCTCAAGCATACTAAGGCATAGGAAAAGAATAAGACAAAGATTGTACCTTCTATTTCGTCATTCTCCGGATCAAACAAGTTTGGGTATCTAGCTCGCATGTCATCCTCGGATTCCCAAGTAGCTTCTTTAATTTTCTGGTTACTCCACAACACTTTAACTGAGGCTATCTCTTTGCTTCTCAATTTTCTAACTTGGTGATCCAAGATTTCCATGGGCTCTTCTTCATAGGATAAGGAGTCTGAAACTTTGATCTCTTCTATGGGTAACACTAGAGAATGGTATCCAATACACTTCTTCAGCATGGATATGTGAAATACCGGATGAACAGAACCCAAAATTTCAAGCAACTCTAACTCATACGCAACTCCACCTATCCTTCTCAAAATCTGATATGGTCCTATATAGCGAGGACTCAGCTTACCTTTCTCCCCGAAATGCATGACTCATGGGAGAAATTTTGAGAAACAACTAAGCACCAACCTCAAACTCTAAATCTCTTCTCCTAACATCGGTGTAGGACTTCTGACGACTCTGAGCTGTCTTGAGCCATTCTCTAATAATTTTCACATCCTCCATCGCCTAATGAACAAGATCAGACCCAAACAACCGTGTCTTACCAACTTTGAACCACCCTATAGGCGACCTACATCTTCTTCCATACAATGCTTTAAAAGGGGACATCTTACTACTAGAAACATAGTTAGCCACATCATGCTTCATATTATTCCACCGATAAATGGTTTTTAGACCATGATACATCTTGGTAGAGCCTGGGTGAACAACATACCTCGAAGTGTGAGCTTCATCAAAGATTCTCTTCCTCAAACCATCTACATCTGGCATACACAATCTACCCTGATATCTCAAAATACCATCACCGCCAATTTCGAAGGACATTACCTTCTGTTGATCCACATCTTTCTTGATTTTCATCAAGATGGGATCTTCGATCTACTTCTCTTTAACTTCAGCATAAAGGGATAATTTAGCTATTTCATGAACAACCACCCCTCCATCTTCAGAATCTAAGACTCGCACTCTAAGATTTGCAAGTTGGTGAATATCCTTCACTATCTCTCTTTTCCCTTTTTCAACATGAGAAAGGTTGCCCATTGACAACCTATTAAGGGCATCGGCTACCACATTCGCCTTACCTGGATGATAGTGCAGGCTCATGTCATAATCCTTTAGCAATTCCATCAAGCGTCTTTGCCTGAGGTTTAATTCTTTCTATGAGAAAACATACTGTAAACTCTTATGGTCAGTGAAAATATTAACATGCACCCCATAAAGATAATGCCTCCAGATTCTAAGTGCAAACACCACAGCTGCTAACTCCAAGTCATGAGTGGGGTAATTCCACTCATGTACCTTCAAATGCCTAGATGCATAAGCCACCACCTTACCGTGCTTCATAAGTACACACCCAAGTCCCACATAGGATACATCACAATATACAACAAACCCGTTTGTACCTTTCGGAAGAGTCAGAACAGGTACAGTAGTTAATTTTTCTTTCAACTTCTCAAAACTATTCTCACAGGAGTCAGACCACACAAACTTCACCCTTTTATGATTCAACTTAGTAAGTAGAGCAGCTATGGAAGAAAATCTCTCTACGAATCTTCCATAATACCCTGCCAAATCTAAGAAGCTCCGAATATTGGTTGGAGTCGTAGGTCTGGGCTATTTTCTTACTGCCTCAACCTTTTGGGGATCCATCTCAATCCTATCACTAGACATAATATGCCCCAAGAATGTAATAGCACTTAGCCAGAATTCACATTTGGGGAATTTGCATACAACTTATGATCTCTGAGAGTCTGAGGGATAATTCGGAGGTGATTGGCATGATCCTCCTCACTCTTGGAATAAATTAGAATATCATCAATGAAAACTATCAAAAACAGGTCTAGAAACTGATGGAACACTCTATTCATTAGATCCATGAAAGTTGCAGGGGCGTTAGTCATCCCAAAGGATATGACTAAGAATTCATAATGACCATATCTGGTTCAAAAGGCTATTTTGGGAATATCTAACTCTTTAACCTTCAACTGATGGCATACCGAACGAAGGTCTATCTTCGAAAAACATCTAGTGCCTGAAGCTGGTAAAAAAGGTGATCAATTCTAGGTGGAGGATATTTATTTTTAACTGTGACCTTATTCAACTGGCGGTAATCTATGAACATACGTAGGGAGCCATCTTTCTTTTGTACGAAGAGTACAAGTGCACCCCAGGGAGAAATACTAGGATGGATAAAACCATTGTCTAGAAGATCTTCTAGTTATTCTTTCAGTTCTACAGGAGCCATTCTATATGGAGGAATAGAAATGGGATGGGTGTTTGGAAATAAATCAATACTAAAATCTATCTCCCTATCGGGTGGTATCCCTGGGAGATCATCTAGAAAAATTTCTGGGATTTCATTCACCATAAGGATGAACTGAAGAGAAGGGCTTTCGGTACTCGAATACTTAACCCGAATAAGATGATACAAACAGCCGTTAGAAATGAGTTTACGTGCTCTGAGGTAAGATATAAAGTGCCCTCTAGGTGCTAAAGAATGCCCCTACCACTCTCCTATTGGTTTATTAGGGAAAGAAAAAGTGACTCTTTAGGTTCTAAAATTTAGTGTGGCATAGCACGAATGAAGCCAATCCATCCCTAGAATAGCATCAAAATAAATCATATCTAGGTCTATGAGGTCTACTACGGTATTTCGGCCATAAAAAGTCACCACACAATTTTTATACACCTTCCTAGACACAACGGAATCATCCAACAGAGTAGAAATAGAGAAAGGTTCTGAAATTACATCGCGCTCAAACCCAAAACCAACAGCCACATAAGGGGTCATATAAGACAAGGTAGACCCGGGATCAAGTAGCACATAAACATCAAGGGAAAAGATTTGTAACATACCAGTAACTATATCTGGTGAGGCCTCCGCTTCCTGTCGGTTGGTCAAGGTATGCAACCAGTTGCGACCGCTCCCAACAGCTAAAGTGACGCCCTTTTGAGGTGGCGGTGATGCAGAAGAGTTTACCTGAGATTTGGCAACACCAACATTCCTTCTAACCAAAGGAAAATCTCTCTAGAATTGACCCAACTGACCACATAAATAGCATACTAGTGAACCCAGCTGACACCTCCCTAGATGATACTTACCATAGTTCTCACACCATGGAAATGTACGATGTTGCTGAGCTATGTTGCCCTATGACTGGGTATCCTATACCCTGGATCCACGATTAGTTTGGAAACTCTGAGTTCGTCAGTCTATTGGAGGTCTAGGTGTTGGGCCGCTGGCTGTGGACTGAGCATTACCCCAATTCTTCTTTTTTTGCCATTTATTTCCGTAATTACCACTGTGGCTGACTGTGGCCTTGGTCTACATTCAGGCTCTCTTCGTTTGCCTATCCTTCTCCCTAGATTCTGCGATTCTCTTCTTCTTATCCTCTACCTTCTGCATATGTACTGAAAACCTAGAGAAGTCTATGTCCTTGTTCAACATAACCCCCTTACATTCGAGCACTAAGTCATCCGAAAGGCCGAATGTAAATTTTTTCATTCGGGCTCTTATATTACCAGCCATCTCTGAAGCATAACGATCCAGTTGGTTGAACTTCAGAGTGTACTCCTTGACACTCATTTTTCCTTGCTTAAGGTTCATAAACTCCCCATCTTTGGCCTTTCTCAACTCAAGAGGAAAGAATCGACCAAGAAAGGCTTCCACGAACTCGCCCCATACAGTGGACCCGGCAATCTCACCCTTAGAATCCTCCCACTCATTATACCATTGGTTCTCTATATCCTTAAGCTGGTAAGCTACTAACTCATCCCCTTCTATCTCATCTAAATGCATCAGCTTAAAGATCTTCTCCATCTCGTCCACAAAATCCTGTGGATCCTTTTCTACCTTGGTACCAGTAAACTTGGGCGGGTTCATCCTCATGAACTGACCCACCCTAGTGGCCTCAGCTGTAACCAATGCAGACCCAATATTTTCTGACTGTTGAGTCTGTGTGGCCACCAACTATGCAAGTATGTTAATGGACTATCTAAATTCGACATTAGATGCCTCTCTCTCGCGAGGCTAAGTATGGTTAGTCCCCATCTGAGGAGCTCTAGGTGGGCTGGTCTGAGTAGGTGGAACTTCTGGAGTAACATCAATCTCTGGAGTCTAAACTCTATTTTGGGTCCTCATCCCATGAATGGGACAGACCTCATCAGTCTGGGCATTATCGTTAGTACGATGGGGAGGCATGACTATTTTCTGAAATACAAGAGATCACAAATTAGAGGACATATTAGACTCCAAAGCATGAACTAAATCTCAAAGAGGGGAAACATTCCTAAACTCCTAGTAGCCTCCTGCTCATAAGTATGGCGCACTACACACCCATAAATAAGACTCTACCCAACGCGATTTTGTAGATACCTTGGGACCATGAACCGTGCTCTAATAATAAGTTTGTCACGACCCGAACCGGGGCCCTGGCCATAACGGACATACCAAACTATGAAGGCTCGGGCATCCCTATCTATCTGATAATCATGCACAACATTCATATAATAGAGGGAAAATACAAAATTTTATAACAGAACGAAATCATGGTCATAATTGTGATATAAATTCAACAATGGAAAATGGAATCAAAAACCATCTAGCAACACCTGAAAACCGTATACGAAATCTCTATTACATGACGAATAAAAATTGTCTGAGGACTGTGACAAGGCCCCTAGTAGACCAAAACCATAATTAATAATAAATGTCTGAAAATAAATAGGCCTTCTAAAATATAGAAGGCTCATCGACTGGACTCTGCACTTCTGTTTGAAAAAATCTACGGCTTATCGGGACCCCTAGACTGTACCTCAGAACCTAAAAAGTAGGGGGTCAATACAGATGTACTGGTACACAGAGCAATCTAAAATAAAGCTTTTCATATAAATAAAATAGTTGAGAGCTAATCATAAAACATTATATAGGATATAAATTCTAAAACACATGAGCATTTTTTATAATCATAAAACCTTTCTGTCAATGCAATTTCTGATCTTTGTATTACTTCTAAGTTAGATGGCACTCCCTACAAGTCTGATATTCCATGGGCTATATGGAATCTCCCATTGACTCGGCAGGGAAGCCCCCAACCCAAGTATGCCGCAAGGGTTGGAGTGTCTGAGTCTGATACACAACAGGGCACTAGGACAACATATAATAATATACCCTGATCGATAAATCATGGTTTTAGGCAATGAGTTGTCTGAACTCGTGCCTTCTTTGGGAAACCACCTAAGATCTCTTTATGCCCAATTTTAGTCTGTTCTGAAACATGCATCATTCTAGTTTCAAAATCTAAAAATCTAATTTCAAACATTCATTCTATTCTATTCTGAATTAACATGGCATTATCTGAGGTGGTGTCGTCACACCAAGACTTGCAAGTCCTATTTATAAGTCATAATTCATCATAAAAGATTCTTTCATCAAAAACTCAATTCAAACCACCGAAACATACAGATAGTATAAGAGATTTCATGTTCCAAAACATAAGTCAAAACTATACAAAAATTCTTCAAACATATGGTGGTCACGTGCTTTTGGAAAAACCATGCACTCTTTCATTATATGCATATTCAACATTTATAACCATGTACAATACTCTCTTTTGAAATCAAAATCATAACCCAGATATAACATTATTCAAGACATTTTATATTTGCTTTTCAAGATGCATTCAAAATAAATCATAGCATATCATAAGTAAAGGAAAATCATAACAAGAGAGGGATTTTTCATGAGTCATGCTCTCAATTCAATCATCGACCTTAAAACACATGCTTACATATATATATAATTTAAAATCAATTTGGGGAAAGTCCTAAAGGACAAAATAATATCATCAATACTTCTAAAACATGAATGTATTCATAAATTTGAAATCCCTTTCTTAAAATCATGATTTCTATGCCCATGAGATTTTAGGAAAACCCCGCGTACCTCAAATTAATTAGTTTTAAGAGAAGAACTCAAATCTCGATTCGTTCATTGGAAATCTTGAACTTAAGGCTTGATTTTCTTAAATTTCTTGTTATTTGGAGAAAACCCTAGTTTGATCTTATTTTGAGAGTGAAAATGAAGTTTTTGATGTTGTAAAACTGATAGTGATTGATTAATAATGCTTAATGGTTGATTTAATTCATGTGAAACATTTATGGAGTGAGGGAAAGACCAAAATACCCCTAAGAAACCCAAAAATAATAGCATAATTGTATCAGTTGATGACCAGGGTTGACAGGCTGTCACTCGGGTGATAAGTCATCACCCAAGTCATCACTTTTGGGCTGGTTTTCACCATTCACTACCTTAGGCTGATGACTAGGTCTGATGGGCCATCACACAGCTGATAATTCATCAGCCTCATCATCATGTTTTGGAAGACAGACACTTCAAAGTAAATGAGCATAACTTTCTGCTCCGATACTAGATTAAAGTGAAGCCAGTGGCATTGGAAAGAGGACTCAAAGAACTTTAATTTATATTAGGACTCTTAATTCATTATATAAAAAGAGTTATGGTTGATTGAAGTTGACCCAAGTTATTGACGCTCACTCAAACTCAAACGATAGGAAAGCTTTCAACTCGTCCTTGAGTTAGAGGACCTCTATGATCTCAATTAATGCTAAAATAGGTTCCCACACTACATAATTGATTAACATACCAAATTTGTATAGGATTTATGGCTTTTGGATCATCTATACATAGAAATAATGGTTTTAATTCTAGCCCAAAATGCGGGGTGTTGCAGTTATGGCTTAACTCTTTTAGACTTGACTGGATAGTAAATGATGATAAAAATACATGTTAAGGGTGGGAACTAATCATGAAAATAGTTATTTATGTATTATGCTAGTGTAGGGGCCTATATATGATGTAATTGTCGAAATTGAGTTATTTTATGATATGTGTGACCATATGTGGTCCTATAGGATATTGATAGCCTTGAATACATACGAATAATTGTATTGTATTGTTAATATGCTTAATATAGTACCATTGGTGTATTATTATTATTATATTCATACGTTATTGGCATAGGAGACATGTGGAAATTCATGAATGAAACTGAAATAATAAGTGAAAATTGGCTCACATGGTTGTGAAAATATATCATTGTGGTTGGTTGTGAAAATGCTCCTTGTAATTGGTTGTGAGAATTACATTCTCATATCATACTCATTCATGAAATATTGGTACAACCGTGGAAACATCTGAGAAACACTGGCAACACCTTTTTAAAACCCTCCCCAAGAGATGTGCCAGGGAGGAAATATTGTAACATCTTATAATACCCTTTTTAAGAGATGTGCTGAAAAGAAGATATGAGATATGTAGATTGTATACAGGTTGACGAACCCCCCATAGGTCCTGCTTTGGGAGACTTGCCTTCGTAGCACAATCCCAGAGGTTGTGCGATGACCTCATCCATCATCATCATCATCATCATATACATTGCACTTACTTTATTGTGTTATGTTGTTTTGTATTGTGATGTTGACTTATCATCTATGTATTTATCGTATCTTTTTTTACTTGTATTTGATGATCTTGTTTATATATGTTTCCCCTTTGTTCTTCTTATATGTAATATAATACATACTTTTGTTCTATCTTGGTGTGATGTTGTAATATATGTGAGATATATTAGAACTATTAGTAAAAGAGGTGTGGGCTACCATTGTGGGATATTTTCTGATTGCAAGTGATGTGCCCTTAGTGTATATTTTGTATGCTTTATTTACTTCTTTGCTTGGTTGGCCTATGATACCTACTGAGTACAAGTGAACCGTACTCATACCTACTGCGTCCTTTTGGTGTAGGTCCTAGCTTAAATGTGCCTCAGGTTGATTGACTCGGGCGATTGTTAGAGCTTCCAAGGTAGCAGTTGGACATTCATGTGTCCGAAGTTCACCTTTATTTTTCTATAGTAGTTATGTCTTTATTAGTATTCGAAGACATATATTATTCCTTTGTGGTTATTTTTTTGATGTATTTGATTCTTGGATTGTATTAGTAGTTCTTACACTATTGACACCTGATTTTGGGCATGATTGGTATTTTGGATAAGTTCTTTCCACATTGTTATGATTACTTATATGATTTAGCTTCATTCTAAAAGCCTTACCTTGGGATATTTCTGTCTTTTTCTCTTTTTGTATTGGTTTAAATGATAGGCTTACTTGTCAAGGTACGCTATGACAAGTTCCAACATGACCTTTATTTTTGGGTCGTGACATGGATAGAGCAATCAACATCTCACCACGATCATTAATTGCAAATGGGAACCTCCTGATCCTCCTACCTATAGGCTAACACTGATGGGGCTGTAAAGCACCAGCCAAGTAAAGGAGGTGTAGAAGGTGTATTTTGGAACTACTTGTGCATGACCAAGGGCGGATCTATAGTGTTAGGTGGGGTTCCCGAAAATCCCCATTCGCTACTGTAGATCCGAAAAATTATTAAAAAAATATTATAGATGGGAACCAT
This sequence comes from Capsicum annuum, assembly GCF_002878395.1. Classification (NCBI taxonomy): domain Eukaryota; kingdom Viridiplantae; phylum Streptophyta; class Magnoliopsida; order Solanales; family Solanaceae; genus Capsicum; species Capsicum annuum. Next base: position 188,715,490 of record NC_061120.1, on the reverse strand, counting down.
AAACAAAAAGAATGTTGGCTTGATTACATGGAATGAATCCTTGAACTACTTATTCCCATGACCATGGAATTGATCTCTGCTGCGGTATTATTTTTTTATTATATTATTACACATTAATTTATTTTACTGGAAAGTCACAGGTTTGAAATCCTAAATTTTCCTCTATTGGCACCTGGATCATAGATGTACCAAATCCTACTTGTACACCATCTCCATTCAATCTAAAATCCTTGCAGTTCTAGAGTGCCTTAAAATTGTTGTCATACACAGGCTCATTTCCCTAGTAATCCACTCTGACTCCTTAGAAGTCATTAAAATGTTTAATAAAGGACACCAAGTCTATAACAACATTGTTTTCAAATGTAGGTCACTGCTACATCAGCTGAATTCTCTACCCTTATACAAATATGGAGGGAACTGAATAGTGTGGCAAACGCTATGGCAAAATAAAGGGGGAAGGACTCTTTTGATCAACCACAAATTTTGCTAGTTCCTTCAATGTATACAATAATAGCTCTGCCAGCCGACACTACAGGAACTTTTTTCACTAAAAAAATTATGGTCTGTATTAATAACTCTCATGGCATCTTCAGCCCTAGATGCTAACGGGCAACCCCCTGAACCTTATGTATTAACTATTTAATTATCGTTAATATTAGTACCTGTTTAACCAAAAAATATAATTGAACATCGAATTTCTTAATATTCCTGCCTCACGATACGTTTCGATGTTTTATTAGTACATATACTATTTCTTTTGTGATGATGAATTGTTAAGGACAAATTGATAGGAATTAGTCATATAAATGTAGAAAAGTATGATCTCCAGTTCAAAGTACAGTTGAGATACAAATTTAATTAGTTTAAATTTATTGTAGTTTTGATAGATATAGTTACATAATATCTATTGTAGATGAGAAGTTACAAGTATTTTCTCATATTAGTTAAGATACATGCAAACTAATCCGAACATTACAATTATAAAATGCGGCGAAGTTGTTCAAATCCGAAGTGACCAATTGGACAAAATACCTTTATCTAGTGGAAGACATGTTTTTTAATGCCCAAATCTTTATCAAAATAAAATTGTCATTTTCTTCTTCTTTTAAAAATATTTCTTTATAACAATATCCTATTCTTTTCATCTCTTTTTTGATAAATTTATTTTTTTATTACTTCTGAATGGACCAGAGGGTGTTCTAATCATTATAATTATAGGTCAACTAGATTTTTGCGGCTTATGTATAGGGGTGTGCAAAAATGGGTTATTCTAAAAAATAGACTCAAATTAGGGTGACTTTCAAATTTTAGCCCCAAAACAAAAAGGCTTTGTTAAAATAGCCTTAACTTGTTAACTCATATTTTATGGACGAAATTACCCCTACTCCAATATATTTATTGTTAAATATCTTTCTTCCGCTCTTTCTTCCAAATTCACAGAATCGACTCTCAAACAAATTCGCAGAATCAACTTTAGCCATAAGGTTTCTTCAGGTATGAATTTTGTCATCAAAATTTATTGTGGTAATTTTAGTCTATTGATACATTGCGGTAAATTTTAGCTCGTTATATGATTACCATATTGATTTGATTTTTGGGGAGGTGAACGCAAGCTGAAGTTGGGTTATGCTATTCTTGTAGTAACATATTTTTCATTGAGGAATTGGGTCAAACAGGTTTTGAGGAGTTTGTTATTGCGGTTATAATTGTATTTGAGTAGTTGCGGGGGGTTAGTCTTGGAGGGAAAGGCCGTTAATATGAGATTTAACGTTGATCTCAATATTTTTTGGTAAGGCCAAATGTATAAGGTCAAGGTGGTATAAGAAATTAGTTCCAAGTATTTCAAACTAGTGGTATAATTAGCATTAGAAGATGATGAGGAATTGTTAGAAGATAGTGAGGAATTGTGTCGAAAAGGTTGTTGGGAGTTTGTTATTGCGATTATAATTATATTTGAGTAGTTATGGGGGTTTGGTCCTGGACAGAAAGGTTGTTAATATGGGAGTTAACATTGATCGTAACAATTTTTGGGAAGGCCAAATGTAAAAGGTCAAGGTGGTACAAAAATAAGTTTGATTGTTTCTATAGCTTGAACACAAACTACAAATCTACCTTGCTTGCAAACTTCTCTATTTGTCTCAGTTTGTTGGATAGTCTTGCATTTCTCTCATGCTAAACTGCATATATAAGAATCATTTTATACACCCACCCAAAAGGAAATGTTGTCGTAGGCACGGTGGGAAGCCTATCACAAAGTTCTGCACTGAAGAGCAATAGTATAATTTTTGTGTAGTGATCTCTAGCAATGTACAGAGTTGGTAACTAGTGGGATCCTTCTATGTGAAAGGAGAAGAAAGCATTATGCACCTATTACGTACATAATTCATTCCATCACCTAGACTATTATCAGTCTATACTATATAAGCTGGGCAACTTGACTCTCATATGGAAGTTCATATGTACTCCCTCAATCCTTGAAGATAATCTAAATTTCTTATCCACCTAAATATATTTTGTGCAGGGTGTAACCTTAGTAGGAACCGGGAAAGAAACTGGTGATAGACATCCCAAAATAGGTCAAGGTGCACTTATTGGAGCTAGTGTAACTATACTTGGAAATATAAAAGTAAGGGAAGGTTCAATGGTTGGTGCAGATTCTCTTGTAATGAAGGATGTTCCTCTTTACAGGTTGAGTACTATATATTTTAAACTTCTGGTTTATCTGTAAAAGAGTTTTGATACTGTATGGAATACTGGTTGTGATGTGCCTTTCTTTTGGTTTTACAGTATGGTGACAGAAATATCAGCAAAGGTGATTGGTTATGTAGATGATCAAGATCCATCTTTAAATATGAATCATTGTATGTTTTGCTTTAGTAGAAGTATAGTCTTTTCTCTCAAAACTAGCTCTATTGAATTTAGTTTTGTTATGATATAATGCTACATATACATGTCTATCGAAGTAGAAATTGGTTTGTTTGTAAAGAAGAGGAAAAAAGAAATGTTGAACTCTCTTGCAATAGTTAGCTTTTTGTATTTACTCAAGGAATAGGGAGAAACAATAGGATGGATCTTTATTAGGTTGTTTTGGATCTTTAAGGATTCTAAAGGGGAGGATTCTGACTCTGAAAAAGGTTTTCTTGAAATATCTGATTGGAGTTGCTTTGTTTAAATTACATATGCTTGTCCACATGAATATGGAGAACAATAGGGGGGAAGAGATTAAACATTTAACCCCTTCCCTAGAAAAGCAGTGAAATGTTCGGTTAGAGCTCATTTTGGTTTTAAGTGAGCGGAACAATATAGGTTTGGAAATATGAGAGAGGTAGGAATGCTCCAGAGTAGTTATTGAACAGATTGATGTTATCCTTTTTACTATAAAGACGTAGAGAAATGTCAAAACGTGAGAAAGCCAGAAGATGCCGTGAATTAAAACAAATGGGATCCTAGATGAATATTTTAAACATAAACATAAAGATGAAATACAATTGAAAGTGAAAAAAAAATGAAAGGTAATGGCTTTACAACATCAAATTATGATGATGTTTAGTAATGTTGAAGTAAAAGTCATTATGAGAAGAATTTTTTACTAGAATTGTTTCTAATTTATTTGAATAAGTAAGAGTTGACATATTAGACCAGTAAATTCTCACTAGTCTAATATCCTGGTGGCTCATATAGACTGTTATACTAAAAATTTCACATTCCTTTGTAGTTTACAGTAATTTGCAAAAAAATATAAATTTTGCCATATAACTATTTTATTTCATGAGCTACCAATAGTAAACTTATTGGCTTCGTCATTCCCTTTGCTTAGAAGTTAACTGCTCATTGCTTTTTACTGCTATATTACAGATGCTAGCAAGGAATTTTTTCTAAAAGTAGCCATTAGCTGCAAGGAAGCAAGATCCAATGGTGATATTTCATTATGCAATATGTTTTATATATTAGGGATATATTTTTTTAAGAAACCAATAGTCATCCAGTTGGACTTGAACTTTGCTCATTCAGCAGCTTCTACCTGAAAGCAAGCCATATTCAAATAAATAATAATGATGTTTTTGATACTCCAATTGGGGTCATTCGTAAGTATATCCTAGTTTCTTCGTTGTTCCAGAACTCCAGTAGTCTAATCTATTGAAAAAATTTTGATCTTTGCCACTTTTAGTTGTCATGAACGCTCAAGTTTGCCATGTCTTAGTAACATTAGATTTCTGGTTAGTTATTTGATTTTTGCTTAGTTCTTATTGTTCTCCATGTCTCTTCTTGACAGGATCAGTTGCTTAACAGACAATGGCTCAACATTAGAGATTAATGAATAGACATCTCCATTTGACTAACCCCAATTCACTTCAACGTGTGAAAATGATTTTAATGTTTTCACTATATTTAATACTATAGGATTTCTGAACATAGAAAAATAAAGTTTCTTTAAAGATTGATCATCATTCAATCAACGTATAATGTCATGTAATCAGTGTTGATCTAAATTATGTATTTCTTTTTCCAGGAGATTTGTCAGTTTGTAAATTAGACTCAATAATTCTTTAAGATTGTTTAAATTAGTGCTACAATGAAACAATGAGGAACTGTTGATTAATGTTGAATGTTCCAGAGATACTTGCTCATTGGTATATGTCACAACATTTTTTGTGTTAAGTATTGACCAGTCTGGAATATGCCTGGTCTAACCGAGCTCTATGAAATATTCTTGAAACCATGCAACATATCTTTCTTCAATGTCCCAGCGTTCAAAAGTTCTGGAATCAAATGCACCTTCTCCCACATATCCAATCAATCATGACCTCTGACCGCGCAGACTGATTGCGAATGTGTAGTAAAATCCATGCACCTCCAATAAATAATTTAATAGCCTGGAAAGATGTCTTTCCCTTTTATATGTGGAATATATGGCTCATTAGAAACCACAACCTATATAACAACCCAAAAATTAATATCCCTCTTTCCACCCTATTTTCACGTGCTGTAGAATTCATTTTCCTAGCTACGAACCCTCCTCGTGTAGGCCCAAAACCTCACACAACTTGAAACCCCCCTGATAATGGCCTAAAACTAAATTTTGATGGTTCATATAATCACGTAACTAAGGTTAGGGGTGCTGCAGGGTCTTTCGTGACTCACTTGGATCCTGGGTGAATGGTTAGAGCTCTAGAATTAATGTCCATTCTCCTTTAGAAGCCGAATGCACTAGTCTATTCTTTGGCCTTATTATTGCTACTAATATGCAGGTCTCTTATCTGGAAATTGCCACGGATTCCCTAGAGGTAATAAACTCTTTGGACCTACTCACACAAACTAATAATAACTTAACCCTCTCTTGTAGGGATCTTCTCCTCAGTCTGGGGAGCCCAATGATGTTGCATTAATCTAGGAGACACAATAGTGTAGCTGATAAGCTTGCGAAGCATGGGCAGAAGTTGACTCCAAGTAGTTGTTTTGAAGTATGAACTGAAACATCGAATTTTATTGAATTTCTAATGAACGAAGACAGTGAAGGGAGAATCACAAAAATAGACCCAAATCAGGGTGGCTTTCAAATTTTAACCCCAAATAAAAATATTTTGTAGCTTTATGAAATGTGTCGTAAATTCGAAGCTCAAGTTTTGAGATGAAATTTTTTTGTAGTTTTGTGAAATGTGTCGTAAATCCGATGCTCAAGCTTTGATATGGAATTTTTTTGTAGCTTTAAGAAATTTAGTGTAAATCCGAAGCTCAAGCTTTGAAATAAAATTTTTTTGTATCTTTATGAAATTTATCGTAAATTCAAAGCTCAAGCTTTGCAAAGGGTAAATATATTTCTAACTTTATTTTTTTGGTACAAAATGTACTATATTAATCCGATGCTTTCGAGCTTTGAGATGAAATTTGTCTTGCCTTTAGCTTTGTGCAGAGGGTAAATGTAATTTTAATATTTTTTGTTACAAAAATATATTTTTAACTTAAACTTGGTGCAAATAAATTATGTCATTTAAAAAATAATTATTTTTTAATAAAATAATATATCTTAAATTGTGCCTCATGGGCAAATGTTAACACTATTAATCTGTATTAAATAAGCTAATGTTCTGCCAGAGGAAAACATAGACCCAACAAAATAAGTTATGACACGCGGGTAAGAGTAGACATTATTAGTTTGTATCGATATAATTTAATAATGTCTAACACAGAGTCCACCCAAATAAAAATTGTGCGCTATGGGCGAGAGTTGACTTTGCCTTAATTAAGTCTGTAATGATTTGGCAGATGATCCATAACTCTTTCCCTAAAGGCAAGTCCTTTAAATCTCAAAAGAACAAGTTGTGCCCCATGGGCAAGAGTTGACTTTGCCTTAAGTCTGTGATAATTTGACAAATGATCTATAACTCTTGCCCTAGAGGCAAGACTTTTAAATCACAACAGAACAAGTTCTACCCCATGGGCAAGAGTTGACTTTTCCTTAAATCTGTAATGATTTGGTAGACAATCTATGACTCTCGTCATAGAGGCAAAACTTTTAAATCACAAAAGAACAAGTTTTGCCCTATGGGCAAGAGTTGACTTTGTCTTAAGTCTGTAATGATTTGACAAATGATCTATAACTCTTGTCCTAGAGGCAAGACTTTTAAATCACAAAACAACAAGTTGTGCCTCATGGGAAAGAGTTGACTTTGCCTTAAGTCTGTAATGATTTGACAAATGATCTATAACTCTTGCCCTAGAGGCAAAACTTTTAAATCACAAAAGAACAAGTTGTGGCCTATGGGCAAGAGTTGACTTTGCCTTAAGTCTGTAATAATTTGACAGATGATCTATAACTCTTGCCCTAGAGGCAAGACTTTTAAATCACAAAAGAACAAGTTGTGCCCCATGGGCAAGAGTTAACTTTGCCTTAATTCTTTAATGATTTGAAAAATGATATATAACTCTTACCCTAGAGGCAAAGCTTTTAAATCATAAAAGAACAAGTTGTTCCCCATGGGCAAGAGTTGGATTTTCCTTAAGTCTGAAATAATTTGGCAGATGATCTATAACTCTTGCCCTAGAGGCAAGACTTTTAAATTACAAAAGAATATGGTGTACCCTATGGTTAAGAGTTGACTTTGACTTAAGTCTGTAATGATTTGACAAATGATCTATAACTCTTACGCTAGAGGCAAAACTTTTAAATCATAAAAGAACAAGTTGTGCTCCATGGGCAAGAGTTGACTTTGCCTTAAGTCTGTAATAATTTGGCAGATGATCTATAACTCTTGCCCTATAGGCAAGACTTTTAAATCACAAAAGAATAAGTTGTTACCCATAGGCAAGAGTTGACTTTTTAAAAATTAACGTATGCCTCATGAACAATAATTTACATGATTTTACAATGTCTAACTTATGAGATACTCAATGAATCATGTTGAGAAGAGTTCACCAAGGAGTTTTAAAGGAACAAGTTGAGACCCATAGACATAACATGTAGTAATGGTTACCTTATAGACAAAACATAGGTTAAGGTCTTTAAAACAATTAACGAATATTTCAAGGGCAGCAATTATACTATTTCACTAAGTCTAACTTGTTGAATTTTATGTAGTTCTTTCCTTAGAGACAAAATGTATCTTAGAAAATTTTTAAAAAATTAATGTACATGAAACAATTTACACCATTTCACTATGTCTAACTTATGAGATACTCTAACATAAGTTGATAACTCAAAAAAAAATATATCATGACCTTTATATAACTTGACAAAAATTAACTCACAAGTAAAAAAAGATCAAGATTTAAAATTTGATATTAAAAATTCAAAAGTGCAAGTAGTAAACTAATAAGAAAAATAAAACAAGAAAAAATAATGCAACAATTTATAAAAGGATAAGAAAAAACCGTGGCATATTAGTTGAAAGCAAACACCGTCAATTAAACTTGAGTAACTATCTTTAAACATCATAAAAAAATAAAAGACAACTTAAATCTCTTAAGAATTTTCCACGTCTTCATCCGTATAAAATTCTTCTTTTATAGAAATATGATCAGAAACAGCGGGTGGCGTTAGAGTTATTAGAGTAAAACTAGGACCATAATCTTCATCTGATACTTCACACCGCTTTCTTCTCCTAGAAAGAAAGTCATTAAGAGGTGTTGAAAGATCAATTTCTCCACTTTGAAGCTTGGCACAAATCTGGGAACCAGTTTTAAACTGACTTCATCTTCAAGAATAGGCATATTTTGTTCCTGCATTTCATTCACCCCCTTGAAATTCGCAATGCCCACTCCTCACCCATCACATGGTTTATGTAATCCCTGAATAAGCTCCATAATAGAATCACACTTGGATTCTAGAGACTATATAAAAAAAATATTGTCAACAACACAATCAACACAATTATTGATATAATGATGTTGTTTCTATTGAGTAAAAAATCTAATGTGAAAATTACCATAATACGGCTCATAATCCCATCTAAAGAAGTATCAAAATGAGTCTTAATAGAAGATGTCACTCTCTGCATGAAAATTACAAAAAATAAAAGAAAGATTACTAAAGTAAGTTACAAACTCAACATTGAATTATGATTTAACAGTAAAATAATAAATTCTCATGGTTTTGATATCTATTGAATCATCATTGATCAATTCACCAAATCTGCGTATTTTTTCATATTTAGATTTCTTACACTGTAGAGAGATTGGCACATATCTATATTCGAGAGGTGGTTCACCTGCATATATTGCACACGTTCGTTATTTTAGATGGAGGTTCTCAGTTTACTTGTAGCTTCTAGATGACATTTAAGGAGGAGTTGGGTACCTAAGTTAACTTTAGCACCAATTTTTATCCCCAAATTGATAGGCAGTCAGAGCAAACTTTTAAAGTTTTGAAGGATATGGTTTGTGCTTATGTCTTGGATTTTGGAGGTTAGGGGGGAAATTTTTTAGCCTTGGTGGATTTTGGGCATAATAACAACTTTCATTTGACTATTTAGATGGCCCCATTTTAGTCATTGTATGGTAAGTGAAGTCGGTGTCTGATTATTTGGTTTAAGACCTAAACATTAATGTAAGCACATGATATAGAAAGAATGTAAGTACCCATACCATATAAGTACCCTCCCTCAATATTAATATAAGCACCCATACCATGTAATGATAATGTATGTGTATAGAAAGAATGTCCTGATTGTGCAAACAAATTTTGCACGGTTTGCCTTTTTCATCTTTGAAACTAAGGCAGTAACCTGCTTGCTACAGTACATACATAAGTGAGACGACTTTATAGTATAGTATACTGACGATATATATGACTTATATTGTTTCATTAATATCCAGGCATCGGAATCAAGTAACCAGGAAAAATGGTGGGTGGTGTGCCGTGTGTTCAAGAAGAAGAATTACCATAAGGCTCTTCAGATTCCTCAGAACTAATTAGTAGCACTTTCCAGAAGTACAATTATTCAGAAACAAAACAACGATGGTGTTCTTGATCAAATACTAATGTACATGGAAAGTTCGTCATGCAAACAACAAGACTTTGAAAACAAACACAACAACAACCTCTATTCCACATGAAATGCACCATTCTTGATCTTCCACATGTTGTTGCAAACATGCCACTGACTGAAAATTTAAGCTTTGTAGGATGGTATATGTTTCAGTCTATTCCCCATGCTGATGTTATTTTGCTTATTCAAAATAGAAAAAGTAAACACATGAAAAAGCTAACGCGATTCAACATCTACTATATAGAAATAAAATACGATTTTGATCTTGTATATATAGTGTAATTTTCTAATGAACTCTTGCAGCGCTGAGTATTTCTAGTTTGTATATTAGAGGCTACAGGTTACTGATTATAATGTTTGAGAAAATATGACTTTTTGTAGCTAGTTATGCATAATTGGAGCGATGAAGATTGTGTGAAGATACTACAAAGATGCAGAGAAGCTAGCACATATAATGATGAAGGAAGAAAATGGAAGGTCCTTATCATTGACATGGTATTGAATAAAGATGAAGATGAAGCAGACATGACTGAAGTGAAGCTCCTTATTTATGTACTGATGATGGTGCTTCTTGCCCTGGGGGGGGGGGGGGGGGGTGTAGAGAACTGAGAAAGAAAGGGAAAGGCTATTCCTTGAGTCTGGCTTCATGAGCTACAAGATTATTCTTTTTCTTTATCTAAGATCCCTCATTCAAGTTTTCCTTAAAAAATTATACACTCATGGGTCGTTTAGTAGGGTTCACTAGTAATGTTGACATTATCTTTTATAGGCGGTTTGATTTTTTATATTTAACGAATAGGTTGTGTTAGAATAAGAATAGTACTTAATAAGGCTTATTTGAATAAGAATAGTACTCCTATTGTTAATGTCGTGATTACTATGTATAAAACTAGTTAGAGCACTAAATATGTCGTATAATTATATGTACTACTTATACATAGGATTAAATAAGTAGAAACGATTAAGTCTTTTGTATCAAATGATTGACTTTAATAGAAACTCATAAAGTCTTTCATTAAAAATTGAACTACCGAAAGCAACTGCGATGGGATAACAAATCCAAACAACAATCTGCCTTTCAACAACAATAAAAAAATCAGTGTAATCCCATAAGTGTGGAAATTGAAATAAAAATGTGCATTTCATCAGAAGAAATCAAACCATCATCTAAGAGGCAAAATAAAGATATCCACATTGCAAAGCTCTATTACAAGACCTCCAACTTGACACAATAGAAATTACATAGTACTAGTAGAAATTATCAATAATCTCAAATCTAGTAGCGCAAAACTTTTTGGGTTCAATTGGCGATAGGGTATTACAAAATGAGAAACCGAACGCTCACCAACAAGGTGAAAGCTTCACCAACCAACTGAGCTGCTAAGGTTTCCTGCTAGCACAAAATTCAGGTAAACCAACTAAGCTATTGGGATTTCCCAATAGCACAAAGTTTAAATAGTCAATCAATCAAGCTACTAAGATTTTCTAGTAACATAAAAATTTTAATTTCGATCAAGATTTATTATTTCCATGAAATCAAGAATGTGGGGTTATTCAAAATTCACTTAGTAACAAACAACTAGCAAAATTAAAACTTCTTAACTATACAACCACCAATGTGACAAATCACTAAACATAACTCCCAAAAATACAACTTTGTATTATGAGCTAAAACCTTAAACGTAAACAATAAAAAGAGATTCAAACACCAAATTCAAAAATAACACACACACAAAAAGATAAATTAGATGTAAATGATAAACTGAACTTAGTAGAAACTTACATCAACAATGATGTCAATTAAGTTTGAAGGCAAAAGTCCCGAAGAATTGGAAGCAACATCCTCTAAGAGACACTCTATTTCTTCATCAGAAGCAACATCTATTTTTTTCTGTTAATCGAGTTTGAAAATTTGAGAGAAATCGGATGAAGAGAACGAGGAGCAAGAGAAAGGGTATTTGAAAAATGAGGGAAAAAGATGAACGAGAATGAATATCTGAGGAAAATTCTGGAAAAAAAAAAGAGAAATAATAAAAACTCTAAATAAAGGTTAAAGACAAATAAATTTAAAAAAGAAAAAAATGAAGAAATATATAATGGTTGAGAAAAAAGAAAAAGAGAAACAAAAATAAAGGTTGAGACAAATAAATTAAAACATGAAAATAAAGTTAAAGAAAAAAATAAAAATTGAAAATAATAAAAATCACAATAATAAATTTAAAGAAAAAAACAAAGAGTGAAAAAAGTAGAATAATAAAAGTAAAGGAAAAATTAAAAAGTGAAAGTAATAAAAATTAAAATTTGAGAAATGATTATGGAAAGTTTAAAAATATATCTGAGGTGTAGAGGGGCAAAATGGTACTTTTAGTATATTAAAAAGTAAGGAAGGTTATTCTTCAAGGATATTCTTATTTGGGATCAAATATCTAAAGTCACCCATATTTGGGTCTATGGCATGCAATTTTCACTGCAAAAATTGAATCGACCGATAAATCGAACCGATAAAAATGCTATTGGGTTATTGGTATTGGGTTATTGGGTTAATGATTTTTTATTGGTATTATAAAAAAAAATTGGATAAATGGTTCGATTTCGGTTTTATCTTATTGGGTTATCGGTTAAACCGATAACCCAATAAGGATACACTAAGTTATTGTTTTATTCCTATTTATGTTATATACATAAATATCTATATAAATTCTCTCTCTCTCTCTCTCTCTCTCTATATATATATATATATATATATATATATATATATATATATATATATACATGCACTATTTATTCACAATTCAGTGATTCACAAAGTATTAACCTATTCAGGGCAACAAAGGAACAATATAAAGTTCAAGTATCATCGTATTAGAAAGCTTGAAGCATTTAGTAGCTTCTAACAATTAGGATTTAGTTTTTTTTCAAACTAACATTCAGTTCAAGTTTGAAGATTGTTGTATATTAAAATACATTGCGTAGGATTATGACGGTAACTAAGATTTCATTTTTTTATGTTGGTTGTTACTATTTTTATTTTATGAGTATTTTCTTATTGGTTAAACCAAAAACTGAACCGTTAAGGATCAAAAACCGATAAAAAAATATCTTATTGGTTGGTTATTGATTTTACATATTTAAAAATTGAAGATCGGTAAACTGAACCAATAACACATAAAATCTAAGCGAACCAACTGATGCACACCCCTACCCCTACTTATGTATGACATGAAAATTAAAAAATACATAAAGTTATTGGATTGACTAGAAGCTAAGGTTGAAAGTGAGGCCTTGTTGACAGCTTCTGTTACGGTTTCTTCGGCCGGAAGAAATTTTTTAGACTTAAATTAATAAAATCTTATCTAAAATTAATTACGAAAAAGATTAAATAAATAAGCTTTATTATTAATTAAAATAAATTCAAAAAATATTAACTATAAAAAATTATTAGTAATTTTACATTTCAAAAAACTAGATAAATTATATATATGGTTGAGTCACCCTGATCAAGATGGATTCATAATTTAATTTTTTTTTTATATAAAATATCAATTAAGTTTAACTTTTTACGTAAAAAATAAAGATTTAAGTGTAGAGAAAATATTTAAAATACCAACAATAAAAAATATTTTTACTAGGAAAAAAGATGAATATTATGTAGTATGCCAAAAAGAACATGTAATAGACTGCAGATATGCAAAAGGAAAAGCTAGTATACCACTGGTAACAAAAAGAATAATTAATAAAGAAATAAATGATATAAAAAGTAAAGGAGATCCAATAAAATATGTACACCTTGGAGGTACAGAGATATTAATAAAAACATGTTTTAGAGAAGGAATAGATACACCAATAGAATTATATTTAGCAGACGATAGAATTATAAAACCTATAGAAAAAAGCATAATAACTGCCGTAAAAGGAAATCTAATATACCAAAAATTTAAATTTATAATAAGTGCAAATTATTCAGTAGCAGTAACAGATAGGAATATAGATAAATCATTAGTATTATATTGGAAAATATTAGGAATAGAATTAACCCCAGGAAGTAAAATATTTACAGCAAGATGTAAAAATCTATATGTATTAACAACAAAACATAAAATAACAGGAAAAAATAAGATTAACAAAATACAAATAGAAAGCCCATTCGAACAAATAGTAAAAACAATAGATTATAATGATTATACCTATAGAGACATAGATACAGAAGAAAATTTAGAAATAGTAAATGATAGAATAAGTACAACGAAAAGAATAGCTAATGAAAAGCCAGAATCATCAAGCTCATCAAAAAGAACAAGTTATGAAACAAATTCAATAAGTAATTTAAACCAATATTACATAACGGGAAAAATAAATGAAAAAGAATATTTAATACTTTTGAATACAGGACAAGAAGAAAATCATATAGCAAAATATCTAGTAAAAAATGAAGAAATAAAAACTGACAATGATATATGCCCAGATCTACCAAGAAGTTTAATAAATAATAAAAATATAGCAGAAAAAGAAATAATGTTAGGAGTTAGAAAAATAAAAATAGAATTCGAATAAAAATAGAATTCGAAGTAAAGGAAGAAATGCAAAAAGCAGATATAATATTAGGAATAAAATGGTTAGAACAAGTAAAACCATATAATATAGAACATACACAACTAACCTTAACATATAACAAAGAAAAGTTATTCCTAAAAAGAGCCTTAACATGAAATGAAGATATATGTATTAATGAAGATAGTAGTAGAAGGATATTACAGTAGATATTATACGCCTATGATAGATACAGGAGCAGAAGCTAATTTATGTAGATATAATTGCTTACCAGAAAGCAAATGGGATAAACTAAAAACACCAATAATAGTTAAAGGATTTAATAATGAAGGAAGCTTAATTACTTATAAAGCTAGGAATGTAAAAATACAAGTATGGGATAACATATTAACAATAGAAGAAATTTATAATTATGAATTAACATCAAAAGATATACTTTTAGGAATGCCATTTTTAGATAAATTATACCCACATATAATAACCAAAACAGACTGGTGGTTTACAACACCATGCAAACAAAAAGTAAGAGCAAAAAGAGTTAATAATAAAATAAGAAAGAAAACTGATTGGATAAAAAGAAGTGAAAAAATTACACAAAAGTTAGAAAATATAAACAATACTGAAGATACAGTAGAACTAGTAGTATTTTCGATAAATAAAACAGAAATAACTATATTTTCAATAAATAAAATAGAAATAATTCAGAAAAAATTAGAACAATTATATAGTGAAGATCCATTAAAAGGATGGGAAAAACACAAAACTACTATAAAAATAGAATTAATAGATAAGAATAGCATAATAACACAAAAACCATTAACATATAATTTTGATGATTTAAAAGAATTTAAAATGCACATAGATGAATTATTAGAAAAACAATATATACAAAAAAGTAATAGTAAACATAATAGTCCAGCATTTATAGTAAATAAACATAGTGAACAAAAAAGAGGAAAAAGTAGGATGGTTATTGACTATAGAAATTTAAATGCAAAAACTATAACATATAATTATCCGATACCAAATAAGATATTAAAAATAAGACAAATCCAAGGATATAATTATTTTAGCAAATTTGATTGTAAATCAGGATTTTACCACCTAAAGCTAGAAGAAGAATCTAAAGAATTAACCGCATTTACGGTACCACAAGGATTTTATGAATGGAACGTGTTACCATTTGGATATAAAAATGCACCAGGTAGATATCAACATTTTATGGATAATTATTTTAAACAATTATCTAATTGCATAGTATACATAGATGATATATTATTATATACAAAAACTAAAGAAGAACATTTAAAATTATTAGAACAGTTCACAGATATAATAGAAAAATCAGGAATAAGTCTAAGCAAAAAGAAAGCTGAAATTATGAAAAACCAGATAGAATTTTTAGGAATACAAATAGATAAAAGTGGAGTAAAAATGCAACAACATATAGTGCAAAAACTAATAAATTCGAAAGAAGAATTAGATACAAAAAAGAAATTACAATCATTTTTAGGATTAGTAAACCAAGTAAGAGAATATATTCCAAAATTAGCAGAAACCTTAAAACCACTGCAGAAAAAATTAAAAAAGGATATAGAATATAATTATGATGAAAAAGATAAAAAACAAGTTCAAAAAATAAAATTACTTTGTAAGGAATTACCAAAATTGCAATTTCCAGATGAAAATAGAAAATTTATATATATAGTAGAAGCAGATGCAAGTGAATATAGTTACGGAGGAGTACTTAAATATCGATATGAAGCAGAAAAAATAGAACACCATTGTAGATACTACTCAGGTACGTTCAACGAGACAGAAATAAAATGGGAAATAAATAGAAAAGAATTATGTTCATTATATAAATGTTTATTAGCATTTGAGCCATATATTGTATATAACAAATTTATTGTACGAACAGATAATACACAGGTACGCTGGTGGTTAACAAAGAAAATACAAAATTCAGTTACAACAAAAGAGATTCGAAGACTAGTTTTAATTATATTAAATTTTACATTTACAATTGAAGTGATCAGTACTAACAAAAATGTTATTGCAGATTACATATCAAGACAAAGCTACACAGACTGAAATAGTAGAGGAAGATACTCTAGAAAAAATACTTAATACCCTAACTACGCTTTCAATGAAAGTGGACAGTATGGGTAATGAGATAGAAAAGCTAAAGACTAATGAAGATAAACTGAAGTCTATAGCTACAAATCAGCTAACTCAGCAGTGTGCAGAGCTATGTCGATCGGAAGACATTAAAAATCCATTGCTGGTATCTTGGCCTATTAACTCCTTTGCTTGTACCTGCAAAAGTAGATTGATAAATGTTATGGGTTTTATGGAGTGTCCCAACGTCTCCTTCTAGCTCTGGATTTTTAATGTCTTCCGATCGACATAGCTCTGCACACTGCTGAGTTAGCTGATTCCAATTTATTAATTTTTCGGATTGATTTTGATTCCAAATTTTAGTAATAAAGATGTATATTATAATTAAATTCAACATCTTTTGGAGAATTTATGTAATTAAACCTAAACTTTACCCAAAAAATTTATCAAAGCCGATCGACATTATCAAAGCCGATCGACATTCATCTAACACCTGTAACTGCAATAAAATAATAGATGATAGAGATATCAAAATAATATAATTAAATTTAACTTTTACACAAAAAAATTTCAAAGTTGTCTGACACTCATCTACCACCTGACTATAACAAAATAATACGATAATACAAATATCAAAATAATACAACTAAACTTAACCTTTACACAAAAAAAATCTCAAAATAGAGATATAAAAATAATACAATTAAACCTAACCTTTACCTAAAAAAATTCCTCAAAGCTGACCGACATTCATCTACCACTTGTAAATTCATATACGACCTGTAAATTACAACAAAATAATACAATAGTGATCACAAAGCTTCAGTTTTGATGAAAATAATTCTTGTCTGAGCGAAAATTTTGACAAAAACAAAGAAGATTAAGCATCCACCAATCTAGACATGCAACCGAATCAAGTTTGATGAACATCAATCATATTTTCCCAGTAAGTAAACTGAATTCTTTTCTAGTTTAACGTGCATCTCAATTTTTATAGAAGTATTTTCTTAATAGAATCCTATTTTAGGAGTATTTTTCTATCTTATTTTAGGAGTATTTTCCTAATTGATCAGTACAAAGGTCAATATTAATTGATTCTCCTTCATATATTTTAGGAGTCTCATATATTGTAAGATTTCAGTTAATATAATAAAATAATTAAATAATAAATTAAAGAAAATAGTAAAAAGACAGTTTTGTCTAAAGGAGAGCGGCAAAAAGTTCAAATCACTTTTTTAAGCGTCTTCATACTTTTAATATATTATTATTATTATTATTATTATTATTATTATTATTATTATTATTATTATAAATTATAGATAGATAATTAATTTTATAAAGTTAATAATAATAATTGAAGAAAATTGACGAAAGGACTCCAAATTGGAAAAGAAATCAAAATAATAAAAATTAATGTTGGAATCATATAAAACTGAGGAAAGGAAAATAAGATTTTTTACCTAACACACCTAATTCAATAAATATGCCCACGTCTCTTACCATATTTATAGATTTTTTAATACTCTTTATTAATTATCATATATTTTACTACCCCCTTTTCACTTACAAAATAAAACCAACCAAAATTTATTTTTCATATATTTTTCCTTTTACCATATAATTTAGGACTCCTTAATCTTTCAAGATTATAATCAATTTTATAAAGTTAATTAAATAATAATTGAAGAAAATTGGTGAAAAAACGATTTTGTTAAAAGAAAAGACTTTTAATGAAGGGTAAAAAGTTCAAATCATATTTCTAAGGTCTTCACACTTTTAATATATTATAAATATAGATAATAGATATATAATAAGTTGTAACCCTTCAACCCTAATTCAATATTCATTTCACAATTCTATTTTAGCGGCGCCTCACAACCTGACAACCCTAATTCCATTTTTTTTATTCTCAATTCTCACTTTTGTCACATACTCAGTAGTCACTACTCACTTCCATCAACGACTCAATCTTGAGATCGGTAACTTGCTCGACCACGATTAAATGTCTCATTTCGATTACGATTGTCAAACAAAATGCATATAATTTGCGGTTTTCCCTTTATGGGTGAATCTTCACATGCTCTCAATGTAATCTTTCAAAACATTTTAATCAGTTAAAAATGGGAATGAAATGCCATTTTTGATCTTCAAAAGCCCAGTCATGATTAAAAAAATCCATTAGTTTGATCTTTAAAATAAAAAGCAAATTAAAAAAATTGAATTGAATTTGCAGAAATCAAATCAAATTGACTTTATTTCAGTTTGATTACGATTGTCATTTTCACCAAGTCAAAAATTAAAAAATCAAATTGATATTAAATGATCCAATCAAACAAATTGAATAGCCACCCTATTTTCGGCCAAATTATTTACAAATGGTATGCCCAATTGGTCAATTACCCCATTTTCTTGTGCGCCAGTCGGCCAATTGTCCGACATAGTATGTAAATCTTTCTTCTTTTTCTTCTTCTTTTATCTTTTTTCTCTACACTATTTTTTCTTTAAAAAAACAATCCTTCTTGTTGTTTTTAATTAAACAAGGTTTGCTGCAATGTTTCTTTAAAAAAATTATTGCTATTAAAATCTTAGTTATTGTTATAGTAGATAAGAGCCTCACCTTGATTGAGAACTTTATAAATTAATAAGAAAAATAAATGGAGATGAAGAGTAAATTAGTAGTGTGGAGTGTAAATTGTGAGAGGAGAAGGAGATTGGAGTATAGTTATATGTTTATTATGTTTGAGGATGTCAGTTTGAATGTGTTAGTTGAGTAACAAGTATTCATTTCATAGTTGATTGGCTAAATTACTTGGAATTCATTTATGAGATATATTATCAAAAACACTCAATTTTGTTTTACTTAATTTCATAAATTGTATGTGATAAATTGTTTCATTAAAGGAGGGAAGGAGTATTACTTATAAATTATGGATAAATATTTATACACTATTTATACAATATCTTATACGTTTGTACATTATTTATATAATATTGAGATATGTATTTATATATTATTTATGCAATATTGATACACACTTGTACATTATTTATACAATATTGATACATTGCATAACTATTTATACTATAACGATATAAATTTATACAATATTGATATATTACATATATACTACATAACTATTTGTACATTGTATGTACATGTTTATACACCATGCATATAATATTGATACATGAATAAAAATTACAAGAAAAAAGTTTTTTTTTTTTTAAAAAATGAAACACCTGACAAGATCTTGCTTTTATGGTATCAGAGCCCAGGAACTTTCATAGTAATCAAAGTAATTGATATGAAGTATTCAGCATAGGTATGAAGTTTTAATATAAATGGATATGGGAGAAGTTAGTACGAAAAGTACTAAACTTGAAGAGGTAGACTTACCTCAAAATATGAATTTATTAAATAAATGAACAATTCCAAAAATCGATATAAAAACCATTTATGAATATGACTTTCTTGATAAATTTAACTATAAGCAGATAATAAAAACCACTGAGCAATCTATTGCTTTAAATGCTGAAGAACAGACTATAAAATTACTGAATAAATGAGATATTGATATGTTTAAATATCAGTATAATTTTATGCATATTGGTTTAGTGCAAATTGCTTTTAAACCTTTAACTTTGAAAGGCTTCCAGAAACATTTCTAGTTGCACTACGTGATAATAGAAATTTAAATTTCAGATAGTCTTTGGTGGGATCTATTGAATCTACTTTTGCATATGGCCCTGTGTATTTTAATACTCAGTCAAATTTATAATTATCTTTGACTGATGTGAATATCCTTGATGCTTTGACATTAAATGTAAAAACCCATGGTTATAATTATGCTCCTGGATTCAAACTAATATGTTTATCCTATCTCATTTATTATCGTTTATTAGCTACAATGAATCCTCGATGTAAATTGATTGATGATGCTTTTAATTATACTATGTTTATTGAAACAAATTTTGCAAAATTCAAGGTTACTACCAGGAGACCTATAAGATGGGATGAAATTAATTTTTCAAAAACATGGATTTTAAACTCAGTCATTTCTCCAAAATAACTTGCAGAGGACGTGACAAACTCAGAGTTAACTCATGTAACTCAAAATACTTATGGAAGAATTTGTCTTCAATTTGATGAAAATTCTACCGTTTATAACCGAAATTCTTTTTCTATGCCTAGAATGTTTCCTGCTATGCATCACATCTCTCTAGTTGAACCAATATATAGTCCAGCTAGAAACAGTGTTGCATCATTACATACTCTAAGTTCTGCAGATTTGCATACTCCACTTAGAAGTGTTGAAAGGATTAAAATAAATCCTAAAATAAATATAGTTCAAGATAATGATAATGGCATAGATAGAGATAACCTCACTCCCTCAGAAATGGAGTTTAATGTTAATTCTTGTTAAATCATGATTCCACATCTTATTGATTTTAGTCCTGGTTCACAGGCAAGAAATTATATTAAAAAATATTTTTTTGGTAAAAAATAAAAAATGTTTAGGACATGATTTTTTGAAACTTATAGACCTGATGAAATAAAATATTTTTGAAGAATTCTATGAAATGTGTGCATTAAATAATCAAATTATTTATTTTGTACCATGATTTATATCGGTATACCTACCTTTATATGTAAGAATTATTGAAAGATCATGCCAAAATTCAAATGGTACTATTACTCAGGCTATTTACCCTCCTCAATCATATTTTGTACTACTTAATAATACTGGTATAACTTTCTCCACTTTTCAAAAATTCTTTGATAATGAAGTTGAAAAAATCACTATTTCTAAAATAAATAGTTTAATTGCTCAAAATAATTATTTGAGTCTGTATGTGAAAGTTCTTGGAGAACATATTTCTTCTCTTGATAAAAAACTAGATGTTATGACAACTTTGATTAAGAAGCTAAGCGATAGTCAAAAGTTATCCGATATTGCTTCCACATTGAAAAGCAAAACAGAAGATTTGACAGCTAAGCCTCATGCTCAAAGACCTCCTGATATTCAAGGATTTGAAAAACCCTCTGATTTAGAACAGCTTGAAAAGAAATTTACTAGTTTAAACATAAAGCCCATAGATCTCTGTCTAATGCTTTTGCTGATAACCTTGAGTCTACTCCAACTACGGATATAGGTACTGAAATTCACTCAGAGTTAAATAAACTCAGAGGTTTGATAAGAAAATAATCGGAAAAAAATATGTTGATGTTCCCCGTATGCAAAATGCTTATTATTCAAGACCAACTCCTCAAAATGTTCTGATAGAGGAAAGAGATTGGTCCTTAAAAAACACATCATATAGTGGAGATCATATTTATGAATGGAATTTAGATGGATTATCAGAAAGACAATTATCTATTTTAGCCCATCATATGTTAATGTATTCTACTATTGCCAAAGTCACTAGCCCTAAAGATAGTGAAGGCAATCATGTTCGAACAAATGTCACTATATGTAAAATGATTGTTGTAGGTTTTACTGACCAACTTCGTGGCTAGTGGGACAACTTTCTTTCCAACGACGAAAGAAACAAAATTTTTTAGGCTAAGAATATGCTGCCTGGTATTGACAACCTAGGTAGACAACTACCAGAAGGTAGAGAAGATGCTGTCTATACCCTTATACACACCATTACTCTATAATTTGGGGGTAGATTTACCAACCAACACGAAAATACTCATACCCTTTTAAATGGCCTTAGATGCAAAAATTTTGGAGAATTTAGATGGTACAAGGATACTTTCATTAGTAGAGTTATGGATCTACCCGAATCCAGGCTAGACTTATAGATGGACTTCTACCTCTTTTTGCAGAAAGGGTTAAAAATCAATTAAAGGACAATATGGTGCAATCCCTTGGACAAATTTTACTTATGGTCATTTTATTTCAGCCTATACTCAAGAAGGTCTCAATCTTTGTAATGAATTGAAATTGTCTAGACAAATTAAGCTGGATAGGCTTAAAGAAAAAACCTAATTAGGTAATTTTTGTGGTCAATTTGGTATGAAAAATCCGGCTTCTACTTCTAAGAAAAAGAGCCATAGATATGTTGTTGTTAGAACTAATGACCCAGATAAGCCCTATAAAATAAGGAAAAAATTCATATATATATATCCAAAGAAGAACGTGAAGCCAGAAAAATCCATCGTAAGTCTACTAGATTTATGAAAAATAGGTCTAAGAGAGATTTAGCAAAAATCAAGTGTTATAATTGTGGTCAATTTGGTCATATTGCTCCAAATTGTAAATTTCAAAAACTCAAGTCCTTAGGACTTTCTGATGAGGTTCATGATAAGGTTTATGGTTTATTATATACTTCAGGTTCTGAATCTGATTATGAATATGATCTGAATTCGACACTGAGGTTGAATTATTTGATTTAACTGATAATCAAAATCATGCCAACAAAAAACTCTGCACTGATTATAATAATAATTCTTGCGATTGTGATGATACTTTCTATTAATTGCAATCCCAGTTTGAAGATTTAGATTTAAATATTCAAACAATCACTGGTGATAGTGCTTTAGAATTGTTAAAAGAAGTTACTATTGAAAAGTTTCGATAAAAAATTATTGATCTTACTTCTTCCCAAACCAGTACTTCTAAGCCTGTTGATAATAAATATGTCAAGAAAAATACTGATTTTATTATTGATATTATGCCTTATTCTCTAACCGAAGTTAATAGACGTCTTTCCATTAGTCAAACACCTAGTAAAGACACGTCTTTCAATAATTTGAAATTAGAAGTTGAAAATTTAAAAAGATAAATTCTTTATCTGAAACAAAATCAAATGATTTCAGATCATAGAATTTCAAAAATTGAACAAGACATTTTTCAAAATGATAGTCTCTCTAGTTCCAAAGGGAAAGAAAAAATTATGGAAAATTCTGAAAATAATATTATTTTTAATCTTGATGTAGCAAATGATTATTTTTGGGGTATGATGCAAATAGTTACAGCCCATAAATGGTATATAAACTGCACGATTTTGATTAATAATGAATTTTCTGTAACTAATATGGCTATGATTGATAGTGGTGCTAATGTTAGTTGCATTCAGGAAGAATTAATTCCAACCAAATATTTTCATAAAATCACACATATAGTCAAATCTGCATCTGGTCATTCTATTGATATTAATTATAAACTACCTCATGCACATATTTGTCGAAATAAGATTTGCATTTCACTTTTTTTTTAGTAAAAAATCAGTTATATCCTTCTATTATTTTAGGAACGTCTTTTATAAATGCTATTTATCCTTACACGCATATTGATGCGAATGGTTTTAAGGCTACTTATAAAAATCAAGAAATCCCCTACCCTTTTGTTATAGATCCAGTAATAAGGGACATAAATGCTTTAATTGAAATGAAGCATCGACAGGTAAATTTTTACTGTTTGAAATGATGAGTATGAATATCCATAATACAATGAACTCTGTAAAAATTCAAGAAAAGATGAAAATGATCTCTGAAAAAATAATTGTTGATATTTATGCTGATCACCCAAATGTTTTTTGGAATCGCAAAGAGCATATTGTTACTCTTCTTTATGAAGTTGATTCCAGCGAAGATAAAATTCAAGCTAAATCTTGACCCTGCCAAATGAGCACAGAATTAATTGAATTCTGTAAAACGAAGATTGATAATCTCTTACAAAAGGGTCTTATAAAATCTTCAAAATCTCCTTGGTCATGTACTGCATTTTATGTTAATAATGCTGCTGAAAAAGAATGTGGTATGCCAAGACTTGTAATTAATTATAAACCTCTTAGTAAAGTGTTGAAATGGGTTAGGTATCCAACACTTGATAAAAAGGATTTATTATCTAGATTATATGATGCTAATATATTTTCAAAATTTTATTTAAAATCTGGTTATTGGCAAATTCAGATTTTTAAAGAGTACACGTATAGAACTGCTTTTAATGTTCCATTTTGGACAATATGAGTGGAATGGAATATCTTTTGGTCTGAAAAATGCTCCTTCTGAATTTCAAAAAATTATGAATGACATATTCAATTCATATATGGATTTTATAATTGTTTATATTGATGACATTCTTGTGTTTTCAAAAACATTAGAATTGTATTTTAAACATCTAAATATTTTCAAGCAAATTGTGTTACAAAATGGTTTGGTCATTTCTAAACCAAAAATGTGCTTATTTCAAACTAATATTCGATTTTCAGGACATACTATTTTCCCAGGAAAAATAGAACCCATACAAAGGACTTTGGACTTTGCTAAAAAATTCTCTGATGTTATAATTGATAAAACTCAATTGCAAAGGTTCTTAGGTAGTCTTAATTACATTTCTCCTTTTTATCAGAATCTGTCTTGTGATTAAGCCCTATTATATGATAGGCTAAAAAAATATTACAAAGTTTCTTGGACTAATACTCACACTAATCTGGTAAAAACAATTAAAGAACGTGTCAAGTCTTTACCTTGTTTAACCTTAGCTAATCCTGCTTGGTTAAAAATAGTTGAGACTGACGCTTCGAATGTTATTTATGGTGGAATACTTAAACAAGTAAATCCCCATAATAATATTGAATGTCTCATTAGGTTTCATTCTGGAAAATGGTCTGAAAGTTAGAAAAAATACGCCACTGTGGCTCATGAAATAATGACCATTGTTAAGTGTGTTTTACAATTCCAAGATGATTTATATACTAAAAAATTATTATTAGGACTGATGTTCAATCAGTTAAATATATGTTTGATAAAGATTTCAAAAATGATGCTTCTAAGTTAATCTTTGCAAGGTGGCAAGCCCAATTAGCCCCTTTTGATTTTGAAATACAGTACAAGAAAAGGAGTGAAAATTCTTTACCTGATTTCTTGTAAGTGATTAAATGAATTTTTATACATACTTTCTTTCTGAAAATACAATAATTACAATTATTAAATTCATTCCTCTAAATGAAGATATTCATTTTATTATATTAGAAAATATCATTCATGACATGATAGAAGAAGACTTATTTCTTCCTAATTTTGAAGAGATACATGATAAAATTAATTGGTATGGTATTGATTTGTCTGACTAATCTTTTGCTGCAGTATGGCTATGGATTCACCCTGGCAAATAGCCAGAGGTCGAGGCAGAGGCAGAAACCAAGGAGGAAGATACTACTCCTCTGGGGGAAGACACTCTCCTTCATCATCTTACGTCTCATCTTCATCTAATTTCCTAGTATTACAAAGGAAAAATATGATATTGATAAATGCAAGGATTCCGCAGATTGCAAAATCTTCGTCAAAATATGAAAAAACTCAGCATATAAGCACTTCGGTCCATCTAGATGATATTCTAGAGGATCATCCTTTATATGAGCAATTGTAGTCTTTTATAAAAACAAAGCAAGCAGATTCGTTTGCTTCAATTGCTAAAGAAAATTCTGCTAATAGGCAATAATATGAAAAGCTTGATAATTGAGAGCTAATAGTTTTCATAGAAAACTTTAAAATATGCAAACAAAATGATCCTTGGAAACTCCTCAATAAATATTTATTGGCTAACCTTTATTTTGCAAGGGAGTCATACAAAATACGAGCATTTTATGAAATGATATTGCAGTCCACTGGGAGTGTAGAATTATAACATCACCAAATGGGTGATTCAACCTCAGATGTACACGGATATTCAAAGATTATTACTAAAAAACTAATTTCAATAGATGAATGGGGCACAACTTCTATGACTGAAAAGACTATAATGATGAAAGGATCAAAAATCTCTTTTAC
This sequence comes from Capsicum annuum, assembly GCF_002878395.1. Classification (NCBI taxonomy): domain Eukaryota; kingdom Viridiplantae; phylum Streptophyta; class Magnoliopsida; order Solanales; family Solanaceae; genus Capsicum; species Capsicum annuum. The sequence continues at coordinate 188,689,555 of NC_061120.1, read as the reverse complement.
ATATTGGGATTATATTAAGGCTTTTACCCAGACCTTATATTATAACAATATCAAGCATAAGCATACTTAGTTCTTGAAGATTTGTTCTAAAATATTTGAAGAACCAATTCCTAATTGGTTTATACAATGGTGGTCATATCATAGCCCTACAATTCAAATTCTACCAGAAGAATATCTATAACTCTATAAAAAAAATGAATCAAGATATCACCATTTTTAACGGAATTATATCATTCAGACCATGTCTGTAACCTTGACAAAATTGATCAAATGTATTTTTTTCATAGAATTCTCCATCCCATGGATACATAAATGGAGTGTTGAATTTGGATACACAAAAGAACAAATACCCGAACTCTATAGGGTATTTTGTAATAATTTTTGGAAAAACCTGATAAGAAAAGACCCGTTCACTAAATTACCACATGATCGAGATCTAATAGGATCCATTAATAAAAAGATCCATGAATACTCTACTACTCCTCAAAATAAAGTCATTGAAGATAAAAATCTCAGCTATATTTCGAAATGAATTTCTGCTCATGAAGGCAATAAAATAGAAATGATTGAACAATATTTAGAAGAGGTTCACAGAATTAAATGAACACAGTCGAACAACACTCAGATGCTTCCATGAAAAGCATTACAAGTGAAGAAACGATCGAAGATATTTTAGATTCCTAGCCACTTACTCCAGAAAATATTCTAAATAAAGAAAAAATTAAAAAAAATGGAAGAATTGCTTGGCCAGCTCAAAAGAGGAAAAGACAATATATGACCTAAATGACGCAGAAATTATCTTTACTATGTTTGTGGGACCTTTTTAGAACAGTGAAAACACTATGCACAGGGACCCGAATGTGGGACCCATAAGTACTGTGTGCAGATGATTTCTTTTTCTATATATAGGTACCTCATCTGTTAGGGAGGTAGAAATTAGAAATTTTCATTTCTCTTACTCTCTGTAAGCCTAGTGCTCATCCTTCTTTCTTCTTTCTCTTGTATGATATCCGAAGGTTTAAATAAAAGAAGGCAAATAGCCATCGTTATTATTTCGGCATAGGATCCGGCCAAATTTAAGGTACTTATTTCCTCTCTTTTGACGCACTTTTAATACTTCTTCTTCCTTTCCAACCGTGACTATGTCTGGCTAAAAAGACTTCTCATACCTATGTTGAAGATATAGCTTCATTTACAAGGTAACTATGAAAGATCCAAACTCTATTAAAATATGAAGAAATTTTTCTATAGTTTCTTGACTTGGTTTCGAAATGGTGGTACAGTCGAGTTTAATATTGATTATGTTGGCTTTGTCTTAGTTACTATGTCTAGTAAGTTGTGCCTCTTTAGCCCATGAAAGACGAAGAAAATCAGGGCAACTTTTTGCACAGACAGAACTTCTAGACACATGGGTTCAACATAAGTATATTAATATACTTACTAGACGTTCTGAATTATGTTGGACCCATGTGTCTAAAAGTTCTGACTATACGAAAAATCACCCTATTTTTCTTCAACTTTCACGGGCTAAAGAGGCACAGCTTACTAGATGTAGTCACTAAGCCAAAGCCAACATAAGAAATATTAAATTCGACTGTACCACCATTTCGGAACCAAGTCAAGAAACTATAGAAAAACTCCTTCATATTTTGATAGTGTCTGGATCTTTCATAGTTACCTTGTAAATGAAGTTATATCTTCAATTGATCATTTTAAGTACAAATAAACAAAACCTTAACTATTTTTGTTGTAAACTATTTACTAATATTTTTTATATAAATGAATTTTCTCTTTAAAATTTCTAAATGACTTTGCTACCCAGCTCATAATCCATTTTAGTTAGTACATCACCCCATCCCCTCCCCACCCAACCTTCGAATGCTCATGCATGAGCCACTATGTTGGAATGAGAGAAAATTGTGTGACGTGCACACAACGTCACATATACAGTATACAAGTTTAAGTTTTTTTTTGGCACTGAAGAGAATTGACATTGATTATGAAACTAGTGCTTGTGTTCCCTTTTACGTAGTGCTCATGTCAGTGATTCCAACACTTCTTAGGGACGGCGAAGAGGAACAACTAAATTAACATACTAAGCCATTGTGCTTTTGAAATAATTCTACTTCTTCATCATCATCACTAAAGATATTAGGACTAGTTGCTTTTTACTATATATTTTTAACTCAAAGTGTTGGAAGCACTTGTAGCCACAAGGAGACATCCACAAAAGGTCAAGAAACCTCGCAGGGAACAATGACCATTTTGCGTTGGAACGACAAACAACTCTAAACTAGATAAATACTAAGGCTTGTATAAAGCTGAACGAGTAGACACATATTCTAAGTGGCATCATACTTGAATTGCTACATAGGACGCCACAGAGAAAAATGTGTTTACTAGTTCAACTTTAAATTAGTATGCACACCCAAAAGTGTAGGGTGTAGGTTAAAGGACATGCTTATTATTAAAAAATAATCAAATATAAACTTACAACCTAAAGCAATTTCTTTAGGCGTATGATGACGTTGTTCTTGCTATCCTACGCCACCATCGGGAAATGCCTCAGGGAAGACCCCGAAAGGATGCTTGAAAGGGGAAAGGAGTAGATAAAGGTGTGATTAGAAAAAGAATCAAAGGAAATTCACCCCATTAAGTCTCTAGGATAATCAATTTTATCCCTAATTCGGTTACTCAATGGCTAGCTTTGCCGTCGAAGGAGCTTCATACTGCATCGCTAATGTGTGGGAGAGAGTTTCCCCAGTATAAAAGATCAATCAACTCAAGTAATTATGGTAAGTGGATAAAGGATACCCAATAGGCTGCAATGAACCAAATGATAAGTCAAGACACTTGCTCGTCCGGGAAAATAATTGGGACAATGATTGTAGCAGAAGAGAAAGAGCAAATAGATGACGCAACATAGAAGAAACCACAAAAATAGACAAATATTTTCTCAGGGAATAAGAAGGCAGTGAGAGATATGTCGTTGCAATTTATGGCTTCGGGGATTCATAATGGGGAAATAACAATTGCATTAGACCAAGGAGAGGCTAATTTGGAAACAAAAAAATGAACCTCTGCCCTAATTGTATATATGGTATAAAATCAACTGAGCATGAGAGGTATGGACCATTTTATTGAAATTCTTGAATGTAATACCCCACAAAATTCTCTCGTAGTCTGAGCCTTAGAGCGTGTTTAGTGGAGTGTAAATTTGGCCCTAAAAGGTTGAGAAGTGTCTTCCTAAGTGAAACATAATTTGAACCATGTATAATTTCACTAATATTAACTTTTTTTTCATCTATAGTATTGAATAAGCTTTCCATCTATACCAATTTCATAAAAATCTGACATCGGAAGAGGAAGATATGGGCGTTTTACTGAAAGCAGTTGAAACCGCCCAGATGCGACGATTGGGTTGATGGACCGTCGAGCTTGCTACGGACCATCGCCCAACCCATCGCAACCAAGTCAGTGACTCTCTTTCTTGGCCCAAGTACGATGGCCAGGACGATGGACCGTCAAGGCTATGACAGACCGTCGCTGGGACCATCGCCGCTGAGGCAGTGTGACCTCATCCTGGCCAACATGCAACGGACGATCCGATGGACCTTCAAGACTGTGATGGACCATCACTGAGACTGTCGCATCGAGGTAGTGTATTATTTTTCTGATTGATATGCAACGGATGATCCGAAAGACCGTCAGACTAAGTGACGGACCGTTGCTTCGACCATTGCAGCCCCCGTTCAGTAATTTTAACTTTATTTTAAATTTATTACTTTTCCTACTCTTCTTAGCCCCTATTTATAACTGATCAAGGCTCACAATTTCATTCTTCATCTTTAACATCAAAAACTAGGGTTTGTACAACATCAAAACCCTTTTTTCTTCTTTAAGAAAAATCAAGTGAAATCAAGAAATCAATAATCTCTCCAAGAGCCTTCAAAAAAGAGTTTTCTAAGGTATGGAAATATTGATTCTTGGGTCCCTTTCATCCAAGAAGCTCAAGAATCCATTTCTAAATTTCAAAGATTCTTATGTTTATGAGTTTTCAAGATTCATGTGAATTAAAATTGGAGTTCATGCTATTATTGAGTTTTAATTCATGTTTTGTTTACAAGGTTTTTGCAAGATTTGACCCTAGTATGTGATATTCATGTGATGTCCATGATAAAGCCTCTTCAAGTTGCTAGTTAAGCGATGTGTTCATATCAATTAAGTGTAGGATTTGTTGAATAAACAAAGCATGTTCCCTATATATTTGATAAAATTCTTATGTGAATTTTCTGATATCACTCGCAAAAGAGGACTGATCTCAACTCCAGTACTCATTTATCAATAACAGAAGATTCAGTTGTTCAGTATCTCAGTATTATTAGTGAGTTCAGATGTTAGTAAAGCAGTATCCGAGTATCAATATTTTGAGTCACAATGATTTCAGTTATGGTTTGTGCATTCATGCATGAGTTCTCATTCAGTACTCTCATGATTATTCAGTTAAGTAATTATTCATGCATAAGCCCTTACATTTAGCCTTACCTCATCTTTATACTCAGTATATTCCCGTACTGATGCATTGCCCTATGGTATTTTATTTGACACCATAGGTTCAGAGGCACGAGATCCAGAGTACCCTTAGCAGCTCAGTCCCAATTGGCAGCAGTAGAAGTAGCCGTGAGTCCTCTTCATTTGAGGATGATCATTATTTTATTAACGTATAAGATTTAGTTTATTTTTAGTAGACGGATTTAGTTGGGATATGTCCCATCAACTCCACAGTTATGACAGTTTAAAGGCTTTTCGGACAGATGTATCAGTATTCAGTTTTCAGTATTGAGTATTTTTAGCTATTTTGAACCTTATGGCCAGTTTTCGTATTTATTATCTATATTATATAGTGCTCAGTTACAGATATCATTTGAGGGTTAGCTTGTGGTCCTTCGGGATCATGACCACTATGTGATGTTCCGGTTTCAGAAAATTAGGTCGTTACAAACTTGGTATCATAGCCTAAGGTTCAATAGTGTCCTAGTGAGTCTGAAAAACCTCGTCTAATAGAGTCTTGTACATGGGTGTGTTGCGTGCCACATTTATGTACAAGAGGCTATAAGATGTTTTTAGGAGCAGTTTCCCTTCTTTTAGTATTCATATCGTGCTAGTGAGCATGAGCTCAAGTTGATCCTCAGTCTAATACACCCTTTTCTTCTATTTACAGAGGATGCCTCCTTGTAGAAATAATGCCTGTAGGGTTGATGACTAACCACCTCAGCCAGTAGATCCTGAGAATGAGAATTTGTCACATGCACAGTTTTGGCCAGCTTTTCAGCCGCTAGCCCAAACTGTGACAACTAGTGTTCAGAGAAGCCGTCAAGCTGTGGCCCCACATCAGCAAGATGGGGGTTCATCCATAGCCAGAATTAGAGACTTCATGAGAATGAGCCCGCTAAAATTATTTAGGTCAGTAGCAGGTGATGACCCTCAGCTTTATCTAGAGAGGGTAAGGAAGATCACTAGATTATGTATATTTATGAGGAGGAGAGTATAGAGTTATCTTCCTATAGGCAGAAGGATATTGCTTATGATTGGTTAGTGATGTGGAAGAAGGGTCGAGGGGAGGATGCAGCTCCCATAACTTGGAAAGAGTTTCAGGATGCCTTTCTAGATAAGTTTTTCCCGCTAGAGATGAGAGAGGCTAAGGTAGAAGAGTTCATGAACCTAAGGCAAGGATCTATGACAGTGAAAGAGTATTGTCTTAAATTTAACCAGTTAGCTAAGTATGCTCCTGACTTGATAGCTAACCCTAGAGCGAATATGAGTAAGTTTGTGATTGGTGTATCCGAGTTAGTGTTGAAAGAGTGTAGGGATGCTATGCTCAATAGAGATATGGACCTTGCTAGACTGATGATGCATGTACAAAATATTGAGGCAGATAAGATGAAAGAAAGAGAAAGAGTGAGTAAGAAAGCCAGAGTAGGTTGTCATAGTTTCTCTTAGGCAGGGTCTCAGGGTGGTATCCATCTTCAGCATAGCCAGAGATTTTCAGTCCCAGCTTCATCCTCATCTAGATTACCCGCACCATAGTTCAGGGGTTTTAGTTATGATGGAGCGCCAGACCCTAAAGCCCAGAGTAGTGCTAGTGGTGTTTGTACCTATCCGCTTTATGAAAAGTATGGTAAGAGCCACCTAGGTATGTGTAGAGCTGGTAGTGATGTGTGCTTTAGATGTGGTAATCTAGGCCAAAGAATATGAGAATTTAGAGTGCTAGCTCATAGGGGTAGAGAGTTTCATCAGCAGAGTGCCCTTTCCGGTGCCAATAGTGGTTAGTGCCAGTACAGACTTCATGCGCTTCAAACCCACCATGATCAGAAAAGGTTCCCTGATATAGATTCGGGTCTGTTATGAGTCCTTCATCTTTATTAAATGAATTTTTAGATCCTTTGCTCCCATTTTGAGCTTATATGTCAGCATGAGTCATGCATTAGTTTCAAATCTCAGTTGGTCAATCATGACTCGGTTCGTAGGTGCCCCGTGCACCGCCTCAGTATTTTAGTGAAGTGTGTATAGAGGGACATAGAGTCCCAAGGTTGAGATACCCCATGTAGAGAATCAAATAAGCTTTCCATCGATACCAATTTCGTCAAAATCTAAGATCAAAGGAGAAAGTTATGGATGTTTTACTGAAAGTAGTTGGAACCGTCCAGGTACAACGACCGGGTTGACAGAACGTCGAGCATGCGAAGAACGTTGCCCAGCCCGTCGCAACCATGGCAGTGACTCTTTTTCTTGGCCCATGCTCAATGGCCAGGATGACAGCCAGTCAAGGCTATGACGGCTCGTCACTCGGACCGTCACCGCTGAGGTAGTGTGACCTCATCCGGGCCAACGTGCGATGAATGATCTGATGGACTGTCAAGGCTATGACAGAATATCATTGAGACCATCGTATCGAGATAGTGTATTATTTTACTAACCGATGTGCGATGAATGATCCGATAGACCATCAAACTAAGTGACGGACCGTCGCAGCCCCCGTTCAGCATTTTTAACTCAATTTTAAAAGGGATTTAGGTCTTTTCCCATTCTTTTCAGGCCCTATTTATATCCGATCAAGGATAATAATTTCATTCTTCATCTTTAACATCAAAACTAGGGTTTCAAAAAAATTAAACCCTTCTTTCTTCTTCAAGAAAAATCAAGAGAAATCAAGAAATCAAGAATCTCTCCAAGAGCCTTCAAAAAAGAGTTTCCTAAGGTGTGGAAATGTTGATTCTTGGGTCCCTTTCATCCAAGAAGCTCAAGAACCCTTTTCTAAATGTCAAATATTCTTATGTGTATGAGTTTTCAAGATTCATGTGAATTGAAATTGGAGTTCATGCTATTATTGAGTTTTAATTCATGTTTTATTTACAAGGTTTTCAAGATTTGACCCTAGTATGTGATATTCATGTGATGTCCATGATAAACCCTCTTCAAGTTGCTTGTTAAGTGATGCGTTCATGTCAATTAAGTGTAGGAGTTGTTGAATAAACAAAGCATGTTCCCTATATGTCTGATAAAATTCTTATGTGAAGGAATTAGAGCCATTATAGCATGTTGACTAGAAATTCCCAATTGTGCGCAAGCCCATGCATTCCAAGTGTTTGTTGAAAAGCTTTAGTGAGTGAATTGTGGCATGATAGCATGAAATTCCCCAATTATGTGCTCTTTAATACATGCTAAGACTTTAATACATGCTAAGTATTTAATGCGAAATCTTATTGAATGGAGTATGAGCCAATAGCATGTCTTCCCATATTATCAAATATTTATGATTCCTAAGTGTTTGAAAAAATGCTTTAATGATTGTGATGGTTAATGAATGTCCATGGTCATGAATGATTATGTTTTACTTTTATGTTATCGAGTCCTGAGGGTATTTACACCTGACAATTTAGCTGCAGTCTATAGCTAGTATCAGTTTTCTTGATAATCTCAGTCAAGCCGCGATTCTCATAACTCAGTGAGTTATAGAACTCTGTACTCTTAAACAGATACAAAATGTAAGAAATCTCAGTATTCTTAGTAATCTTAGTATCACTAGTATTCTAGCCTCATTTCAGTACTCAGCTCAGATCTAGTAGTATTCGAGTGTTCAGTTTAGAGCTCAATAGTATTCGAGTAATCTTTTCAGAGCTCAGTATTATTCAATCAGATAACGAGATTCAGTAATATTCCGTCAGATACGAAACCAAGTGAATTTAGCCTAACTCAGTCAGATCATTCGAGAAACATGATCAGTATCAGATTCAGCTCAGTTTAAGTTCAGTTAAGAAGTAGTTTAGAGTCTTTCAGTTGGGAGAAGGAGTAAGCACCGAGTGAGTGCAGGGATGGCGACTCCTCGTAAGAGAGGCAGAGTCGTTAGGAGAAATCCTTGAACTCCAGAACTGCATAGCCAGCGCAGGAGCAAGACTATTATACTGCCTTAGACTTGACATCCTGTGAGGGTCACTCGTTAAAGAGGCTTGACCAGAGTAGAGGTCTTTAACTGTTGCATGGTATTGATACCTTTCCAGCTGGGCTTACAGGTTGGACCCCACCAGTTTAGATTCAAGGCATGTTAATTAATTAAGAACTCCCACAGTTACAGTTTCAGTATCAATCTTTAGAGTAGTTATCAGAAATCAGTACTGTCAGATACAATCACTTATATCAGTAAGGAACTCATAGAGTTTCATTTGATTCAAGGACCACCCGCTAGATAGACAAGATCCCACATAAAGTTATTCAGTTAAATAATCTCATTATCAGATCCAGAGATCACCCGTTAGATAGGCTTGATCTCAGTCTCAGATTCAGTTGAGTAATCTCATTATAAGATACAGAGATCACCCATTTGATAGGCTTGATCTCAGTTTCACATTCAGTTGAGTAATCTCATTATCAGATCCATAGATCACCCGTTAGATAGGATTGATCTCATTCTCAGATTCAGTTGAGTAATCTCATTAGCAGATCCAGAGATCACCCATTAGATAGGCTTGATCTCAGTCTCAGATTTAGTTGAGTAATCTCATTATTAGATCCAGAGATCACCCGTTAGATAGGCTTGATCTTAGTCACAGATTAAGTGGAGTAATCTTATTATCAGATCCATAGATCAACCGTTAGATAGGCCTGATCTCATTGTCAGACTCAGTTGAGTATTCTCATTATTAGATTTAGAGATCTTCCGCTAGATAGGTTGGATCTCAGATATAATCATTTATTATCATTGATAGTATATTTGGGGATCATCCATTAGAGTGGTTTGATCTCAGATTCAGTTAATTGAGAGTAGCCAGATCAGAGTACAGTCATTGATGCGAGTAGATTCAGCTAATCAGCTCCAGTAACATCAGTTTCTGAGATCACCCATTAGAGAGGACTAATCTCAAATTCAATACTCAGTTATCCATATCAAAATATTCAGTTGTTCAATGTCTTAGTATTAGTAGTAAGTTCAAATGTTAGTAAAGCAGTATCTGAGTTTCTGCATTTTGAGTCACGATGATTTTAGTTATGGTTTGTGCATTCATGTATGCGTTCTCATTCAGTACTCTCATGATTATTTAGTTAAGTAATTATTTATGCATAAGCCTTTGCATTAAGCCTTACCTCATCTTCATACTCAGTACATTATCGTACTGACGCATTTGCGCTATGGTGTTTTATTTGACACCATAGGTTCAGAGGCACGAGATCCGGAGTACCCTTAGCAGCTCAGTCCCAATCAACAGTAGTAGAAGTAGCCGTGAGTCCTCTTCATTTGAGGATGATAATTATTTTATTATCGTATAAGATTTAGTTTATTTTCAGTAGATGGAGTTAGTTAGGGATATGTCCCATCAACTCCATAGTTATGACAGTTTAGAGGCTTTTCGGACAGATGTATCAGTATTCAATTTTAAATTTTGAGTATTTTTAGCTGTTTTGAACCTTATGGCCAGTTTTTGAATTTATTATCTATATTATGTAGTGCTCAGTTACAGATATTATTAGAGGGTTAGCTTGTGGTCCTTCGGGATCATGACCACTGTGTGATGTTCCAGTTTCAGAAAATTGGGTCGTTACAAACTTGGTATCATAGCCTAAGGTTCAATAGTGTCCTAGTGAGTCTAAAAAATAGCATCTAATAGAGTCTTATACATGGGTGTGTTGCGTGCCACATTTATGTACAAGAGGCTATAAGATGTTTTTAGGAGCAGTTTCCCTTCTTTTAGTATTTATATCCCGTGAGTGAGCATGAGCTCAAGTTGATCCTCAGTCTAATACACCTCTTTTTTCATTTTACAGAGGCTGCTTTCTTGCAGAGATAATGCCCGTAGAATTGATGACCAGCCACCTCAACCAGTAGATCCTGAGAAGTAAAATATGTCACATGCAGAGTTTCGGGTAGATTTTTAGGCACTAGCCCAAGCTGTGACAACTAGTGTTCACAGAAATCATTAGGATGTGGCCCCACCTCAGCAAGATGGGGGTTCATCTATAGCCAAAATTAGATATTTCATGGGAATGAGCCCGCTAAAATTCTTTGGGCCAGTAGCAGGTGAGGACCCATAACTTTATCTAGAGGGGATGAGGAAGATCACCTAAATTATGTATGATTTTTAGGAGGAGAGTGTAGAGTTAGAATCCTATAGGCTGAAGGATATAGCTCATGATTGGGTAGTGACATGGAAGTAGGGTAGAGGGGAGGATGCAACTCTCGTGACTTGGTAAGATTTTCAAGATGCCTTTCTAGATAAGTTTTTTCTGCTAGAGATGAGAGAGGCTAAGGTAGAAGAGTTCATAAGACTAAGGCAAGGATCCATGATAGTGAAAGAGTATTGTCTTAATTTCAAACAGTTAGTTAAGTATGCTCCTGACTTGATAGCTGACCCTAGAGCGAGTATAAGTAAGTTTGTGACTGGTGTATCTAAGTTAGTGTTGAAAGAGTGTAGGGATTCTATGCTCAATAGAGATATGGACCTTGATAGAATGATGATACATGTGCAACAAAGTAAGGTAGATAAGATGAAAGAAAGAGAGAGAGTGAGTAAGAAAGCCAGAGTAGGTAGTCATAGTTTCTCTCAGGCAGGGTCCCAGGGTGGTAGTCGTCCTCAGCACAGCCAGAGATTTTTAGTCCTAGATCCATCCTTAACTAGTATACCCACACCATAGTTTGGGGGTGTCAGTTATGATGGAGTGTCAGACCCCAAAGCCTAGAGTAGTGCTAGTGATGATCGTACCTATCCGTTTTGTAGAGAGTGTGGCAAGAGCTACTTAGGTGTATGTAGAGACGGTAGTGATATGTACTTTGGGTGTGGTAATCAAGGCCATAGAATGCGAGAATGTAGAGTGCTAGCTCAGAGGGGTAGAGAGTTTCATCAGCAGAGTGCCCCTTCCAGTGCCAGTAGTGGTCAGTATTAAAACAGACTTCATGCACTTTAGATCCACCATGATCAGGAAAGGTTCCCTGATATAGATTTGGGTATGTTATGAGTTCTTCATCTTTATGAAATGCATTGTTAGATCCTTTTCTCCCATTTTGAGCTTATATGTCAGCATGAGTCACGCATTAGTTTCAGATCTCAGTAGGTCAATCATGACCCGGTTCGTAGGTGCCCCGTGCACCGCCCTAGTATTTCAGCGAAATGTGTTTAGAGGGACATAGAGTCCCAAGGGGGAGTTACCCATGATATTGCGATGCTTTCATGTCCTTAGACTCATTCAGTTGTATGTTTAGACTCTCCTTATGAAGTTAACATCAGTTTTCATTGTATAGCCATTCATACTTTTGAGATTCAGTTCAGTTAGACACATGCATTAGATATGCATGTTCAGTAGAAAGAGTTCAGCTTTTTAGTATATTCAGTCATGCATTCATGAGAACAACATAGTTATGAATATATACATGTCGATTATGAGGATTCAGATTATGAGTAGCTTCATTCGAGTATTCCATGCATCAGATATGTATGTCCAGTATGATAACTCAGAATATTGGTAGCTCCAGTTGCATAGTCATATTTCAGATACTTTCATTCCTTGAATAAGTTCAGCTGATCAGTATTCTTAGCCTAGCAACCAACATTCTAGGATGAATATTTCCAATGGGGAGATATTGTAAGACCTCGCAAAATTCTCTCGTAGTCTGAGCCTTAGAGCGTGTTCAGTAGAGTGTAAATCCAGCCCTAAAAGGTTAAGAAGTATCTTCCAAAGTAAGAAATAATTTGAACCATGTATAATTTCCCTAATATCAACTTTATATCATGTAGATCATTGAATAATCTTTCCATGGATACCAATTTTGTCAAAATCCAGCAACAGATGAGGAAGTTATGGCCGTTTTACTAAAAGCAGTCGGAACTGCACAAGTGCAACGGCCAGGTTGACGGACCGTCGAGCTTGCGACAGACCGTCCCCATACCATTGCAACCAAGGTAGTGACACCTTTTCTTGTCCCAAGTGCAATGGCCAGGACAACGGATCGTCAAGGCTGTGACGGACCATCGCTGGGACCATCGTCGCGGAGGCAGTGTGACCTCATCCTGGCCAACGTACAACGGACGATCCGACGGACCGTCAAGGCTACCACAGACCATCGCATCGAGATAATGTTTTATTTTGTTGACTGATGTGCGATGGACGATCCAACGGACCATCGCTTCGACCGTTGCAGCCCCTATTCAGCATTTTAACTCGATTTTAAAAGGGCTTTTTTGGTCTTTTTTCCAATCTTTAACATAAAAAAATTAGGGTTTTTACAAAATCAAAACCCTTCTTTCTTCTTCAAGAAAAATCAAGAGAAATTAAGAAATCAAGAATCTCTCTAAGAGCCTTCAAGAAAGAGTTTCTTAAGGTATGCAAATGTTGATTCTTAGGTCCCTTTCATCCAAGAAGATCAAGAACCCTTTTCTAAATTTCAAAGATTCTTATGTTTATGAGTTTTCAAGATTCATGTGAATTGAAATTAGAGTTCATGCTATTATTGAGTTTTAATTCATGTTTTGTTTACAAGGTTTTCAAGCTTTGACCCTAGTATGTGATATTCATATGATGTCCATGATAAACCCTCTTTAAGTTGCTTGTTAAGTGATGCATTCATGTCAATTAAGTATAGGAGTTGTTGAATAAACAAAGCATGCACCCCATATGTTTGATAAAATTCTTATGTGAAGGAATTATAGCCATTATAGCATGTTGACTAGAAATCCCCAAATGTGTGCAAGCCCATGCATGCCAAGTGTTTGTTGAAAAGCCTTAGTGAGTGAATTATGGCATGATAGCATGAAATTCTCCAATTATGTGCTCTTTAATACATGCTAAGACTTTAATACATGCTAAGTATTTGATGCAAGACCTTGTTGAATGGAGTATGAGCCAATAGCATGTCTTCCTATATTATCACATGTTTATGATTCCTAAGTGTTTGAAGAAATGATTTAATGATTATGATGGTGAATGAATGTCCATGGTCATGAATGGTTATGTTTTACTTTTATGCTATCGATTCCTGGGGGTATTTATACTCGATAATTTAGCTACAGTCGAGAGCTAGTGTCAGTTTTCTCGATAATCTCAGTCAAGCCATGATTTTCAGAATTAAGTGAATTATAGAACTCTATACTCTCAGATAGATACAGGACGCAAGAAATCTCAGTATTCTCAGTAATCTCAGTATCACTATTATTCTAGCCTCATTTCAGTACTTTGCTCAGATCTAGTAGTATTCGAGTGTTCAGTTCAAACCTCAGTAGTATTCAAGTAATCTTTTCAAAGATCAGTATCATTCAATCAGATAATGAGACTTAGTAATATTCCGTCAGATATGGAACCAAGTGAATTTAGCTTAAATTAGTCAAATCATTCGAGAAATATGATCAGTATCAAATTAAACTCAGTTTAAGTTCAGTTAAGAATCAATTTAGAGTCTTTCAGTTGGGAGTAGGAGCTAGCACCGATTGAATGCAAGGATGGAAGCTCCCCGTTAGAGAGGCAGTCGTTAAGAGCAATCCCTGAACTCCAGAACTGCATAGCCAGCGCAGGAGCAGGAGTCACCCATTAGAATAGGGCTTGAATATTGTACTACCTTAGACTTGACTTTCTATGAGGGTCAACCATTAGAGAGGCTTGACCAAAGTAGAGGTATTTACCCGTGGCACGGCATTGACACCCTTCCAGTTGGGGTTATAGTTTGGACCACACCAGTTCAGATTCGGGGAATGTCGATTAAGTGAGAACTTTCAAAGTTACAATTTTAGTATCAGTCTTCAGAGTAGAACTCAAAAATCAGGACTGTCAGATACAGTCACCTATATTAGTAAGGAACTCATATAGTTCCATTTGATTCATGGACCACCAGCTAGATAAGCATGGTCTCATATAAAGTTATTTAGTTGAGTAATCTCATTATCAGATCCAGAGATCACCCATTAGATAGGCTTGATCTGAGTCTCAGATTCAGTTAAGTAATCTTATTATCATATCCATAGATCACCCATTAGATAGGCTTGATATCAGTCTTAAATTCAGTTGAGTAATCTCATTATCAGATCCAGAGATCACCCATTAGATAGGCTTGATCTCAGTCTCAGATTTAGTTGAATAATCTCATTATCAGATCCAGAGATCAACTGTTAGATAGGCTTGATCTCGTTCTCAGACTCAGTTGAGTATTTTTATTATCAAATTTAGAGATCTTCCGCTAGATAGGTTAAATCTCAGACATAATATTTTCTTATCATTAATAATAGATTCAAGGATCATCTGTTAGAGAGGTTTGATCTCAAATTTAGTTAGTCGAGAGTAGTAAGCTCAGAGTGCAGTCATTGATGTGAGTAGATTCAGCTAATCAGCTCCAGTAACATCAGTTTCCGAGATCACTCGCTAGAGAGGACTGATCTCAACTCCAGTACTCAGTTATCAATATCAGAAGATTCAGTTGTTCAGTATCTCAGTATTAGTAGTGAGATCAGATGTTAGTAAAGAGTATCTGAGTTTCAGTATGTCGAGTCACGATGATTTCAGTTATGGTTTGTGCATTCATGCATGTGTTCTCATTCAGTACTTTCATGATTATTCAATTAAGTAATTGTTTATGCATAAGCCCTTGCATTTAGCCTTACCTCATCTTCATACTCAGTACATTCCCGTATTGACGCATTTGCGCTATGGTGTTTTATTTGACACCATAGGTTCAGAGGCACGAGATCCAGAGTACCCTTAGCAGCTCAGTCCCAGTCGTCAGCCGTAGATGTAGCCATGAGTCCTATTCATTCGAGGATGATCATTATTTTATCATCGTATTAGATTTAGTTTTATTTTAGTAAATAGAGTTAGTTGGGGATATGTCCCATCAACTCCACAGTTATGATAGTTTAGAGGCTTTTCGAATAGATGTATCAGTATTCAGTTTTCAGTTTTGAGTATTTTTAGATGTTTTGAACCTTATGACCAATTTTCGCATTTATTATCTATATTATACAGTGCTCAGGTACATATATCAGTAGAGGGTTTGCTTGTGGTCCTTTGAGATCATGAGCACCGTGTGATATTCCGATTCTAAAAAATTAGGTCGTTACATTGAAACTTCGTGGAGTCTTAGAAAATGTTCAATCATAATGATGATTATTCTTGATAAGATTCAACATACACTTTCAATAGTCGACCTATTCTCATTAAAAAAGAACGGCAGACTTTGATTTTAACAATGAGATGATGAAGACAGTCCCTCTATAGGTTCAATTTCCAAACCTTGTCTGTGACCTGGAAGTTTAGCGCAATGTGCCACTATCATGGATCAACACTGTAAATTGACAATTGCCATTTGAGTTATCTCCACAACGCACTAAAGGCTTAGGTGATACACTATCTCACTAAAAAGGCTCTAACTCTTCGCTCGAGTGTCGAATTTGGGCAAATTTTATATCGATGGAAAGCTTATTAAATTTTCCACATGAAAAAAGTGAAAATCTTGAAAATTTCTCATGGAATAATCATCATTCACTTTAGAAGCTAATACTAGGCATTCTTGGGATGAAATTAGCTAAAAAGAAAAATTTGGGGTATTACAATATCTCCCCCTTAGGAACATTCATCCTCGAATGAAACTGGTTGAGATGGGGAAAAATAAGTTGAACATGAACTGAACATGGATAACTGGAATATGATCTCATGACTGACAAGGTGAACATAACATACCAAACATGCATATCTGGTGCATGTGTAACTGATTCATAAATGCATAACTGAGTGCTCTGAGGCACTAAATTTTCTCACAATGAAAATGCATGTCTGATTGCATAATTATATAACTGAGATGGTACATGAATGCATGACTAAATATGCAATGACACTTGATACCAAGTTTGTGATGACACATGAGCATAAAACTGAATACTAAGTTTTCACTAAATGCTGAATGTGAAGCCGAATAAGCTTAAGGAGAACTGTTGCCTTGAGCTTGATCTGGATTGGCGGGAAAGAGGTGAGGATACTTGTCATACATGTCTACTTCTGCTTCCCAAGTAGCTCCCTCGACGGATTGATTTCACCAAAGAACTTTGACTAGAGAAACTTTCTTGTTCCTCAATCTACGAGTTTGATAGTCTAATATTTTGACTGAATCTCTTCATATGAGAGGCTGTTCTGAACAGCAATGCTCTGAATAGGGACTACGACTGATGGGTCACCTACGCACTTCTTGAGCAAAGAGACATGAAATACTGGATGAACTGAGGCTAGATCTGAAGGAAAATCAAGCCCATAAGCTACCTTGCCAAAGAGACTGAAAATCTTAAAGAGGCCCATATATCGGGGACTAAGCTTTCCCTTCTTGCCGAACCTCTTCACTCCCTTCATGGGAGAGATCTTGAGGTAGACATGATCATTAATCTCAAACTCGAGATATTTTCTACGCACATCTGCATAAGACTTTTGTCGGCTCTAAGCAGCCCAAAGTCTTTCTTTGATCAACTGGACTTTCTCTAAGGCATCAAACACTAAGTCAGGTCCTATGAATGAGGACTCACTAACTTCAAACCAACTGATTGGAGATCTATATCTCCTACCATAAAGATCTTCGAATGGAGCCATCTGAAACTGGAATGATAGCTATTATTGTATGCAAACTCAATCAAAGGCAAGTGGTCATCCCAACTACCCTTGAAATCAATTGCACACGCCCTTAGCATATCTTCTAAAGTCTAAATGGTCCTTTCTGCTTGACCATCTGTCTGAGGATGAAAGGTTGTACTGAGATGAACTTAGGTACCAAGACCCTTTTAGAATGCTTTCCAAAATTGAGAGGTGAACTGGGTACCTCTGTCTGAGATGATGGATAATGGAACACCATGTAATCTGACCAAATCTTTGATATAGAGTTTGGC
Organism: Capsicum annuum; assembly: GCF_002878395.1. Classification (NCBI taxonomy): domain Eukaryota; kingdom Viridiplantae; phylum Streptophyta; class Magnoliopsida; order Solanales; family Solanaceae; genus Capsicum; species Capsicum annuum. The sequence continues at coordinate 188,672,162 of NC_061120.1, read as the reverse complement.
GTAATCCTCGGCTGAATAAGAGGTATAAACTGAAAGAAAATGAGCTAACCTGGTCATTCGGTCTACTATGACCCAAACTGAATCATGCTGATGACGAGTTCGAGGCAAACCCCTCACAAAGTCCATGTTCACTTCTTCCCACTTCCAAGTAGGAATGGTGAACTCCTTCATGGAACCACTAGGCTTCTGATGCTCTATCTTAACTTGCTGACATGTAGAGCACTTAGCCACAAACTCTACAACATCTCTCTTCATCCTACTCTACCAATAGATCTCCCATAAGTCGCGGTACATCTTAGTGACCCCTGGATGAATAGAGAATCGCACACCATGCGCTTCTGTAAGAATTCGTTACCTCAATTCATCTACACCTGGAACATACAGACGACTTTGAAAACGACGAACACCATCTTCTCCTTGGGAGAAAACCTTTACTTTTTGATTCTGAACTGACTCTTTTAGCTTGACAAGGCTAGGATCCCTGTCTTGCTTTTCTTTTACCTCAAAAACTAGAGATGATTCTGAACTACTCTGAACACATACATCGCCCTCTGAAGAATCGACTAAGCGAATGCCTAGTCTGGCAAGCTGATGAACTTCCTTAACTAACTCCTTTTTACTGTCCTCAACATGAGAAACACTACCCATGGACAATCTACTGAGAGCGTCAACCACTACATTGGCCTTGCCCGGATGATAAAGGATGCTCATTTCATAATCTTTCAAGAGCTCTAGCCGCCTTCTCTGACGAAGATTGAGATCTTTCTAAGAAAAGACATACTGAAGACTTATGATCTATGAAGACATATACATGAACTCCATATATATAATGACTCCAAATCTTCAAGGCAAATACTAGGGCTGCTAACTAAAGATCATGAGTAGGATAATTCTTCTAATAGGGATTTAACTGTCTAGAGACGTACGCTACGACCTTACCATGATGCATGAGGACACAGCCCAAACCTACTCTAAATGCATCAAAATACACTATGAACCCATCTGAACCATCTAGAAGATATAGAACTAGAGCTGAGGTAAGTCGAATATTCAACTCCTGAAAACTCTTCTTGCAAGAATCTGACCGCTGAAACTTGACCTTCTTCTGAGTCAATCTGGACATAGGGGATGCAATAGAAGAAAATCCCTCAACAAAACGTCTGTAATAGCCAGCCAAGCCTAAGAAACTCCTAATATCTGATGAAGAGACAGGGCGAGGACAGTTTCGTACCGCTTTGATCTTCTGAGGATCTACTCTAATGTCATCACCAAAAATGATATGACCAAGGAACACTACTGACCTTAGCTAAAATTTGCACTTACTGAATTTGGTGAATAGCTGATGATATCTGAGAGTTTGAAGTACTGTTCTGAGATGGTCTGCATGATCGCGCTTTATGTAGGAATAGACCAGAATATCATCTATAAAAATTATGATGAATATGTTTAAGTACTTCTTGAACACACGGTTCATCCAGTCCTTGAAAGCTGCTGGGACATTGGTCAGACCAAAGGACATGACTAGAAATTTAAAGAGACCATACCGAGTATGAAAAGCTGTCTTCGGAATGTCATATTCTCTAACTCTAAGTTGATGGTAGCCTGATCTGAGGTCTATCTTAGAGAAATAACTGGCACCCTAAAGTTGGTCAAACAAGTCATCAATTCTGGAAAGAGGATACTTGTTCTTGACTGTAACTTTATTGAGTTGACAGTAATCAATGCATATTTTGAGGGAACTGTCTTTCTTTCGCACGAATAAGACTGGTGCGCCCCACGGGGAAACATTGGGTCTGATGAATCCCTTATCTAAGATATCCTTCAACTATTTTTTCAGTTCTTAGAGTTCTGCTGGTGCTATTCTATATGGCGGAATAGAGATAGGCTGAGTACCTGGAAGAAGGTCTATGCCGAAGTCTATTTCCCTTTTGGGAGGAATGCCTTGAAGATCTTCGGGAAAGACATCTGAATACTCATTAACCACTGGGACTGATTTAAGACTGAGAGATTTAGAACTAGAGTCCTTAACATACACGAGATGATAAACACACCCCTTAGATAACATTTTCCTTGCTCGAAGGTAGAAAACAAGCTGACCTCTGAACGTTGAAGTATTACCCTTTCACTCTAGGATGGGTTTATTCAAAAACTAAAATTGAACTATTCTATTTCTGCAGTCGACTGTGGCATAGCAGGAATGAAGTCAATCCATGTCGAGAATGACATAAAAAATAGTCCTCTCTAACTCGACTGCATCTGCTGATGTGACTTTCTGAAATATCATAATCGGGCAGTTCCTGTATACCCGTTGAGCTATAATGGTTTTACTTACTGGGTAGAGACTGAAAAGGGCTCTGTTAGAATTTTTGGACTGACTTCAAAATCGTCTGCTATATAAGAAGTAATAAAAGACAAGGATGCACCTGGATCTAGCAAAGCATAAACATGAACATGAAAGATCTATAACATACCAGTAACAATATCAGGAGAATTTTCTTAATCCTGTCGGGTCTGAAGAGCATAGAGATGATTTAGGCGTTGCCCACTAGTAGCACTGAAAGTGGCACCCTGCTGGTTCGGGTGACCGAACTGAGTTGCGGAACTATTATGCTGACCCTGATAACATAACTGGGGAAAATATCTGACTCTATGTCCTGGCTTACCATAATTAAAATAGACATCGCTATCAGCTCTGCAAGCACCCTTGTGGTTCTTACCACAAGTTTGACATAGGGGATTAGTTCGGGTATTGCTGACACTGCCCTGATACTTAGAGACTGGTGCTCTATCTTTGTTACCATCTCTAAACTTAGGAACTGGAGCACTGGATGCAGAAGGAGCTGGAACTGATGACTTAAGATGAAACTGGGAACAGTTTCCTACTTCTGATTTAGGCTATCTAAAATTGAAGCTACCTGTCCTAGCTTTCTTACTCTACTTTTCCCTTTGCTTAATTTTTTGCTCCTCTATCTGTTGAGCATGAGTCATGAGTCGAGATAAATTCATGTCACTATATAGCATGGCAGATCTGCACTCGTTAACTACGCTATCATTTACCCCTGAAGCAAACTTGCTTATGTTAGCTCTATTGTCTGCAACCACATAAGGGGCATATCTGGCTAATTTAGTAAACTTGAGAGAATACTATTTCACCATCATATTGCCCTGTCTGAGGTTGATAAACTCTAGAACCTTTGCCTCCCTCAGCTCTTGGGAAAAGAATCTATCTAAGAAAGCCGTGACAAACTCCTCTCACTCTATAGGACCTACACTATCTACCCTTTCGAACTTCTACTGCTTGTACCAAGTATGAGCCACATCTTGCAACTGGTATGCGTTTAACTCAACACTCTCAAAAGTAGTCACCCCCATAATATCTGTCACATTCTGGACCTGATCAATGAATTCTTGAGGGTCTTTATCTACCTTAGACCCAAGAAACGTTGGAGGATTCATTCAGGTGAAGTCCCAAATCCTAGATGCAGCTGGGTTGGCCGAAATAACTATTGGCCGCTCATTATAGGCAGCTACTGACTGAGCAAGAGTGGTAAATATGATTCTGAATTCTGCATGAGAAACATGCTCGTCCAAAGGATCTTCAGGCTGGGGAGCTGACTGGTTTCTTCTCTTTGGAGCCATGTTCTTAAATCAAAAGGAGAAATGGATTAGACTAAGAGATTGACTTGTGATTATGCTCACAGGCACGACATGACTACTAAAAAAAGGGAAATTATTTTTTAAAACACCTCATAGCCTCTTGCACATAAATGTGGCGCGCAACACATCCATGTACAAGACTCTACTAGATGCGGCTTTAAGACCTCCTAGGACTCTATTGAACCTTAGGCTCTGATACCAAGTTTGTAACGCTCCGATTATGTGAACCAGAATGCTACACGGTGCTCATGACCCCGAAGGATCACAAGCTAACTCATGACTGATATCTGTACCTGTACCTTACATAATATGACATAAAAATATAGAAAAATTCACTGAGAGGCCGTAAGGTTCAATACTGAACATAACTGAACAATAATAATAACATCTAACATAGAGTGGTATTAAAACAAAACTGAAATACTAAAGTCTGAAAAACATGAAAAATACTGTAGTCGTCTAAAAGCCTCTGACTATCTAACTAAGGAGTTGATGGGACATGTCCCCAACTAACTCCATCAATTGACAACTAAACTGATATGATAAAATAAGATCACGTCCTCGGAGAATGAGGACTCACTGCTAAAACTCTGAACCCTGAATGCTAGTATTGCTGCTGATCTAGGAGTCGTGTCTCTGAACCAATGGTGTAACATAAAAAGAAAACACCATAGTGCAAATGCATCAGTACAAAAGAATATACTGAGTATACATATGAGGTAGGCTGAATACATGGGGCTTACATGCATGAATGATAATAACTGACTGACTAATATAAATATGAGAGTGCATACATAAATATATAGTAACTGAGATCGTGAGAACATGATAACTGAATTTATTTACTGATGACATAAATTTACAGATATCTAACATGACTAATACTGGAGTTTTGATAACTGAAATAACTGATAACATGAGTGACTGTGTCTGACAGTCCTAAATCTGATGGAACTATCTGAGTTCCGTACTGTGACTGAGTTGACTATATTTGACAGTCCTGAAATCTGAAGAACTATCTGAATTTTCTTACTGAGACTGATACTGAAACTAATGGAATAGTTATTTAATCGAAATGCCCCAAATGTGCTAGAACAGCTGAGCTGGGGTCTAATCTGTGCCTTGATTTGAAGGGTATCAATACCGTATCACTAGTAAGGACAACTGTGGGTACCTTCATCTGACAGTGTCCCTAAGAGAGAACGGTAGGGACCTCATCTGACAGTGCTTATCCACCTCATCAACCCTCATCTGACAGTGTTGATGTCTCAACCTATACTGGTTGCATAGTTCTGGAACACAAGGATGACTACTAAGAATCACACCCTCATCTGACAATGTGTGTTCCCATCCCTGGGTTCACTCGGTGCTAATTTATACTCTTGCCTGAAGAGACTGAACATGATTGACTGACTATACATGGACTGAGTTTACTTAATTCTGTCGACTGACAGAATACTATTGATATCTGATAACTGACTGAGTTCATGAGATTACTGATCTTACTGAGTACTGAGTTCATGAGATTTCCTAAGTCATATGATTAACTGACTTCTATGGAACATGACTTAACTGAGAGTATCATGAAAACATGACAATCTCTGGGCACACAACTATATTTTTCAGGTACAAATACCCCCAGGACTCGATAGAAGGAAACTGACAAGGCATGACATTCCTGAATACATGACCAACACCAATAATCCATAATACTTCTTGACCATAGGAATAAAGTTCATAATTCATAATGCCATAAATAAGGGATTTTATGGTTCACATGGTTATCATAGTCTTGATCATGGAAGGGAATGCATATAACATGTACATATTTGTATGATTTCAATATCATGAACGTTGCATAACACAACATTCAATACACAACAAGAGCAGGGAAATTGTGTTGCATCATAAGGGTTAGCATGGACTTGTCATTTAAATACTATTGAGTCATAAGGAACATGATTCTATCATTCTAGGAAATTTATCAGACACCTTACATGCAAACTTTATAGCATAGGTGAAATCATCAATTTAAGAATCTAAAACTACCCAAACTAATAGGTTTTCAATCAGTAAACTCACATACTTCATGGAAAGTCATCAAGACACCATCTTGAAACATAAATAACAGCTATCAACATGAACATGATCAAATCACAATAGATTATTTAAAACATAATTCTTGGACTCACGAATCAAAGGGATCCGTGGATGAACACTACACATACCTTAGTTTGTTATTTTGTGAAGATTGACGGAGAGATTCTTGAAATTTGACAATGAATTTCCTTGAAATTGAACCTTCTATGAAAACCCTAGGGCTTGTTCTTGAGAGTTTTTAAGAGTAATTGAGTATAAGTTGCTGAATTATAGCTAAATCTCGTGTTATAAGGCTTATATAGGGTGGAAAAATTAACCCTTTTAACCCTAGGATACGTCTTTAATTTCTGAGAAAATTTCTCGATTTTTATCCTTGGCACGACGCGCCACTATTACGCCAAGTCACTGGAAAGTGACAAACGAGAAATTGCACTGGAGCGCGACGCGGAACTATCACGTTGCCACCTTGTCTGCGACCTGGAAGTTTGGCACAACGCGCCACTATCATGGAGCAACACTGAAAATTGAAAATTTCCATTTGAGCTATCTCTGCGACGCGCTGAAGGCTCAGGTGATACACTATCTCACTAAAAAGGCTCTAAATCTTCGCCCGGGTGTTGGATTTGGGCGAATTTTATATCGATGGAAATCTTATTGAATTTTTTTCATGAAAAAAAGTGAAAATCTTGAAAATTCCTTATGGAATAATCATCATTCACTTTAGAAGCTACTACTAGGCATTCTTGGGACGGAATTAGCTAAGAAGAAAAATTTGGGGTATTACAACTTGTGATATTATGTATTATGTCCCCGCAAGGAGATTATGGAAAATGACGTATTTGGAAATAATAGTTCTTAGTTTTTCTAGTGATGAACCTAGATGAGTTATAAAGATATTAAGTTGCATGTATTGGACAATAATATGATGAGGAGAATCATGATAGGATCAAGTATTGATGAGCATAGTGATATCTAAAGGATAGATGACTTGAATAAGTGTAATGATTGTATTATATGGGAAAAAATAATGACGTTTTAATAACTAAAGAGTAAGTAATACTCCAATAGTGACTTTCATGCTTAAGTGTTAAATTGTGATTTATTTTATGATATTCTTATTTTAGTATTGATAAAAGCACTTTATCTATTAGATTCCCATGAGAGGCTAAATTAGGGATAATGATGATTTATTGAAATGTGCCTATGAGAGGTTTTTTTGATAATAATAACTCCTTGTATTAATGGCATGAATGACTTGCTGATGATCATGATGAATTATCGAAATAATATCCGTGAGAGGGTCAAAATATTTATAAATGAAAGAACTTGATAGAATTTCTTTATGATTTTAAGTAAACTTATAAATTTAGTATGTCGTATTGCATCCCGAAACATAGTGTGAATTTAATAAAATTTATATAGTAGGTTGCGATTTAATTGGAGTTTAGACTTGACTTAATTGTGTTTGTGCTCCTAAATTGGATACTTGTTGATTGGTATTCGGACGTGCTTGAAATTATTGAAGTTTAAATTATTGATGCGTTTATAAATGATTATTGAAATTTACTTGATAGAATTGTCTTATGACTTTAAGTGTACTTGTAAATTTGGTACATCGTGTTGTATGCTGTGAGGGAGCAGAAATTTAATATTGATATTACTTGTTTATGGTGGATCGGGTATCACACCGGTAAGGATATGTATATGTTGGATTGGGTACCACATCGGTACAGATATGTATATGATGGGTCGGGTACCACGCAGGTACAAATATGCATATATTAGATCGAATACCACGTCGGTACGAATATGTATATGATGGATTGGGTACCACGCTGGTATGAATATGTATATATTGGATCGGGTACCACGCCGGTACGGATATGTATATGTTGGATCGAGTACCACATCGGTACGGATATGTATATAATGGGCCGGGTACCACGCCAGTACGGATATGTATATGGTGAATCGGGTACTACGTCGGTACAGTACATGAACATAGATTGTTCCCTACAGGTCATGACTATTTGGGCAAAAATAAGTTCCATAGCATGTGTGTACGTATTTTTGTTGAGTCTGTGGATATTTACAGTATGGTTGATACTCTTGATAGTTATGTGGCTTGTTTGTGACCACTGTTTGATTTGTTATTGTTGAATTGTTGATTCATTGGGTATTTGATTGTGTGATATGTATTTTAAAAAGTGAAACTTTGTACTTTCTTATATGTTGGTTGACTTGCTTTATTTATACGTGTTTTAATCATAGCTTACAAGAATGACTAATTATTATTCTTTAATATTATACGAGAGCATTTGGTTGTTAGTCCGAGAGTTAGTGTGGGTTGTCTATGATTACGGGTTTATTCCTATGAATATGAGTAAAGAAAAAATAAGGTGAATAAAGAGGAATAGTGATGTATTAGCGTCAGATTGCGGTTGATTGTGTGAATTAATGAGGCTAGAGTATGTTAGTAGTGAATATAATATTGATGGAGTTGGAAGAGTAGTTGGATGATGTTAGTTATATAGGTAAAGTAATAATGCTATTACAACCTTAATTGAATTATATTCCATTTAAGATGTCATGATTTATTTTCCTTAATTATATTTTATGATTATATGGACTAACACGATCGACCGATGATGCCTACCAGTATGTGTGGTTGTACAGACCCTACTTTTTTACATTCTTTCTTGGGTTGTAGACTGGATGCAGGTTAGTTTGCAGTTACAAGATGAATGACGATATTCAACACTAACTTCTGCACTTTCATCCTGGTAGATGTTAGAGTTTTCGTAATATTTATTTCATTGTCAGTATATGCTGTGATAGCTCTTGTACATGTCTGACTAAATTTGGGATAGTGAAAAACACTTGTAAGAAGTTTTTTAAAAAAAATTATTTATTAATATTTAATTTACTTTATTATATTTAATTCAGTATTCCCTTAAAAACAGAAGTCTTCCGCATATTTTTAGTTGGGTAATAAAAATTCTTCTAGCTGATTAGAATAACGTAGGTGCCCGCACAGTCCAATAGTTTAAGTCGTGACAAATGTAAGTAACTTTTTTTGGAAAAAACGCAAATGCAATAGGGAAGAAATAAGTCACATGTGAGATAAAAATAAATCATGTGACGAAATTAAAGTTGATCGGGAATTCTGTCGGCCGAGCATATCTACACATTATTTTTTTTAATTTATTTTTACTTATTTAGTATATTAGAAATAGTTGTTCAATTTTATTTATTTAATTTTAAAAATTAAAAAATATTTTATTATTGCTATTAAATACATCATCAGTTCAAATTAGTTTGCTTTTTTATAACTCTAAAGAAGAAATTACTAAGGGATATAAATTAACTAATATGATCTTATTTAATATTGATTAGGTGTTTTTTTTTTTTCAATTAATATAGATATAGTTTTAAAAAGTGGTTAATCATCTCTTGAATTCATAAACATGTCAATTATTTTGAGACAAAAATTTTTAACAAACATATCAAATGATATGAGACGGAGAAAATAAAAGTAATAAAGAGAAGTTATAGAGTAGTAAAATTATTTTTTTATTTTTTTCTGTTAGGGGTGCACCACTACCATATTATTTTTCGTTTAGTTACTACTTTAATTTGCTTTACTTGAGTTGAGGGTCTTTCAAAAATAATTTTCCTGCATCCAAACGATACTGATAAGATATACGTGCGGTTTACCTTCATAACCCCCTTTGTGTTATTACTTCCTCAATTTCAAAAAGAATGACCTAGTTTGATTTGATATGGAGTTTAAAAAATTAAAAAAGACACTTAAATCACGTAGTCCTAAATTAAAGTTATATCAAATGTATCAAAATATCTTCTAATTTTGTGATTTGAAATATGTCACGTGAAAAATTGAAATTAGATTATTATCAAAACAAAAGAGATCATTGTTTTAAATGAATTAAAAAAAAGTAAGTTTATTTTTTTTAAGAATATGCCAAACCTGTTAACATGCACAAATAAATATGGATAAAAAAGAAGGGAGTGTAGCCCTCGTTTTTTTACTTCCAAATTCCAACTGTTGATCAGCCGTACACACAACATTGCGGACTCTGTGGTCGGCACATGCAACCATTTTATATAAATTTGTTTTTTCTAAAAAAAATTCTATTTCTTTTAGTATAATATTTAATTTTAATGTTTTTTATTTTTAATAACATGAGTTGTTGGAATTCGCTAGATATAATAAAAAAAGATCTTGTGTGATTGTTTATACAGTTATACAAATATATACTAAATTACTAATAAATAGAGAAATTAGTTATACACAAATTAATTCTGTAGAGATTACTACATTGTATTGAGTTATTCGTTTGGGTGTTTGTATTGATATACTAGAAATTAATATATAGTATGTAATTTTTAAAATAACATGTTTATTTATTACTATACCCTAAAAATTTCGAGAGAAATATATTTCAGTTTACTGATTTTATCTCTAGTAGATTGAGAAGAGGAAGATCACAGGAGTGAGCAGCATCAATATCTCTATTCTTGCTCTTCAAAGGGTAAATTTATCATTTTAGTATCTTTATCCATATACTTTGAATTAGTTATTCTATCCATCCCAATTTATGTGATATATATATATATATATATATATATAAAATTTTAATTATTGTGAAATATAATATTTTTAAATTTTAAATATATAAATTTTATTTCAAAAAATAAAAGATTTTGTGCCCAATCGGTCAAACTTACATTGCTTGACTCTCTGAAAGCGAAAAATACCACATAAATAATTAAGACAAAGGGTTATTTAACTTTTTACTATATCCCACATAAAATGATGCATAAAATAACTCATTACTTATCCCTTTATTATGTGAGATTATAAAATAATAATCAAACATTACGCTAGGCATGCTGAATTTCATACAAAATAACTAAAGAAACAACTACATCAAATATGACTAGTTACATCTTCTTCTGTGTTTTCTAGACATTATTTGAATTTTGTACGAGTATCTCTATTTAAACATCTTCTCGTAAAATGACATGACAAGCACTTTAATGCGACACCATAAGACCCGACTAGTGTATGAGTGTTGCTGTTGCTCGTGTTTTTGTTAAGTTATACATCGATGTGACGTTGAATTTGTTTTATATATCTATTATTAGCTAAGAGCTACTATATATTAGTAGTATAATTTGTATGCCGACCAAATTAAGAAACTGGCTTATCCAATGATTTTCTGTATAATATTGACATCCTTTGGTACGGACACCTCCTTGCACAATCTTTTTATATGTATAGATTAATATTTTTTCTCAAAAAAATAATAAGATATATATAACTCATGCGGATTCAGAATTTTTAGTTTAAGAGTTCTGAATCATAATCTTATTGTTTACTATGTTTTGGATAGATTATTGAAATCTTTTAATATAAGTAAAGAGTTCAAGGTAAAATTAATTATTGAGTTATGTTGAATTTGTAGCTTAATGGTTGGTTCCATCGACCGTATGTATCAAGGAACATGTGTGCTATCTTGTAGCATCAGGTTTATTATAAAGTTGTACATCGTAAAGTATCAAATTTACGTGTAAAAACTCACTATGAATAAATATAAAAGAGGATTCGTAATTCAAATTTCATGAGTTCGACCTTTAAAACTCTTTAAGACTAGATCTATTAAAATTTAGAAATTGTGATTTCAAATATATTATTTATTATAATCTCGATCCAAAATAATACCTCTTAAGCATATATTGGTGGTGTTAGTAGCCCAACTTCCAGGGGATGCTGCCCCCAAAGTATTCAAATTTGCGTTTTCATCAATTAATAAATAAAACTTCATTTCTTTAATTTGTAATGTTATGAGTTAAGTTTAAATCTTAATTTTCAAGATAATTTTTAAGTGATTTTGTACTTGTCAAGAACTCCCAGCTCAAGCCAGGGAGCATTTTTGGTTGGACAAAGTTCAAATTCATAACTTTAAGACAAGACATTCCAAAAAGATTTTTTTGTATAGCGACTCTAATGATTGAGGTTAAAGTTATGGCTGTCGGTGCTTTTTATATACACTATAGATTTTTAGGATACGGAGCAGTATTAACCTCCAAATATTAGGATCTTCAATGTTATTTTTAGTCACAGTCTAAAGGGTAACTTTTTAAATTTCCAAATGTTAGGATCGTCAATATTATTTCTGAGTTTGGAGCCTAAAAAGGACAACTTTTCTTCGTCAAAAATTTCGAATGGGCAACTCAAAAATGAAAAATTCCAAAAGAGACGAAAAGGGTGAAGGCTCACGCCTTGCCCTTAACCATTTAACATCGCCAGTTAAATGATCGACGTTAAATGGTTAAGAGCAAGACGAGGACATTCTTTTGCCTTGTGAGGTAAAATCAGTCACCCACCTTACCTTTTGACCGCTGATGAGATTTCACTACTTGTAAAACGAGTCTGGTCATATTTCTTGTCAATTCCTTATCAGATTCTTAGCAAAATCACTCTTAAAAACTTGTAAAACGAGTCTGGTCCTATTTCTTGTCAATTCCTTATCAGATTCTTAGCAAAATCACTCTTAAAAAACTCTTCGTTATTTTTAGATAGTATAACATGTCCAAATTTGTAAAGATATTTTAGTTGCAGTTGCTTTCAGTGATGATTTCTTGAATTCTTGTTGCATAAATTAATAAGAGCTGCTTCTAAAACATCGATTTGTAGTTATTGACGGATGTTTTAGGATGATTAACAATTGTTTCTTGTGATTTGTTAATTTTTATGTATAATATAATGTTGAAAAGAAAAACTTATTGCAGTTTATCACATGTAGCTCATGACCTTTTTTCTAAGCTCATGGACTTTTTAACTGCCTTTTGAGAGGCATTTGCAACGCATGCGACAAAAATACAGTCGACATCCTAGTAGCGTGCTCTTTCGGAGGAAGTTTCAAAGTGCAATTAACAAAATTGATCATCTCTTTCTCCCTTGATATTGCGAAGAGAACTTCAGTAAAATTTATAGTTGTAATGGATAAGGCGTGTAGACTCATTTACTTTGTACGTGTGAATGACGTCACACCTTGTAAGACACACACTCACTCACGCCTTGTTTTTCAAAAGTTAAGGTGTATGGCTGATTTTGCCTTGCAAGGTTAAATAGTGTCCTCTTTTTGTAGCCCAAATATCTTTCGACTCTCTCCACATCGTTGACTAATCAAAACATGTGTTATTCTATAGGGTGTCTGTTGGGTCATGGGCCTTTGTCCTTCCTATGTGGATAAAATGAAGCTTAATTTGGATCAACCCATTTTTGTCCATAGGTCCATTATTATGGGGCATATATATTGTTCTTTTTAGGTCTTATTCACCATCACAAAAAGAGAGTTTTCAGCAGCCAAAGAGAGAAACACATAGCTGATTTTCGCACCTAAATTTCAGCCACAACTGCCAACTTCAAACTGCGATTCCCGCTTCGTTTCTTGTACGATTGAGCTTATTTTTGGACTGCTTGTTCCTCTCATCTCAATCTTTGATTAGGAACTGACGGAGCTTGATTTGGTGGCCTGTAGCTCCTATTCTTCATTCTCGAATAGTAGCTGCATTTTTTGTGCTTTCACTCCTTTATTTCTCTAGTGTTTGGTGTTGTGGATTATGTATTGTTTCTTGTTGTTTGGCACTTGTTTGGTGGACATTTTGGAAGATAATATTGTAACTCTTTGGTGATTATAGTGGAGGTTTTGGTCCCGTGGTTTTTTACTCTTCACATGAAGGGTTTTCCACGTAAATCTTGTGTCTCGTGTGATTGCCTTTATTCTTGTCTTGTTTCATTTGGTTGAGTTTTTTGTTGTATATTAATCTATTTTGCTTGGGCTTATTTGTATCCTCTTGGTTCAAGTTGAAAGGGAAAGTTTAGTCTTGGGTATTTTTCTCTGACCCTGTCGAGTTCTTTAATTGTGTACTCGTCTTTCCTAACAAGTGGTATCAGAGTCAGGTTGTTGTTGATTCGATTTGAATGATGGAGGAAAATATGAGCAAGATGGTATGTTTGAATGGTAGTAACTATCATACTTGGAAAGGCAAGATGAAAGATCTTCTATTTGTCAAGAAAATGCATCTACCTGTGTTTGCATCTACTAAACTTGAATCCATGACAGATGGGGATTGAGAATTTGAGCACTTACAGGTTTGTGGCTATATCAGACAATGGATTGAAGATAATGTTAGAAATCATATTGTGAATGAGACACATGCTAGAAGTTTGTGGGACAAGCTCGAGACACTTTATGCTTCGAAGACTGGCAATAACAAGTTGTTCCTGCTTAAGAAATTGATGAATATTAGGTATAAGTAGGGCAGTCCTATTTCTGATCATATAAATAATTTTCAAGGTGTCCTTGACTAGCTGTCTGGAATAGGTATAAAGTTCGATGAAGAAATTCAGGGACTTTGGCTTTTTAATAATCTGCCTGACTCTTGAGAAACTCTTCGAGTTTCTTTGACTAATTCTGCTCCCGGTAGTATTGTAACTATGGAATATGTTAAGAGTGGTGTCTTGAATGAAGAGATGAGAAGAAGATCTCAGGCCTCATCTTCACACTCTGATATTTTGGTTACTGAAGAGAGGGGGAGAAATAGGTCCAGAGATTTAAATGATAGAGATAAGAGTAGAAGCAAGTCAAGGTCCAAATTCAAGAATGTTACATGTGACTATTGCAACAAAAAGGGCATATCATGAAATATTGTTTCAAGCATAAGAGAGATATAAGACGGCAAAAGAAAGAAGACGATAATGAAAATCGTGTTGTTGTTGTTGCAAATGATGATCTTCTTATTGCTTGTGGTGAGAATGTCATTAATCTTGTTCGCGATGAGTCTAACTGGTTTGTAGATTCTGGTGCTACTTCTCATGTTACGCCAAAGAAGGAATTATTTTCTTCTTATACTCCAGGTAATTTTGGGATGTTGAAAATGAGAAATAATGATGAAGTTAAAGTACTTGGTATTGGCACGATTTGTTTGGAAAGTAACAATGGTTCCAAACTAGTTCTCAATAATGTCAAGCATGCTCCAGATGTTCGCCTGAATTTGATTTCTGTAAGAAGTCTTGATGATGAGGGTTATGTTAATACCTTTGGTGCTGGCTAGTGGAAGCTTACTAGAGGTTCGATGATTGTGGATCAAGGTGACAAGTTGTCTAACTTGTATGTTTTTCAGGGATTTACTTCTAGAGGCTTGATAAACTTGGTGGAGAATGATATATCATCAGAGTTGTGCCATAGAAGGTTGAGTCATATGAGTGAGAAGGGGATTGATAGTTTGGCTAAAAAAAATTTGCTTTCTGGAGTAAAACAAGCAAAGTTGAAGAAGTGTGCTCATTGCTTAGCCAGTAAACAGAAAATAATTTCTTTTCAGAGTCATCCGCCTTCAAGAAAGCTCGATTTGCTAGAGTTGGTGCATTCTGATTTGTGCGATCCTTTTAAAGTAAGGTCTCATGGTGGTGCACTTTACTTTGTGACTTTTATTGATGATCATTTTCACAAACACTGGGTATTTCCATTGAAGTCCAAGGATCAAGTACTTGACGTGTTTAAGAATTTTCAGGCCTTGGTTGAAAGACAGACAGGGGAGAAATTTAAATGTATCCGTTCAGATAATGGTGGTGAGTATATTGATCCTTTTGATAGATATTATAGAGAACAGGGTATTCGGCATCAGAAAACTCCTCCAAAGACTCCTCAGTTGAATGGCTTAGCAGAGAGGATGAACAGAACACTAGTTGAGAGGGTTAGATGTATGCTTTCAGATGCTAAGTTGTCATATTCCTTTTGGGCAGAAGCACTTAATACGACTATTTATGTTATCAATTTATCTCCTACTGTTGCTTTGAATGGTGATGTCCCTGACAGAGTTTGGTATGGTAAGAATGTTTCTTATGATCATCTTAGAGTCTTTGGGTGTAAATCTTCTGTTCATGTTCCTAAGGATGAAATGTCAAAGTTGGATGTTAAAACTAGACAATGTATCTTTATTGGTTATGGTCAAGATGAATTTGGCTATCGTTTCTATGATCCAGTTGAGAAGAAACTTGTTAAAAGCTGCGATGTTGTGTTCTTTGAAGATCAAATAATTGAAGATTTTGACAAAGCTGAGAAGGTTGATTCTCAGAGTAGTGAGAGCCTAGTTGATGTTGATCCAATTCTGTTGACTACTGCTCCTGAAGAAAATCTTCATGATGATGAAAATTAAGTTGATAATGAAGATGATCATGTTCAGAATGACCAGCAAAAAGTTGTTGATGCTCCAGTGCAAGTTGATATGGTTGATCAGCTACCAGTTGTTGATGCTCCAGAGAGTTCTCTCAGACGATCTACAAGAGAGAGAATACCTTCATCTCGTTATTCTCTCAGTGAGCATGTACTCTTGACTAACGGGGGAGAACCTGAGAGTCTTGATGAGGCCATAGAAAGTGAAGAAAAAGAAAAGTGGTTTGATACTATGAAAGATGAAATTAAATCTTTGCAAGATAATCATACCTTTGATTTTGGTTAAGCTGCCTAAAGACAGAAAAGCTTTGAAAAATAGGTGAGTTTTTCGGGTGAAGCATGAAGATGGTAATCCAATTCCACGGCACAAATCTAGATTGGTTGTGAAGGTATTTAACCAGAAAAGGGGAGTTGATTTTGATGAGATATTTTCTCCGGTTGTAAAGATGCCAACCATTCGAGTGGTTCTAGGCTTAGCTGCAAGTCTAGATTTAGAGGTTGAGCAAATGGATGTTAAAACTACTTTTCTCCATGGTGACTTAGAAGAAGAAATTTATATGGAGCAACCTGAAGGTTTTGAAGTCAAGGAAAAAGAGAATTATGTTTGCAAATTGAAAAAGAGCTTGTATGGTTTAAAACAAGCTCTTAGGCAGTGGTACAGGAAGTTTGGTTCCTTTATGAGTCAGTACGGCTTCAAGAAGACTACTTCAGACCATTATATTTTTTTGCAAAAATTCTCTAATGGTGACTTTATTATTGTGTTGCTTGATGTTGATAACATGCTTGTTGTTGGTCATAATGCTTGCAGGATTCAAAAGTTGAAGCAAGAGTTAAGTCTTTTTCTATGAAAGACTTAGGACCAGCAAAACAGATTCTTGGAATGCAGATTGTCCGTGACAAAAAGGCCAAGAAGTTGTAGTTATCACAAGAGAAGTACATTCAGAAAGTACTTCGAAGGTTTAACATGGACAAGGATAAGGTTGTCAGTACACCTTTAGCTATGAACTTCAAGTTGAGCACGAAGCAGTGTCCTTCCAGTAATGATGAGAAGGAAGATATGAAGAAAGTTCCTTATGCTTCAGCTGTTGGTAGTTTGGTGTATGCAATGTTTTGTACAAGATCGGATATTGATCATGTTGTTGGTGTTGTTAGTCATTTTCTTTCTAATCTTGGAAGAGAACATTGGAATGCTGTGAAGTGGATTATGAGATATCTTTGTGGCACTTCTAGTTTGAGTTTGTGTTTTGATACAGGAAGCCTAGTCTTTGTGGTTATACTAATTCAGATATGGCCGGTGATGTTGATACTCGCAAGTCTACTTCAGGGTATTTAATTACTTTTGCAGGGGAAGCTGTGTCTTGGCAATCTAGGTTGCAAAAATGTGTTGCTCTATCTACTACAGAAGCTGAGCTTATTGCTACCGTTGAAGCTTGTAAAGAATTGCTTTAGATGAAAAGATTCTTGGGGGAACTTGGTTGTGCTCAAGAGAGGTATGTGCTTCATTGCGACTATCAAAGTGCCATACATCTTGGCAAGAATTCTACATTTCATGGTCGGTCTAAGCACATTGATATGAGATACCATTGGATTCGGGAATTGTTGGATTCTAAGTTGCTTGAACTTGAGAAGATTCATACGGATGATAATGGTTCCGATATGATGGCTAAAGTCTTGCCAAGAGGGAAGTTTGAAGATTGTTGCATGATCGCCAGGATGGCGTTCTTCTCCACATAGTCGGGAGGGGGAGAATTGTTGGGTCATGGGCCTTTGTCCCTTTCCTATGTGGATAAAATGAAGCTCAATTTGGACTAACCCACTTTTGCCCATAGACCCATTACTATGGGGCATATATATTGATCTTTTTAGGTCTTATTCACCATCACAAAAAGAGAGTTTTCAGCAGCCAAAGAGAGAAAAACAAAGCTGATTTTCGCACCAAAATTTCAGCCACAACTGTCAACTTCAAATTGCGATTCCCGCTTCGTTTCTTGTCCGATTGAGCTTATTTTTGGACTGCTTGTTCCTCTCATCTCAATCTTTGATTAGGAACTGACGGAGCTTGATTTGGTGGCCTGTAGCTCCTGTTCTTCATTCCCGAACAGTAACTGCATTTTTGTGCTTTCACTCTTTTATTTCTCTAGTGTTTGGTGCTGTGGATTATTTATTGTTTCTTGTTGTTTGGCACTTGTTTGGTGGCCATTTTGGAGGACAATATTGTAACTCTTTGGTGATTATAGTGGAGGTTTTGGTCCCGTGATTTTTTACTCCTCACACTGAAGGATTTTCAACGTAAATCTTGTGTCTCGTGTGATTGCCTTTATTCTTGTCTTGTTTCATTTGGTTGAATTGTTTGCTGTATATTAGTCTATTTTGCTTGGGTTTATTTGTCTCTAGTTGAAAGGGAAAGTTTAGTAGTGGTATTTTCCGCTGCTACCCTGTCGGGCTCTTTGATTGTGTACCCATCTTTTCTAATAGTGTCTATTATGCCGTCATTAAAATACAACAACAATAATATATTCAGCGTATTCCCACGTAATACGATCCACGGGTACACTGTATGCAGTCGTAGTAATCCGTTACAATAGCTAGTGAGGGACCTAGTGATACAGATAACAAGTTCATCACGGCGCCGGAATTGAAGTATACTGTTCACTCTTAACAACTTTTTTGTATATAAATATGTCTCAGTATTATCACATTATTCTCATCCTCCAATAAAACACAAAATACTTTTATTTCCTTCGTTTTGGTTTTCTTCAAAATTGAAATTATGAGTCTTTTACCAAGCTGGCCAGAGCCAATTATCCGAGTCCAATCTCTATCCAAAAGCGGCATCCGAAAAATCCCCCATCGTTTCGTGAAGCCGCCTTCGGACAGGCCATGTAATATCATGGACATTACAACAACCTCCATTAACATTCCGTTAATAGACCTCGAAAACCTTAATTCCCCAAACGACAGCGTGCGTCAGGAAACAATTGACCACATTTCCCACGTGTGTCGTGAGTGGGGTTTCTTTCAAGTGGCTAACCACGGGATTAGCCACGAGCTCATGGAGAAAACTCGTGCTGTTTGGCACGAGTTTTTTCAACTTCCGCTTGAGGAGAAGCAAAAATTTGCGAATTTGCCGATGACTTATGAAGGGTATGGTAGCCGTATTGGGGTGGAGGTAGGTGCTAAATTGGATTGGTGTGATTATTTCTTCCTTCATTATCTTCCCCAAGTGTTGAAAGATGAGAACAAATGGCCTTGTCTTCCAGTTTCATGCAGGTATCTATATCCTTGCTTTTGATAGTACTCTTTTTCTTTTTTTATGCACATAGTGTGCTCACTCAGCTTACGCCTAATTATGCTTTTGATAGTACTCTTTTTTCTTTTTTTATGCACATAGTGTGCTCAGTCAGCTTATGCCTAATTATGGAGTATCTATTAGTCTATTATCTTCCAGTAGCACAAGTATCACCTAACTCTGCTATCAAAACTTGGATATATAGCTGGTGAAAATCATTTAGTACTTTAGTCTACCTTGAAATTTGAATATGAATATTCTTGATTTACAATTCAGTTCGTTGATCATTAGACTACCCCTTGGATGATAAAACAGTACTCACACGTTCTCAATTATTTTATCTTCTTATGACATGTATATTATATATTGTTTTCGTAGCAACACTAAAGGATACACTCTTATTTGATGATATTACATCAATCTAACAAGCACAATATATTTTTGCATGTAAAATCTATTTATCACTTGATCATGGTTAATTTTTATACATTCTGACCTCATTTTCTCATTAAACATATTTTGGTGTAATTTTTGTTACTCTACTATATATACTACATGGTTGTATTAATTTAGCATTGTATTTATCTTTCTTTCCTTAATTCCTCTTTTAAGTTTACCTTGCCCTTTCATTACTTAAGGTTCATATTTGTATATTTGAGCCAAATAGTTATGAGAGAATTTTTTTTAATTTGACATGTGAATATATAGTGGACACTAAATGTTGGAGGAAATTAAATGGCATTGGACGTGAAAGTTTTTTCTTTCTTCTTAATTATTAATTTTTATTAATTATTTCTTATGATTACTCAGGAAAGTAATCTCGGAATATGGTGAAAAAATGGTGAAATTAAGCAGAAGGTTAATTAAAATTCTATCAATAGGCCTTGGATTAAATGAGGATTATGTACACAAAAGTTTTGGAGGAGATGGTGAAAGTAGTGCATGTTTAAGAGTAAATTTTTACCCAAAATGTCCACAGCCAGACCTTACACTTGGGCTCTCTCCCCATTCGGACCCTGGTGGCATCACCATTCTCCTCCCAGACACCGATATCTCCGGCCTCCAAATCCGTCGCGGCAATAATTGGTTAACTGTTAACCCGATTCCGAATGCATTCATTGTCAATATTGGAGATCAAATTCAGGTAATTTACTCTCTCACTCTTATTAATCTCTTTGTTTACAAGAATATGGAGTAGTTTCAGTTTTTTTTTTTTTTTTGTCATATCGTCTTGGTTACATGACTCGACAATTGCATGTGCCGAGAAACTAGTAATCGTAATAGGCTTATACCACTATGATCCCACACCCACTAGTGCTTGTGGCTTAGTATATCGATATATGGTGGCAAACGGGCGGATTGAATTGAATTTGGGCGGGTTAAATATGGATCGAACAAAAATGGTTTGGATTGCAATCTGCTCATATAAATATGGATAAATATGGATTTGGTCAAATATGAATTGGGTAAAAAATGGTTTCAACCCACTTTAACTCTTAAACCAAAAACTTAAAACTTTTATATCATATCAACTTGACTTTTTTCCATTTAGTTTTTTTAGTTTTTTTCTTTTTAGTTTTTTTGTCTCTCTTCTATATGCAGCCTCTAGTTTTTTTTTCTTTTTACATTTTTTTGTCATTTCTTTTTTTTTTTGCTCTTTCTTCTATCTCTATCCTCTGCCTTTTGTTTCTTTTTTTTTTATTTTCCTTTTTAGTCTCCTTTTTTTCTATTTTTTATTTTTTTGTTTTTACTTCTTTCTTATTTTTTTCTTTTTTGGTTGTATTTTATGTTTTATATTTTTTTTATTTTTGAAAAACATGGTTAAGTCGAGTACAAATTATTAATGATAACTAAAATATCGTAACCACTCAGTATATTTGTCTTCACCATCATCTTTTTTCTTTTTCCTTTTCTCCTTTTTCATTATTTTTTCTTTTTAATTTTTTTGTATTTTTTTTCTTCAATTCTTTTTTTACGTTTTTTTATCTCTTCCATCTCTAACTTCTACCTCTCTTTCTACTTTTTTTTTTCTATTTTTGGTTTCCTTTTTTTTTTTATGATAACGAAAATACCATAAATGCATATTGATTTATATTCGCCCAACATTTATAATTCAAGGGCTATGTGAATCCTCAGCCATATATATTTTAGTCTCAAGAAAATACAATTACTTCATATACTTTTTTTTGGTTTTTCATCCGGTGTCCGGTCCCTACAGTGGAGCCCCGACTAATCCGGATCGGGCGTTGCAGGGCCCATTAAGGTGGCAGCGCTCCCAACAGAGTTTTCTCCATAACCAGGGTCGCACCCTCGATCTCTGGTTAAGGATGGAGCAACCCCATCCACTGCACTACAACCCATTTTGATTTTAATTCATGTGTATATAAATACAAATGATAAATTGCACATACTGACAACTAAACTATTCAAATACAAATAATAAATTTATTTGAAATATATAGTATGATACAAATAAATTTAAAGTAAAAAAATATAAAATGCAATGACAAAAAAAGATGAGGAAAAGAATATAAAAAAATAAGAAAAATGACGAACCAAGAATGAAAAAGGGGGAAACGGAAATACAAAAAAAAGGCAAAGAAATAAAACGAAAAAGAAAAAAATGATGAAAAAGAAGAAAGGAAAAAAAAGTAATAAACGAGTAAAAAATAAGTGAAAAAAATGAAAAATAAAAAAAGTAAATTAAAGGAAAAAAGAAAAAAAAGAAAGAGAAATAAAGATAGAAAAAAATAATAATAAAGGAGTGAGACTATGAATTATATTTAATTGATAAGAGATGTTATGAATTATATCGGCTAAATGTGATAATTAGAAGCTTATATTTATTAACCCATGTAGGTCTCAAGCAAATACAAATGATGAAATAAGAATGAGAAAGGGGAAAGCAAAAAAAAAGGAATACAAAGAAAAAAGGAAATAAAAATAAAAAATAAAAAAAACGAAGAAAAAATGAGAAAAAAAAAAAAAAATAAAAAAAATGAAAAAGAAAAAAAGTAAATTAAAGGAAAAAAAAAGAAAAAAAAAAGAAGAAAAGAAACTAGAAAAGAAAAAAACTCTAACTTTAAGCATAGGTGGGTGATCTCTGTATTTAAATGGATACCGATATTTTATCTATTTTGTCCATATTTGTATAAGCTTTTAAAATGAGTTGAAGTCCATATTTATCCATTTGAAATATGAGTGATCCAATTCACTATCTATGAGTTAAATAGATTCTTTTTACAAATATGGGCTGAAATTGCCACCCCTAATCATCATATATAACATGGTCTATTGTCATGTTTGATAATAAATAAATTATATTTATTACCAAAGAGCCATGCAAGTACAAGAAAAGGCAAGATCTGGACAGCCCCAGCCTTGCCAGAAACAAACAGCCAACAAGTTCACATTTCAATCCTAGCTATGGGTAATAATCTAAACTTCTTAAAGCACTAGCTAGTTTAGGCTGCAAATTCCCTCTAATATGGATCTCCAGGACGATGTTGAGTATAAGAACATCAATTGGTCTTGATGTTTGTTGAAACACTCGAGTATTCCTCTCCTGCCATATTGCATACACACTTGCTGCAAGGGCCATTCGAAAAATCTCTGCACGAGCCTGCTTCCCTGTAAAATGTAGGAATGCCCATGCTACTTCATCCTTCCAACAGAGAGCTTGTCGATATATATATATATATATAAAATGGTCCAATGCATTGTAACAGTTAAGTTATTAAATGCTGCCCACTATTTTTTGTTATGTTAACATAATTGAACTTTGCTCATTATAATCCCCATTGTTATCGGCAAAACTACCCCTATCGATTAATTAGGTGATTTTTCTATTACAGTGCTATAATGATACGAGTAGACGAGTTCTTTTTTTACTTTAATGTGATAAAAGAGTAGTTATGCTTATTTTACTGTTATAAGAGTAGATTAGTTCAGTAAGTTTATGTGATCAAAAAAGTTTATCGATTGACTACTTTATAATATGTAAAGTTTAGGAACAATAAGTGATATTAACTCGGAAAAATTATATCAAAGAACTACTCAAATGGTTGGAATGCTTGGTCCGTTGGAAAGATAGTTATACTAATTTCTCTAAGTTTTAGTATATATATAGTCGTATATATCTTAGGACTACGTATATGCCAACAATAATGTTTTATTTGTACATAACTTCATCTTACTAAACTACATCGATCAGGTGTTGAGTAACGCGATATACAAAAGCGTGGAGCACAGAGTGATTGTTAATTCGAACAAAGAGAGATTGTCCTTAGCATTCTTCTATAATCCTGGAGGCCGCGCACTCATCAAGCCTGCAGATGAACTTGTCACTAAAGATTGTCCTGCCTTATATTCTCCAATGACCTTCAATGAATATAGATCATTCATTAGAACAAAGGGTCCTAGTGGGAAATCTCAAATTGAATCACATAAATCCCCTAGATAATTCATTGCTACTTGGAAATTTCTTAATTACGATACATGTGTAATGCTTTACATTATATATTAATGTACAAATTATAATAAACTTCTGTCTATTTGAATACGCATTAATTAATATTCGACCCTGCATGCATATTGAATTTTGTTTAGCTGCTTCTAGTTCTAAGGATTCTAGAATTTTTCGTATGCTTATTTCAGGAGGAACAACCTCCTCTTTTTTCTTTCCTTTTATTTTGATGTGCCTCTCACTCCTAGCCACTTGTCTACGCGTTACATAAGACTAAAATAGACGTGGTTAATGCAATAATTAAGTAGATATAATTATTTAGTGTGAACTAAAATCGTGACTATGCGTTTATACCGTTGAAAGGAATTTTTTTTTTTGCACCAATTACCTTTATTTTGAAGTGATCTTTAATTTTACCCTTCAAATTGGTGGTCTTTTGCGGTTGCTTTTCATTTAATGAAAATTTGTAGTCTAAAACTATCACCTAATTTCACAAGGCAAAGGTTCATAGAACCTAGCTTCCATCAGCATAAGTTTGTATAAACAAGTTATGCCTTGTTTGACAAAAATTATGTTTTGTAAGGCATAACTTGTGCGGTGCAAGTTTTACTTAAAATTTTTAGCAAAACTTTTTTAACTTGTTCGTCAAAAGTTTAGAGAACTTAGCCTCTATCAGAATAAGTTGTATGAATAAGTTATGTCTTATAAGACATAATCTACCTTGCGAAATTAGGTTAGAGAATTTAACCTCTATCAACATAAGATTTTAGGAATAAGTCCTTGTGCTCATAACTTGCATCTTGCGAACTCTTTATGCGTTGCAAATTTCTTTTATATTATAAGGCATAACTTATGTCTTGTGAATTTTATCTTCCCATTTTTTTTCAATATCAGGCGTATTTTCGATCACATTTTTGTTAAGTGTTGAATGACAAAACTTAAAGACCATAAATTTGAGGGGCAAAAATTAAAAACCAATTCTAAAATAGGGGCATTCGTTAGAGAATAGCAAAATAAAGGTATAACCCGAGAGACCTTCTGCTAACTCAAGATTGTTAACTAAGATCGAAAGAATCAACTAAAGAAGAGGAAGCTAGAAAGAAGTAGGAGAATTTTAGATAGAGAACTTTATTGCGGAAGAAGCTATTGATTATATTGATTTTGGGTTAGTTACAAATGAATAAAGCCAACCCTATTTACACTTGTCCGGGGATGTTTCTAGAAATTATTCTAGATACATCTATAAGAAAAAATCTAGATATTTTCTAATCTTTTAGTTATCTTAACAAGATTTTAGAACTTCTGACTCTATCTTTTGAGATAAATATCTAAGATACTACAATAGAGCATTCTAGAGCTTTACTAGAAAAATCTATGATATTTCAAAAAATCATCTTTAACTTTTTTCACACTCCCCATTAAAGTAATTTTTTGAAAACTATGCCAAGCTTGTCACGGAAGAACTCAAACGAATAATTTGAACGTTCCTTGGTGAAGATTTCAATAATATTTTATCGACTCCTCTTCTTTCTTGATATGATAATGGTTTTCCATCAGTAATTGAGCCTGCAAAGAAACATGTTGACAAAATTGTCATCCTTGTAACGAGCTAGCTTGTCCATATTTCTTTATGGCTTTTGTGAAGCCTATGGAATATTTCCTTGCCGAGTTTTTGATCTCTCCCTTTCTCTTAACTTTACAGCAGTTGTACTATCTAGAGAAACATCTTTGATAGGCAAGTTTAGTACTCCAGTATTCAAAATTTTAGAATATGCTTCTTCTGACGCAACTCCATGACATAAGGAAATTTCAATGGTATCGTCCTCCTCATTTGATTTGATAACGATTTGATCAATAATTTTTCATCAAACCTCAACACCATAGTAGGATCTATTACTAGATTTTCTGTAATACGCCGTACTTTTCTTAGTTCAGTTCAACTCCTAGTGCTTGCATAAGAGCCTAAAAGGCTGAAAATTTAGCTAAGTGTTGGGGACTTAGCTTAAGTTTTGCCTCTTAACTTTGATGATTTTTAAATTGACCTTTCCAACCCCGAGACGTAAGTTTTTGAGTTGATTCATGTTCAGGGGTGTAAGTAGCATGTCTCGGATAAGTTTCAAAATTTTTGGACGAGGTTTGAACCATGTTTAGATTTCCAAAACAGCAAGTCACCGCGATTATGGCGCGTCGCGGTGGCTATAGCAGTGACAGCCTTGGCGTGTCGCAGTGAAAGTATATTTGTCATGTTCTTGATTCATAATTCAAATGCATGTGTCATGATCTTTATCCTAGTGTGTGAAGTGCTTATTAGGGGAAGAATGTTCATAGAAATCACTTAGAGCCAAGATGAGCTAAGATCCTTTGATTCGTCCAAAGATTGGAATTCGATTCGATAAGGATCAACTTTGAAAGTGTATAACTTTTGATTTATGTAGAATTTTTCATCTTAAGACCCACTAAATTATAGATAATTTAATTAGATTTCCAACGATATCAATTTCGTCTTAATCAGATACCCGAGTGAAAAGTTATGGCATTTTTTGTGTGAGGCAGTAAGCCACCGCGATTACACCGCGTCGCTGTGAGCCTTCAAAATGCAATCTGGGTTCTGAATTTTTGATTTAAATGAATGAGGGACAATTGGGTCTTTTCCCACTGACATCGCCCAAGCGCATACGCAAGTGTACATGGTCTTATCAAGTAGTAAAGTGGCTTCAAGGAAGCCCAAGTATCGATTACTTAGGGACTTGAGTTTGCCGCCTATCCAATTCTACTTTAACGATTGAGAAGAAGTAAACAAGGATGTTTAAGAATTGTAAACTAAAAAGTAAACTAAACTAATGAGGAAAAGTAAATGACTTTGACAATCAAAGGATAGAAACCAACGGTTAAGGCTTCCGAACAATCATACCACGTTATTGAATTTTATTCGTTAACTTGCTAATATCTTGGTTGTTGATTCGTAGGGTTAATTGCATGATTATAGTCTCCCGACTTCTAACCTTTTACCTAATTTGGATATTACAACTACATCATTAAGCAGGGATGTAATAATCCAATTAAGTTATTAAAGCTATCATCCTACGTTTGAATGAAGTAAGGCTCCTAAGTACATCCCTGTCCTAGATGCTAAGTTCAATTATTTATTTTATAAAATAATAAAAACTCAAACTTTGTTTATTCCCACGTTCTATCTCCCTATTCCCTCTTCCGATATCAAAAGGTCGACAATATATGTATTTTATGGGTGATCAATCCATAAAATAATTAAAACAAGAATAAACAAGCAACCATAATGATAAGCAAATTAAACAAAATTAATTCTAAATGAAAGTATTCATGATCTTGGCCTTAACCCCGGAAAGAGAGTTTAGCCTTGAATGGAAATATTCATCATCCAATCCCTTGGAGTGATGATACAAACCATAAAAAAAATAAAAATTAAAGAATGATAAAACCTAAAAAGAAGTTGTGGTAGCCTCCAATGATGTCCCAAGTGATCTAGTATGTTCCAAGATTGTTAAAACGGAGTTTGGGACATTATATTTATAGTATATAAGCCATAACCCGACTTGGATTAGGTTTACACGTCGTTTTCCTTCAAATGGGAAGAATTATCTCGATTTTGATCATCGGCGCGACGCGGTGACATGCCAATTCACAATTGTCAAAAAACTGTCAAATTTCAGTAGCTCGTCGCAATTTCAACGCGTCATGGGGCCTCCTTAAACTCCAATATAAGCTACGTGCGCAATTGGGTCAAAAACTTGGGAATCTTCTGAATCCAGTGATGTTTTGAATGCAGACCACTCCTAATGGTCACACACGCCTCATATATTTCAGGGGTTCAAATTGCGTCCAGCTTGCATCTTGTGCTCCCGTGGTCATTTTCGAGCCTTTTTGAGTTGTTTCCACTTGATTTGAAGCTTTTATATCCTTCATATGACATCATAATCCATTCACAAAGCACCCTATAACATTAAACACAACAATTTAGAGCTCAAAACAACACAACGTCCTCACCGATGACTAGAAACATGAGCTAAGCATAGGCTAAATTCACATTGAGTTTAAACTCATTGTTTTGACTCTTTTCTTGATCCAATTGACCATTGAACATTATATCTAAGTTGTTTTATATTTAAATACATAATAACAACCTTATTAACTCATTAGAACATATTAGAATCCAACATAAGAGAGTAGACAAACACCTAGCTCAAGATAGTTACACTAGTTTTCTCGATTGACTTCTAAATGATCAATTTGAATCAAAACTCATGTAAAACCACCATTAAACATTGTAAACAGATAAATGCTCATTTATATGATTATCAACACATATGGAGTAAGAATCATCCTTAAAACAAGGCTAAAAAGGATAAAATAGTAACGCTAGAATGCATAAATACACCCAACATCACCACCCCTCACTTAAAGCCTTGTTCGTCCTCAAACAACTCTTAACTATAAACACCCTGAGCTGAAAAGACTCCACACTTCTACTACATGCAAGAAATTCAAGATAACACTACAATAACTACACGGAATGCAAGTTCACAACACTAAACATGTTATACACAATTGAAAGCTCAAGAATCCTGCTTCCAAAACATCCTAGCCTCAATAATGGACTCCACAAGTAGAAAACTCATGCATATCATTCAATCAAGAACATCATACAATCACCCATATTCATTAAACATGTGCCCCTCACAACAAGATAGTTACTCAATCACTCAAAATTACGTAATTCATAACATGATGGGTATAGGAATCAAGTTACACTCACTCTCACAAGGAATTCACAAGTTACACACAATGAACTATAGGCTTGCCCTTAGTGTAGTGCTCCACTAATAGTTGAATGTAAAGCTTAGGATCAATTAGGACTTTTTTCGAGTTGTAATGTAGGCTAAGGGACAGGTAGAAATTATTTGGGAATAGTGACTAACTTCTCTAAGCGCTTTGATACACTACATTATTTATTTAAAACCAATCTCTAAGAACCAAATTACACCTTTTCCAGCCACCCATACCATTTATTTTTGCCCCATCTCTTTTAAGCATTTTCACAAACACTTGGTGGGACGCATAGTTTACTACCACAAGAATCAATTTTTCTCTTTTTTCATAATCATGCAATATTTCTAACATCATTTATATAACAACCATCCACTACTCATCAAATATAAACACCAATAACTACTACCTTGGAGCATCAATTTCACCTTTTTCTTCTTCAATTCTTAAACTCCTTACTAAATCAAATTTTTTTCATTAAAGCACTTAGAAGTTTTTTTTTTTTAAATCAAATTATGGTATATCAAAGAAGGGGATCGGGCTACATACGAGGCTACCAAAGAAAATAAGCTAAAGGCTCAATGGGGGTTAACTAGGATAATGCACAAAGGGTAGGACAAATAGAAAGTATAAACTAAGGCTATCAAAGAAACACCTAAATCATCTCCTAAACCCATATTCTTTATTTCGCTTCACACACACACCAGGAAAGTTCTAGACATCACATGCAACAAGGAATATACAAAAATCTCACACCACACATGGCACATGCTTAACTCAATAGCATCATCATAGACTCTTAACCAAACAATAACATGAATTCAAATTTAAGCCAACAAGAACAAGAGTCATAAACATGAGCCTAGGTGTCTCAAAAGTAGCAATTCACTAATTCAATATCTTTTACCAACAAACTCGCTTGCTTCATGTAATAAAAAATAGCACCAACAAGAATATCTTACACAAAAAATTTTAAATTGAGCCAAATTTTAGAAATTTTCCTACCCCACACTTAAAAATCTACTTTGTCCCCAAAGTGAACTTAAAAGTAAGAGATAAAAATACTCCCTGAGGCCTCTAGGCCTAGCTAGTAGCATCTTCACATCAAGGAGATCCATGGAACCCCACACTCAATCTTAGCCATGCTTCAAGCTTAAATTCATGGTACTCAGACTTCCCATTAGCTTGTGACTCAGCCAAAAATTAAAACTACGTGAAATAAAAAAAAAAAAAAAAAGAAAACATACCTAAATGACTTGGGTTGCCTCCCAAGCAGCGCCTGATTTAGTGTCACGACACGACCTAATCGTGTTTTTTTCTCCATCTTGAGGATATAAATTTCACCCCTAACATCGCATCCTTCTTTTTACCTTGCTCACAGGGTGGTGGTACAAAGATTAATAAATCGAGTAATAAAATATGCATAGTAAACCACTCAGCCTTGAAGTGAGATGTGTTTTTATGTTGCTTATCTGGTGTAAAATCAAGAATATAGGATTCTTGTTCCTCATCTTCATACTCTTCAACTATTTTAGATGATTCCACAGGCAAGACATCATATAAACATAATGTAGAAAAGTGTTTCGAATGCGGCCTAACAAATCCTACTTCAAAATTTACACAATCTACTACTCACTCACTTTTATTCACCTTCTTGATTTCAGTTTCAAGATCAAGATGACAATCGAGTGGCTGCGATTCTTGTGTTAGCTTCACACATTGGCTAATATTCTCCCAATACATTTCTTTGCTTAGCCACTGTATACATGGTGGAAGTGGCTCCATAATACTTTTCATAATATCAGTTTTTGGTACTTAGATTTCCTCGAATTATCCGCATCATATTATGAAGGTTTTGTCCATGCACTTTCATAAAAATCTGGACAATAAGCCACAAGGTGGTGTCCTCAACAAAAACAACAAGAATTGCCATCACTCAAAAATCATCTATCCCAGACTGACATCTCGAGAAGAGTGTGAGAAAAATCAAAATAAAGAAAAATAAAAAGAAACTAAATAAAAACTATTTACAACTCAATATAGAAAAATTAAAAATAAGATAGTTGCCTAATAACAAGTCTCTGGCAATGGTGCTAAAAACTCGATAGCACACACGCACGTGTACGTGGTCTTATCAAGTAGTAAAATGGCTTCAAGGAAGCCCAAGTATCGATCTCTCAAGGACTTGAGTTACCCGCCTATCCAATTCTAGTTTAACGATTGAGGAAAAGTAAACAAGGATGTTTAAGAATTGTAAACTAAAAAGTAAACTAAACTAATATGAAAAAGTAAATTACTTTGACAATCAAAGGATAGAAACCAAGGGTTAAGGCTTACAAACAATCATACTATGTTATTGAATTTTATTCATTAACTTGCTTATCTTGGTTGTTGATTCGTAGGGTTAATTGCATGATTATAGTCTCCCGACCTCTAACCTTTTACCTAATTTGGATATTACAACTACATCGTTAAGCAAGGATGTAATAATCCAATTAAGTTATTAAAATTTTTAATTCTATGTTTGAATCAAGTAAGGCTCCTAAGTACATCCCTATCCTATGTGCTAAGTTCAATTCCATATTTTATAAAATAATAAAAATCCAAACCTTGTTTATTCCCACGTTCTATCTCTCTATTCTCTCTCCCGATATCAAAAGGTCGATAATATATGTATTTTATGAGCGATCAATCCATAAAATAATTAAAACAAGAATAAACAAGCAACCATAATGATAACCAAATTAAATGAAATTAATTCGAAACGAAAGTATTCATGATCTTGGCCTTAAATCCGAAAAGAGAGTTTAGCCTTGAATGGAAATATTCATCATCCAATCCCTTGGAGTGATGATAAAAACCTTACAAAAAACTAAATTAAGGAATGATAAAACTTAAAAGAAGTTGTGGTAGCCTCTAATGATGTCCTAAGTGATCTAGGGTGTTCCAAAATTGTTAAAATGGAGTTTGGGACATTATATTTATAGTATATAAGTCATAACCCGACTTGAATTGGGTTTACACGTCGTTTTCCTTCAGCTGGACAGAATTATCCCAATTTTGCGCATCGGCGCGACGCTGTGACATGCCAATTCACAATTGTCAAAAAATTTGTCAAATTCCAGTAGCTAATTGCGATTTCAACGCGTCACGGGGCCTCCTTAAACTCCAATATAAGCTACACGCGCCATAGGGTAAAAATCTTGGGCCTCTTTTGAATCTAGTGATGTTTTGAACACGTAAATTGGCAAATCCCACTGGTCACACTCGCCCCATACATTTCAGGGATCCAAATTATGTCCAACTTGTGTCTTGTGCTTCAGTGGTCATTTCCGAGCCTTTTTGAGTTGTTTTCACTTGATTTTAAGCTTGTATATCCTTCATATGACATCATAATCCATTCAAAAAGCACCCTATAGCATTAAACACAACAATTTAGAGCTCAAAACAACACAACATCCTCACCTTTGAACTAGAAACACGAGCTAAGCATCGTCTAAATTCACATCGAGTTTAAACTCATTATTTTGACTCATTTCTTTGACTCTTTTATTGATCCAATTGACCCTTGAACATTATAACTAAGTTGTTTTAAATTTAAATACATAATAAAATCCTTATTAACTCATTAGAACACATTAGAACTCAACACAAGAGACTAGACAAACACCTAGCTCAAGCTAGTTACACTAGTTTTCTCGGTTGACTTCTAAATGATCAATTTGAATCAAAACTCATATGAAACCACCATTAAACATTGTAAACATATAAATGCTCATTTATATGATTATCAACACATATAGAATAAGAATCATCCTTAAAACAAGGCTAAAAAGGATAAAATAGTAATGCTAGAATGCATAAATACACCCAACATCACCACCCCTCACTTAAAGCCTTGTTCGTCCTCGAACAACTCTTAACTATAAACGCCCTGAGCCAAAAAGACTCCACACTTCTACTACATGCAAGAAATTCAAGCTAACACTACAATGACTACACGGAATGCAAGTTCACAACACTAAGCATGTTATACAAAATTGAAAGCTCAAGAATCCTGCTTCCAAATCATCCTAGCCTCAATAATGGATTCCACAAGTAGAAAACTCATGCATCTCATTTAATCAAGAACATCATACAAATCACCCACATTCATCAAACATGTGCCCCTCACAACTAGAGAGTTACTCATAATCACTCAAAATTACGCAATTCATAACATGATGGGTATAGGAATCAAGTTACACTCGCTCTCACAAAGAATTCACAAGTTACACACAATGAACCATAGTCTTGACCTTAGTTTAGTGCTCCACTAATAGTCGAATGTAAAGCTTAGGATCAACTAGGACTTTTTCGGATTGTAATGTAGGCTAAGGGACGGGTAGAAACTATTTGGGAATAGTGACTAACTTCTCTAAGTGATTTAATACGCTACATTATTTATTTAAAACCAATCTCTAAGAACCAAATTACACCTTTTCCATCCACCCATACCTTTTATTTTTGCCCCATCTCTTTTAAGAATTTTCACAAATACTTGGTGGACGCAAAGTTTACTACCACAAGAATCAATTTTTCTCTTTTTTCATAATCATGCAATATTTCTAACATCATTAATATCATAACCATCCACCACTCATCAAATATAAACACCAATAACTATTACCTTGGGGCATCAATTTCACCTTTTTCTTCTTCAATTTCTTAAACTCTTTCAATTTTTTTTTATTAAAGCACCTAGAAGCTTTTTTTTTTTATCAAATTATGGTTTATCAAAGAAGGGGATTAGGCTACATATGAGGCTACTAAAGAAAATAACCTAAAGGCCCAATGGGCGTTAACTAGGATAATGCACAAAGGGTAGGACAAATAGAAAGTATAAACTAAGGCTATCAAAGAAATGCCTAAATCATCTCCTAAACTCATATTCTTTATTTCGCTTCACACACACCAGGCAAGTTCTAGACATCACATGCAACAAGGAACATACAAAAATCTCACACCACACATGGAACATGCTCAACTTAATATCATCATCATAGACTCTTAACCAAATAATAACATGAATTCAAATTTAAGCCAACAAGAACAAGAGTCATAAACATGAACCTAGGTGTCTCAAAAGTAGCAATTCATTAATTCAACATATTTTACCAACAAACCTACTTGCATCATGTAATAAAAAATAGCATGAACAATAATATCTTACACAAAAAATATTTAAATTGAGCCAAATTTAGAAAATTTCCCCACCCTACACTTAAAAATCTACTTTGTCCCCAAAGAAAACTTAAAAGTAAGAGATAAAAATACTCCCTGAGGCCTCTAGGCCTAGCTAGTAGCATCTTCACATCAAGGAGATTCATGGGACCCCACACTCAATCTTAGCCATGCTTCAAGCTTAAATTCATGGTACTCAGACTTCCCATTAACCTGTGGCTCAGCCAAAAATAAAAACTACGTGAAGTAAAAAAAATACTGAAAAAAAAACATACCTAATTGACTTGGGTTGCCTCCCAAGCATTGCCTAATTTAGTGTCGCGGCACGACCTAATCATGTTTTTTCCTCCACCTTGAGGATATAAATTTCACCCCTAATATCACATCCATCTTTTTTCTGCCTCATAGGGTGGTGGTACAAAGATAAATGAACCGAGTACTCGGCATTGAAGTGAGGTGTGTTTTTATGTTGCTTATCTGGTGTAAAATCAAGAATATAGGATTATTTTTCCTCATCTTCATACTCTTCCACAATTTTAGATGATTCCACAGACAAGACATCATCTAATCATAATGTAGAAAAGTGTTTCGAATGCGGCCCAACAAATCCTACTTCAAAATTTACACACTCACTTTTATTCACGTTCTTAATTTCTGTCTCAAGATCAAGATAATAATTGACTGGCTGCGATTCTTGTGTTTGCTCCACACATTGACTAATATTCTCTCAATATATTTCTTTGCTTAGCCACTGTAGACATGGTGGCAATGACTCCATAATAATTTCCATGATATTAGTTTTTGAGTACTCAGACTTTCTCGAATTATCCGCATCATATTGTGAAGGTTCCGTTCACGCACTTTCATAAAAATCTGGTCAATAAGCCACAAAGTGGTTTCCTCCACAAAAACAACAAGAATTGCCATCACTCAAAAACTATCTATCCCAGGCTGACATCTCAAGAAGAGTGTGAGAAAAATAGAAATAAAGGAAAATAAAAAGAAACTAAAAAAAACTATTTATAACTCAATATAGAAATACTAAAAATAAAATAGTTTCCTAATAACAAGTCCGTGGTAACGGAGCCAAAAACTTGATAGTGTCCAAGTGCACACGCAATTGTACGTGATCTTATCAAGTAGTAAAGTGGCTTTAAGGAAGACCAAGTATCGATCTCTCAAGGACTTGAGTTCTCCACCTATCTAATTCTAGTTTAACGACTGAGAAAAATTAAACAAGGATGTTTAAGAATTGAGTGAATCGAGAAATAGGTTTGATTGTCCATCTTTTTGATATATATCAGGCATTGCATTCTCCGGATAATTCAAATCGAAGCAATTGGATGTCCAACTCGGGCCTATATGACATGACTGATCAATAGATCCACCTTTGTAAACTAAAAAGTAAACTAAACTAATGCAGAAAAGTAAATGACTTTGAGAACCAAAGGATAGAAATCAAGGGTTAAGGCTTCCGAACAATCATACTACGTTATTGAATTTCATTCATTAACTTTCTTATCTTGGTTGTTGATTCGTAGGGTTAATTGCATGATTATAGTCTCCCAACCTCTAAACTTTTACCTAATTTGGATATTACAACTACATTATTAAGCGGGGATGTAATAATTCAATAAAGTTATTAAAGCTATCATCCTACTTTTGAATCAAGTAAGGCTCATAAGTACATCCCTGTCCTACGTGCTAAGTTCAATTCTTTATTTTATAAAATAATAAAAATCCAAACTTTGTTTATTCCCACGTTCTATCTCCCTATTCTCTCTCCCAAGATTAAAAGGTCGACAATATATGTATTTTATGGGTAATCAATCCATAAAATAATTAAAACAAGAATAAACAAGCAACCATAATGATAAGCAAATTAAACAAAATTAATTCTAAACAAAAGTATTCATGATCTTGGCCTTAACCCCGGAAAGAGAGTTTAGCCTTGAACAAAAATATTCATCATGCAATCCCTTGGAGTGATGATACAAACCGTAAAAAAACTAAATTAAAGAATGGTAAAACCTAAAAAGAAGTTGTCGTAGCCTCTAATGATGTACGTAGTGATCTAGGGTGTTCCAAGATTGTTAAAACGGAGTTTGAGACGTTATATTTATAGTATATAAGTCATAACCCGACTTGTATTGGGTTTGCACGTCATTTCCCTTCATCTAGGAAGAATTATCCTCATTTTGATAATTGGCGCGACGCGGTGACATGCCAATTCACAATTGTCAAAAAATCTGTCAAATTCCAGTAGCTCATCGTGATTTCAACGCGTCATGGGGCCTCCTTAAACTCCAATATAAGATACACGCTCCATAGGTTCATCAAATTGGGAATATTCTAAATCTAATGCTGTTTTTAAAGAGTAAATTTACGACTTCTACTGGTTGCACGCGCCCCATACATTTCAGGGGTCCAAATTGCGTCCAGCTTACATCTTGTGCTTCCGTGGTCATTTTCGAGCCTTTTTGAGTTGTTTCTACTTGATTTGAAGATTGTATATCCTTCATATAAAATTATAATCCATTTAAGCATCCTATATCATTAAACACAATAATTTAGAGCTCAAAACAACACAACATCCTCACCGATGAACTAGAAACACCAGCTAAGCATAGGCTGAATTCACATTGAGTTTAAACTCATTGTTTTGACTCTTTTCTTGATCCAATTGACCCTTTAACATTATAAATAAGTTGTTTTATATGTAAATACATAATAAAAGCCTTAGTAACTCATTATAACACATTAGAACCCAACACAAGAGACTAGACAAACACCTAGCTCAAGCTAGTTACACTGGTTTTTTTGGTTGACTTCTAAATAATCAATTTGAATCAAAACTCATGTGAAACCACCATTAAAAATTGTAAAAACATACTTGTATACATAAATTTCCATTTATATCATTATCAACACATATATAATAAGAATCATCCTCACAACAAGGCTAAAAGGGATAAAATAGTAATGCTAGAATGCGTAAATACACCCAACATCACCCACCTCAACCCAGTTCATAAAAACACAATTTTAAGCATCCATTAGGTCACTATTTTCTCTCCATATCCTATTTTACTCTCAATAACAAATCCTAAATAGTCCTATTCAAGATCATCCATTCCATCACCTCCTTTTCAAGAAAAATCAAGATTTCAAGTTTCGTAATTCAAGAAAGCTTTCAAGGTTTTATTTTTTTTCAAGATTTAAAGTTTTAAGGTATGTGGGAGTTCATCCATGGGTCCCCTTTCATCCATGGAGCCCAAAAACCTTTTCTTTTAATTAAAGAATGAATTTTTTGTTCATTATGTTATTTTAAATGTTCTAGAAAGATTGAATTTCATGTTTTCATGGTATTTTTTTAATTCAATTCAGCCCATGTGTGATTCTATGCAAGATTTTGAATTACTCATGCCATGAATTTGCGTTTCCCCATGCTTTATTCATGTGAATTCCATGATAGATCCTAAATTCATGATTTTTGGCAATATTTTCATGTTTTAAAATCATGATCTCTACATGTTTGATGAAATTCCCATATCATGTTCAATCAATTTCAAGATGAATCCCCATGTTATGAATTTTAAAATGTAACTCTATTGTTTTCTTATGTTTAAGACATTCTTATTTTCAAGATATGATCTCTACATGTTTTGATGAAACGCCCATGTCCTATTTCATTGATTTCATGTTAAACCCCCAACTTATGAATTTAGTCATGCACGCATGTTGTCTTCGCATGTATACTATATTCTCATGTTCAAGTTCATAACTCCCATGTGTTTGATGAAATATCTAAATATTGGATTTTGAATAATGATTCCTTATTGTGGATTTTAAAGCTTTCATGTGTTCCTGTTGTTATTCCATTGAGTCCTGGAGTGTTATGAACACCCGTTACTTACCTGTTTATATAGTTTTTCGTATCTTCAGAGTGATTTTAGATAAACCATGATCCTTGTCATTCAATTAGTATCATATTCAGTTAAACTCAGTCCAGTTTCAGTTTCAGTATCAGTTTATACATTAATAATTACCTCAGAATCCATATGCACTGTTATTTTTAGAATACCTTGACCTGAGCTTGTCAATTATTAGTTATAAGTGCATGCACCAGTTGGTATTTCAGTGTCTTTTAGTTGGGAGTAGCATTTAACACCGAGCGAACCCATGGATGGGGCTTACCTGCCAGTTGAGGGTGTGATTCTTAGTAACGATCCCTGTGTTCCAGAACTACCTAGCTACGTAGGTTTGAGATATTAACCTGTCAGTTAAGGGTTGACACATATCTCACCAGAGCAACTGCTAGTAGAGGGTGACTTTTTAGTCCTTCAATACTTCACTTTAGTGGATTCATACAATCAGTGTTAGTACCCATGGCACGGTACTGACACCCTTCCAACTGGGGTTACAGGTTGGACCCCAATTAGCTCAGATTGGGGCATGTCGGTTAGATGATACCTCCCACAGTATCAGTATAGTATTCAGTGTATCTTCAGTTCAGGTTTGCTTGATCATAGCATACGGTCGTCTGTTATTCAATTATCAGATATTACAATTTGCATGCACTCATGCTCAGTCATCTCATGTTGTTCAGTTAGTCCTTATCTCATAAGCATAGTAGTCCACCATTTTAATTTAATTATTCAGATTAAGTTTATTTTATTGTTACTTGATCAATATTTAGTCATCAGTTATTTAGTGTTCGAATACCAATAGTCCATATTCTTATATCAATGTATAGGCTCTAGTTATTCTTTTTCTAAGATTTCACTCATCTCATCACCCAAGCATTAGGTATTCAGTTAATCAAATTAGTTCAGTACATATAGGTTTGTTTTGAACATTTACTTATTCATGTTTTACCGTATCCCAACTTCGATTCTACCTATATTGAAAAAAAGTTGTAAGAAACTAAGTGTAGTAATTCACCATCTTATTAGATTATGTTTGTTACTCATGTTTTAAGATGTTTTTAGTTTACTCCATTCTATTTATGAGTCCACTCACACTTAGCATACATGCTTTAAGATTTCATATATATAATCAGTTTTACTTAGTGCATTCACCCCTGCTTACTCAGTGCATTCCATAAGTACTGATCTACATATACGTTTGTGTGGCTACATTTTTTCATAATGTAGGTACCATTTGTATCCCGCATATCATGATCAGACAGTTACAGTTTCCAGCGAGCAGGTGATGCGTTCTCTTGTATCGAGAACTCCAAATAGTTTTATTTCATGTACAGTTCATTTATTTTCATATGTATTGATTAGTGGTAGTTGGAAGCATGTCCCAGCGATCTATAGTCAGTATAGTAGAGGCTTCATAGATGTCAGGCAGAGTAATATAATTTTAGTTCTTTCCTCAATTTTTATTAGATTGTAAAATTTTATCAGTTACATACTAGTTTAGATTTTCAATATGATTATGTTTCCACACCGCATAACTTGTTATTTAATGTATTATAACTCAATTACTTAACAGTATGCCAGTTCATAGGTTAGCTTGGGATGACTTGTGGTTCCTAACACCGTGTGGTGCCCAAGGTGAACTCCGGGGTCATTACAAACTTGGTATCAGATCCCAGAGTTCAAGTGTCCTAGGGTGTCTATGAAGCCATGTCTATTAGAGTCTTGCAGAATAGTACAGAGACGTCTGTACTTTTGTTCGAGAGGCTACAGGGCATTTAGGAAATATTTCCTTTCTTTTATCTCAGATCATGCTATAGAAAGGTTCTGTAAGAAACTGATGTAGAATCTCATCATGCTCTACTCATGTCAACTCTACCTTACTTTCAAGGTAACAGAAATAGTGAAGCTCAAATTTTTATAGATAGAGCTTTCTCAGAGGGTCTTCACAGATAATTATGGGATCGCACACAGGCTCAAAAGTATCCTATCAGCTCCATCATGTTCTAAAGTTTAAAGATTTCTTCATGTTCATATAATCATGCATTGAGCCGAAGTCAGATGTGCTCTCAGATTCCTCCCCAGAATCATATAATAGTATATGATTTAGAGTTTGAAGCGTGAACTCAGAAGTTTAATAGTAGTAGAGTTGGGATAGTGTTATTTGGATTGAGAAGATTTTGTATCCATGAGGCTAGTTGTATGAAAGGTGAATCAGTATGCTTGAAAATAGTGTATGTAAGAATTTAAGTCTGTTGATTCAAAATTATATGTTGTTAATGTCGGATGTTCAGGTGTGATGGTAATTCTCATGGTTTAGATGTGATATTGGTAGGCTATGAAGGAAGTTAGTATGGTTCATTAAAGGTTTAGGGATATCCATGTTAAGTGTTAGAATCTAATTTAAATCTTTTAAGATTAAGAAAATAGAAAGAAGAGTTAAAGCTCTATATGGTGTGAACTCAAAGTAAAGTGATTTCAGTTTAGTTTAGAGATTTTAAAGGGGTCTACATACTTAGAATAACGACTTAAAGATAAGGGGGAGATGATAGGACAAGTAACCAAGTCAGGCTCTCAAATCCTAGTAGTGATGTAGTATATGTAGAAAAGCAGTAAGGGAGGATGATGCCTGACCCATTCTTATCTCAGTGCAAATTTTTGTACTTCAGTCATCATGGTACCTATGCATGCTTTACATGTCAGTTCCATGAACACATCTTATATTAACTCATTTTTCATAGAATCATGTATGCTTTTAGTTTTTAGTATGAGGAGTTCCTGTTCACTCAGCAGTACGAATCATGTTTCATGAATTCATGAACTCCAAACTCAGGTCATGCAGCTCATAACTCATGTACTCATGCTTTATAGTATGTTCAATTCCGGTATGTTCAATTCCGGTACTCCTGCTACACTCTTAATGATCAGTGCTTTTCATATTATGTCATGTATGTCCTCAGATTAGCCCTCTTTAATGAGTTAATGATATTGATATTCTATTCCTTAGGCCTCAGTTAAGTATCATGTTATGCATAGTATTCTTTCATATTTTAGGTCCTCATGTTCTAACTTTCAATGAGCTCTCCTTATGTCCTGATTAGTTGAAATTCTTTGTGTGTTTTCTTGGGGTAGTGCATGGAAGTTTTAAGGATAAAGGTTTAGATAATATGAGAAAGATGCTTTTGTGGTTGTTTGCCTATAAATTCATGCGTGGTTATGAAAATAGGCTTTAATGTCATGTTGGTGTACAAGTGGGATGTATAGCTGAGTATAAGCTTTTCGTATGATTCAATCCGTATAGCCAATAATTCAGATTAGTAGTCAGACAGACAAGTTCCTATAGTTTTCCATCATTCCATCTAGTCTTACTAACTGAAGTTTCATGAATATGGCCATTCCATGAGGTAAACTATTCGTATCTATTTAAATTACTAATTCAGATCAGTTCATACATCATGCATTAGTTTCAGATTCCAAATATTCAGTCATGATTCAGTCTGTAAGTGCCTCATGCATCATCTCAGTATTTTCTTAGTATTTTTCAGCTAAGAAAGTATCATTCGGGGGGATGAACGATCCCAAGGGGTGCATAATATTATCCCTTGAGTTTTCGTGTCCTAAACCTCTCAGTCTTATAACCATTCTCATGTTATTGCATGTATTCAAGGAATCAGTTTAGTTCATGATATTCAGTTCATGTTCCATGTTTCAGACTCAGTTATGTAATCATGTTTCCATTTGTGCATGTTCAGTATATGACCTCAGTTGCCTTAGTATAATACTCTCAGTCCGACTAGTCTCATTCAAGGATGAATTTTCTCAAGGGGGAGATATTTTAATACCTCGTACTTTTCTTAGTTCAGTTCAACTCCTACTGCTTGTGTAAGAGTCTAAAAGCTTAAAAATTTAGCTAAGTATTCAGGACTTAGCTTAAGTTTTGGCCTATTAACTTTGATAATTTTTAAAGTGACCTTTCCCACCCTGAGACATAAGTTTTTGAGTTGATTCATGCTCAGTGGTTTAATTAGCATGTCTAGGGTAAGTTTCGGACGAGGTTTGGACTATGTTTGGATTTCCAAAATAGCAAGTCACCACGATTTTGGCGTATCGCAGTGGCAGCCTTGGCGTGTCGCGATGAAGGTGTATTTGTTATGTTCTTGATTCATAATTCGAATGCATGTGTCATGATCTTTATCCTAGTGTGTGAAGTGCTTATTAGGGGAAGAATGTTCATAGAAATCACTTAGAGCCAAGTTGAGCTAAGATCCTTTGATTCGTCCAATGTTTGGAATTTAATTCTACAAGGGTCAATTTGAAAGTGTATAGCTTTTGATTTATGTAGAATTTTTCAGCTTAAGACCCATGAATTATAGATAAATTAATTATCTTTCCAATGATACCAATTTTACCTTAATCAGATACTCGAGTGATAAGTTATGGCATTTTTCGTGTGAGGTAGTAAGCCACCGCGATTACACCGCATCGCGATGAGCCTACAAACCGCAATTCAGATTATAAATTTCTAGTTTAAATGAATGAGGGGCAATTGGATCTTTTTTCACCTCAACCCAGGTCGTAAAAACATGATTTTAAGCATCCATTATGGCATTATTCGCCCTGATTATCCTATTTTACTCTCAAGAACAAAGACTAAACAATCCCCTTCAAGATCATCCATTCCATCACCGCTTCTTCAAGAAAACTCAAGATTTCAAATTTTTCAATTCAAGAAAGCTTTCAAGGTTTTGTTTCTTCTTCAAAATTTAAAGTTTTAAAGTATGTGGAAGTTCATCCATGGAGCCCAAAATCCTTTTCTTTCAATTAAAGAATGAATGTTTCGATCATTATGTTATTTTAGATGTTCAAAAAAGATTGAATTTCATGTTTTTATGGTTTTTTTTTTAATTCAATTCATCCCATGTGTGATTCCATGAAAGATTTTGAATTCCTCATGCCATGAATTTGAGTTTTCCCATGCTTTATTCAAGTGAATTCCATGATAGATCCTAAATTCATGATTTTTAGCAATATTCCCATGTCTTAAATTCATGCTTTCCACATGTTTGATAAAATTTCCATATCGTATTCAATCAATTTGAAGATGAATCCCCAAGTTATGAATTTTGCCATGTAACTCTATTACTCCCTCATGTTTAAGACATTCTTATGTTCAAGTTATGATCTTTACATGTATTGATGAAATGCCCATGTCCTATTTCATTGATTTCATGTTAAACCCCCAACTTATGAATTTAGTCATGCACTCATGTTGTTTTCACATATATACCATATTCTCACGGTCAAGTTCATGACTCCCATGTGTTTGATGAAATGTCTAAATGTTGGATTTTTAAATAATGATTCCCTATTGTGGATTTTAAAGCTTTCATGTGTTCCTATTGTTATTCCATTGAGTCCTGGAGGGTT
The DNA here is from genome assembly GCF_002878395.1 of Capsicum annuum. Taxonomy (NCBI): domain Eukaryota; kingdom Viridiplantae; phylum Streptophyta; class Magnoliopsida; order Solanales; family Solanaceae; genus Capsicum; species Capsicum annuum. The sequence continues at coordinate 188,629,010 of NC_061120.1, read as the reverse complement.
ATAAACAATCGTTACTTAGTTGTTTACATAGTTTTCAGTATCTTTATAATGGTTTTAGATAAACCATGAGCCTTGTCATTCAGTTAGTATCATATTCAGTTAAACTCAGTCCAGTTTTATTTCTAGTATCAGTTTATACATTAATAATTACCTAAAAATCCTTAGGCACTGTTATTTTCAGAATACCATGACCTAAGCTTAGAAATTATTAGTTATCAATGTATGCACCAGTTAGTATTTCAGTTTCTTTCAGTTGGGAGTATGATTTAGCACTGAGCGAACCCAGGGATAGGGGCTTACCTACCAGTTGAGGGTGTGACTCTTAGTAGCAATCCCTATATTCCAGAACTACTTAGCCAGCGTAGGTTTGAGATGTTAACCTGCTAGTTGAGGGTTGACACATATCTCACCAGAGCACCTTCCAGTAGAGGGTGGCTCTTTATTCCTTCAGGACTTTACTTTAGTGGATTCATACATCTAGTGTTAGTACCCGTGGTATGGTACTAACACTCTTCCAACTAGGGTTTACAGGTTGGACCCCAGTTAGCTCAAATTGGGGCATGTCGATTAGATGATACCTCCTACGGTCTCAGTACAGTATTCAGTGTCTTTTCAGTTCAGGTTTGCTTAACCATAGCATGCGGTTGTTAGTTATTCAGTTATCAATATTTTAGTATCTTAATTTACAGATTATATTAGAATCGTGTTTTTATGCTTTGTCATTCATTCTCAGATATTACAATTTTCATGTATTCATGCTCAGTCATCTCATGTTGTTTAGTTATTCCTTATCTCATAGGCACAACACTCCACCATTTTAGTTCAGTTATTCAAATTAAGTTTAGTCCAATGCTACTTGATCAAAATTCAATCATTAGCTATTCAGTGTTTGAATATCAATAGTTCATATTATTATATTAGTGTATAGGCACTATTTATCCCTCTTCTTAGATATCACTCATCTTGTCACCCAGGCATCAGTTATTCAGTTTATCAGATCAGTTCAGCACAGCACATATATGTTTGTTTTCAAACATTCACGTATTCATGTTTTACCATATCCCAGCTTCAGTTCTACTTGTATTAAAAAAATATAGTTTTAAGAAACTAAGTGTAGTGATTCACCATCTTATCGGATTATGCTTGTTGCTCATGTTTTAAGATGTTTTCAGCTTTCAGTTTACTCTAGCCTATTGGTGAGTCTATTCATAGATAGCATGTATGCTTTAAGATTTCACATATATAATCAGTTTTACTTAGTGCATTCACCCCTGCTTACTTAGTACATTCCAGAAGTACTGATCCACATATACGCCTTTGTGGCTACATGTTTTCATAATGTAGGTACTAGTTGTAGCCCGCACATCATGATTAGACAGTTGTAGTTTCCAGCGAGCTGGTGATGAGTTCTTTTGTTTTAGGAACTCCAGACAGTTTTAGTTCATGTACAGTTTATTTATTTTCATATGTATTGATTAGTGGTAGTTGGAGGCATATACCAGCTCTCTATAGGCAGTATAGTAGAGGCTTCATAGATGTCAGTTAGAGTCAGTCATGTAATTTCAGTTCTTTCCTCAGTTTTTATCAGATTTTAAAACTTTATCAATTACATATTATTTCAAATTTTCAGTATGATTATGTTTCCGTACAGCAGAACTTGTTATTTAATGTATTATAACTCAATTGCTTAACAATATGCCAGTTCATGGGTTAGCTTGGGATCGCTTATGGTTCCTAGCACCATGTGGCATCCAGGGTGTACTCCCGGGGCGTTACATTCCCTTTTTAGATTTTCAATCATAATTTATGTCTTTTTATCTAAAATTAAGACTTTAATTTCAACTTCTTCATTTACTTTCGATATTTCCTCTGCATCATCATTTTTTATTTACTTTTGATATTTGATTCACACCATTAGTTGACCTTGATATGGGAGATGAATGACCATAGAATTCAACTTCAACTATATCCCCCTCAATTCTTTCTCCGTAGAGGTCATCATTGGCATATTTAGCTTTAAAAAATATAATCTCAGGTTCTTCTTCAGTCACCTTCACTTTCAAACTTTTTAGCATCAATTTCAGGATCTGCTTTATTGATTTTTTCAATAGTAGCTACCATATCACTAGTCTAAAAATCTTCATAATCTTCTTGCTTCTTGTTAATGACAATGTTGTCTTCGTTCGCCATCGGATGAATTGTATTATATCCTGAACCCACGAACCTATCTCTTTCTAAGTTTATGGTAGCCAACACATCTATTTCTTGAGTCTCAGCTACTAAGAACTTTTTTTAGTTTTCTTCTTCTTCTTCAACAACTCTTTTAGTTTGAGTTATATTGACATCCATGGCTCGATAAAATCTTTCTATATGCCCTACTTTGCCGCACCGATAATATATGGAAGGCTTCTTACCTTAATAATTGATAGAAGACTCTTTCTTTTTTTTGAGCAATCTTGAACCACCGTGAATTGAGAGTGTGACACATCTCTTGCTACTTTTCCTTTAAAGTTCCTCTTACTAACTGCAATAGAATCTAGTAACTTATGTGACGATAATACATTTTTAAATTCCTCCAAGGATGGTTGTTGAGTCCATCATTGAATCGATGTTACAAAAGAAATATATTCTAGCTTCAAACCACAAATAATATTTCTTCCTATTCATGCGCCAGAGATAGCCTCATATGGATTTAATAAATAGATCCCAGAACATAAGTTCTTAATCTTTAAAAAATAATTGACAATAGAAAGATTACCTTGAGTGGCGTAAGCCAACTCATTCTCCAATATCTGCACTTGAGCTTCATTCTTCTTATTGAATAACTGGTCGAGGGTCCTACATATTTCATGGGCTGATTTTAACTTTATAATATGATCAAATAAACTGGAGGAGGTAGATCTCTTCAAGATGAACTCCGTCTTTGCATTAATCTTCTTTCACTTCTTATATGCACCATCATTTTTAATTCATTAGTAGGAGGACTTGTGTTACTTTCATTAGCAATATCCCATAAATCCCCGCCCACAAGGTATGATTCCATACATGTCTTCTATACCTTGAAATTGGACTGATTCAAAAACTTCATTCCGACTCTATTAATGCGACTGCTTAAATCTACTTCGACAAGCCAGTTTAATCAACCACTACCCTGATCTTGAAATAAAATTCATCCAAGATAGGACTATAATTCTAATACAATATAGAGAATAGCTAGAGAAAGGTGTAACTGGAGAGACTTTCTGCTAACCCAAGATCGTTAACTAAGATTGAAAGATTCAATTAAAGAAGAGGAAACAATGAAAGAAGTAGGAGAATTTTAGGTAGAGAATTTTGTTGTGGAAGAAGCTATTGATTAGATTGATTTTGAATTAGTTACAAATGAATAAGACCACCCCTATTTAGACTTGTCTAAGGATGCTAGTATAAATTATTCTAGATATATTTACAAGAAAAATCTAGATATTTTTTATCTTTTATTTTTCTTAACAAGATTCTAGAACTTCTGGTTCTATCTTTTGAGATAAATATCTAAGATATTACAATAGAGCATTCTAGAGTTATACTATTTATGATATTCAATAAAATCATATTTAACTTTTTTCATAATTCATGCAAATGAAAACAAAGGACATATAGAGCGTTATTTGAGAATTGATTTTATAAGACACTTACAATTACCTTTTTAGTTTTATAACTTTTGGTAAGAATTTCTATGTTTTCACATAAGAGATCTAATAAAACTATTTTTTTCTGTTCATGGAATATTTTTTTGTATTATTTAGGCCAAGAGATATTAATTGTTCGTTTCTAATTCAACATTCATTACAGATTAGATAAGTAACTGCACATTCAATACAATCAAAGTGTATTGATTAGTGTAATGACCCGAGTTGTGAAATTTTGATTTTATGTATTTTGGTCATTTTCTTCCATTTTTGTAGTTGATATATATCAATTTTGGAGTGTGGAGACAGTTGGTACAGTTCTCGATGCGATCAGGAGTGATTTTAGTGTGTCTGTAGTTTCTAGAAGCTTTAAGTGTCATATTGACTTTGGTCAACATTTGAGATTTTGAGTCCCGGGTGATGATTTAGAAAGTTTCATTTGGTTTGAAATATCGAATTTGGGTTAGTAACGTGGTTGTTTTGGATTTGGGTCCTTATTTTGCATTTCAATCGTTCATTTAAAATATAGTGAAAAAAGAGTTTTGGGGATTAATTTATTAAAACACCCTTGTCTTAAAAAAAATTCAACATCGTCATTGAGTCCAAAACTTTGAAATTAGCCCGGTAGCATATATGGTTTATTTTTGTTGGATCCCAAACGATTATCGAGTATCCATTTGGAGAATTCGAAGGCATAAAAAATCAACAAAGTTGCTGATATCTGGTGCATGCAAGGTCCTTCTTTGAAAACGCGGGCCTTTGTCTACAAATGTAAAAAAAATCTATTGTTCATCGCGATTGTATGGTAGTGGCCGCGGTCGCAAAGGGCAGATGAGTCTTTCTTTGCAAATACAATGAGGCTATCACAAATGCGAAGGCCTGAAGACCTCGGAAGACCAATGATGTACTTATAGGGCTAAATTAGACAAGCGACTAGAGGTTCGGAAGACCATAGTCATAGTATCAACTCCGTGAACCAACAATAAAGATAACTAACCTAACCAAGGCAATTCTATAACGTAGTATGATTTTTTATAGTGCCTTAACCCTGGAATTCTCCCATAATTGATTAAATCTTTACCTTATCCCATTGTTTAGTTTATTCTTAATTTTAACTTGAAATCACTTTTGGTTACGTTAGCACTTAGTTAATCTTAATAGTAAACTAGTCTTGGATAATTGCTAACATAAGTCTATGAGGGATCGATACTTGGCTTGTAAAAGGCCACTATATTACTTAGTGAGACCACGTACACTTACGTGTGTGCTTAAGTGCAACAGCTACTTCTCTTCCACACTTCTTTTTCTTCATGCCCATTCCATATACGCTTCACATGCCATTGGCTCTTTTATCTTCTCTTATTGTTTATTAGATGTTTCAGATGGACTTCATCATTCTATACCAACTAAGATATAAAGGGTTGTATCACATCAAGATGTTGATTCATTTGATGGGATATTTTCACCCTACTATTTAGTCTTTTAGTCCCTTTATCTTTTTTAATCGAGACCCAACCCGGCTCGCGTCATTCTAAAAATTGGTGGGAAGCACCTCAGTAGACAATCACATATAGTAACTGGGAGTTCCATTACACATAAGGACAACTTTAATTCACCAAATCAAGGTTCATCTTGTGTAGTCATTGTGGACTCGTACAAGTGTGAACCCCTCATGGATCCTACCTGAGAGTTGCAAGCTCGATGGGTGTATACAAAAGTCATGTGATGGCTTTCACCAAATCACCAAATCATCCCATCTATATTTCATATGCATATGCATCTTTCATGTTTTCCTTAGTTTCCTTAACCTGTGTTTAGTTCCTTGTACTTTTAGTGTATGTTATACTTATTTTATTTTCAATATTCATTTATTAAAACTATTAGTGATGATGGTGTGAACTACCATTTGGAAATTTTTTTCTTGCAGGTGATGTGCTTATAGTTTATTTTAATTTACCTTATTTTCTACTTTACTCAGCCGGCCTACGATACCTATCAAGTACAAATAGACCATATTCTCCTCTAATATGACCTTTTGGTGTAGATCATGGCATCAGTATAATTCGCGAAGGTTGAGATCATGTTTTTAATTGGTGATATTTGAGGTATCGATTTCTCTATGTCTTTAGAGTCGACCCCAGACCTTTTCTTGTCTATCTAGATGTCTTTATTTTTGGTTTTTAGAGGTAGATCATGTACTTCAAATTTAGTTACTATTAGATTCTCTATTCTTATGACACTAGATTTTGGGATGATTTTTGTATCTTGTTCGAATTTCTATCCTTTGCTTATATATATGTGTGACTTGACTTTGTTCTTGAAGTATCATTTTACTTTATTGCCTTATTTATTCTATATTTATTTCCTTTGGGGGGATATTGGCTTACTTATCAAGGTTAGACCACTACAAGTGCTATCATGATCTTATTTTTGGGTCATCATAAATTGGCATCAGAGCAACCAGGTTCACTGTAATACCCTGAGAATCCCAACCGATAGTAGAATCATGTTTCAAGCTCATGAGAAATAAATTATAGTGATTTATTAGTTTTATGATCAAGTTAGATATATATTAAGACCTCAAATACGTCCTATCTATTAGATGAAACAAAACATCCCTTACCGATTGAATTCTTGAGAAGGATATGGCGATAGTTAACTTCAAACAAGCATAACTTTTTTTATACTAGGAATTTTTTAGCTGATGACCCATCAAAAGATATATAATTAATTTATCTTTTCAATGATACCAATTTCGTCAAAATTCGGTATCGGAGTAAAAAGTTATGGCCGTTTTACTGAGAGCTATTTGAGCTGCCCAAGAGCGACGGGCAAGCTGACGAACCGTCAAGTCAGCGATGGACCGTCGCTTTGGCCATCATAACTAAGGCAGTAAGGTCATTTTTTGGCCCAAAACTGATGGTTGGAGTGACGGTCATTCACCAGAGTGACGGTCCCTCACCCAGACCGTCAATTTTGTTCGAAACAACGCAGAAACAATGTTTTAAAGGGCTTTTGGGGTCTTTTTCCACCCTTTTTAACCCCTAATTACATCAAATCAAAGCACATAACTCCTCGTTCATCCATAAAATCAAAATTAGAGTTTCTTTTAAGATCAAAACCCAAGAACAAGATTCAAACCCTTCTCCAAGAAAACTCAAAATTCAAAACGTCACCATTCAAGAACCTTCAAGAAAAGTTAACCTCCTTCAAGATTCAAGATTTTGAGGTATGTAAAGTGTTGATTCATGGGTTTCTTTTACCCATAAATCTCAAGAATCCCATTTTTAAACTCATGAATTATGATTTCCATGTGGTGGGTTGATTTTAATTATATTGATGTGGTTGTATGAATCCCAAGTTGGAATCTTTATGTACTTTTCATGAAATTATGCTAGTATGTGAGTTGGAAACTTTTAAATAGAGTTGATTAAAGTAACCATGATGTATTAACTAGTTTATATGCCTAAGCCTAAGGTTATGCATGCAATGTGTTTGATAAAATGCCCGAAGAATAAGAATCATGCTTTAGGACTCAATTATGACCAAATTGATAAACTCATGCTTTACTTTTATGTTTAAAATGACTTCTATGTTATTGTTATGCATTGAAATTATTTGATGGATTGTTCATGAGATTAGCCTATGAAATTATGACATGTTTATATGCTTTCCTATTCATGTACCAAACCATGATAATCAAGTGCCTTGTGAAATTCCCCAATGATTGTATTATGAATTGTTAATTATGGTCATGAGTCCAGGAAGTGTCATGTCTTGTTAGTTTCATGCTATCGAGTCCTGGGGGTACTTGTACCCGATAATTTAGCTATGTTCCTAGAGCGAGTGCCATGTTTTTAAGATACTCTCAGTCAAGCCATGTTTAGTAGAATTCAGTCAGTCTCGTGACTCAGGAAAACTCAGTAATATCAGTAATCTCAGTCAGTTATCAGATCTCAGTAATATTCTGTCAGTCAATGGAACTCAGTAAACTCAATCCAGTCAGTTCAATATAAATAATTCAGTGTCTAATCAGATGAGAGTAGGATCAGCACCGAGTGAGCCCAAGGGTGGGAACTCACCTGTGAGTAGAGCGTGTGATTCTTAGAAGCAATCCTTGCGCTCCAAAACTACGTAGCCAGCGTAGGTTGAGACATCTAACCTTCTAGATGAGGGTTGATAAGGTGGCTTAACCTATTAGATGGGGGTCCCACCATTCATCTTAAAGTACCTATTAGATGAGGGATCACTCATGGCTTGTCCTTACCAGTAGCGCGGTATTGACACCTTTCTAATTGGGGTTACAGATTGGACCCCAACTTAGCTATAATGCTTTATTTGGGGTATATCGGTTACATGACTAATTTCCACAGTTACAATCTTAGCCTCAGTCTTAGTAATAGAACTCAGATAGTTCTACAGAATTTAGGACTATCAGATACAGTCACCTAGTTCAGTACGAAACTCAGCTAGTTCCATCAGCAACAGGACTGTCAGAAACAGTCATTCAAATAATAGTATATTAGATATACAAAACATGTTATCAGTATTCAGATTCAGTGATGCCATGATCTCAGTCACAATTCACGTATTCATGCATGTATTCTCACATTCATGTTATTCATTCAGTTAGTATTGTTCATGCATGTAAATCCCTTGTATTCGGCCTATCTCACTTGCATACTAGTACATTCAATCATACTGACGTATTTGTGCTATGGTGTTTTATACCATAGGTTTAGAAGCACGAGCTCCGGAGCATCCTTAGTATATTAGTCGTTCAGCAGATAGACTAGCAGTGAGTCCTCATCATTCGAGGATATTATTATTTGACTATTTCATTCTTTCAGTACTTAGTTTATTTCAACAGTTGGAGTTAGTTGGGGACATGTCTCATCAACTCATTATTCAGACAGTTTAGAGGCTTTCAGACTAGCATGTTCAGATAGTTATTTTAGTTGTTTTGGTATTAATATACCATATCTCCAGATGTTATGTTTCATCATATTTTTGAAACTTATGGCCTTTTAACCTTTTATTCCGCATTTATACAGTATGTTGTGCAGTGCGCAATTACAAATATCAGTCATAGGTTATTTTATGGTCCTTCAGGGTCATGAGCACCGTGTGGAATTTTGGGTACCAGATTCGGGGTGTTATAAACTTGGTATCAGAGCCTAAGGTTCAACAGTATCCTAGGAAGTCTGAAAAGCCATATCTAGTAGAGTCTTGTGCATGGGTGTGTTGCGTGCCACTTTTATGTACAGGTGGCTATAAGATGTTTTAGGAACAGTTTCCCTTCTTTCAGTATTCATGTTGTGCCAGTGAGTATTATCTCAAATCTAACTCTTAGTCTAATCCATTTCTCCCTTTTGTTTATAGATCATGCCTATCAAAAGGGATAATAAAAGGAGAACTAGACAGATTCCACAGCCCGTCCAGGCAGATTCCCTAGACGAGCATGTCGTTCATGGAAAATTTAGAACTGACTCCCTTACTTTATCTTACTTAATAGTAGCTCAGAGCAATTAGCAGGTTGTTGTCCCACCTAGGCATTTGATTCATGCCTGAGAGAGTGAGGTGGGTAAACGTAGAGAGAAAAAAAAGAGAGAAAATAAGAGAGCTAGAACAGGTAGCTTCAACTTCAATCAGCCTAAGTCAGAGGGTGGGAATCATTCTCAGTTTTACCCAAAGTCCTCAGTTCCAACTCCACCCCCAGTCAGTGTCCCAGTACATAAGTTCAGAAATGGTAATAGTGATAAGGCGCTAGGAACTAAGTCTCAAGGAAGTGTAGCATTTGCCCAACCTAATCCTCTTTGAGAGACTTTTGGAAAGAACCATAAGGGTATTCGCAAAGTTGGCAGTGAGGTGTGTTTCGGATGTGGCAAGCCCGGCCATAGAGTTAGAGATTATCCCTAGTCAGGATTTTAGGGTCAGCAGAACAGTTCCTCAGTTCAGTCTGATCGCCCGAATTAGTAGGGTTCTACTTCCAGTGCAACTAGTAGGCAGCGCCCAAACTGACTCTATGCTCTTCAGTCCCGACAAGATCAGGAAAATTCTCCTGATGTGGTCACTGATACGTTAAAGATCTTTTATTTGCATGTTTACGCTTTGCTAGATCTAGGAGTTTTTTTTTGTCTTTTCTTACTCCTTATATAGCAGTTGATTTCAGAGTCAGTCCCTAAACTCTAGTAGAGCCCTTCTCAATCTCTACCCCAGTGGGTAAATCCATCATAGCCCGATCGGTATATAGGAATTGTCCGATGATAGTATCTCAGAAGGTCACTTCAGTAGACTTAGTCAAATTAGAGATGACTAATTTTGATGTCATTCTCGGCATGGAGTGGCTTCATTCCTGCCATGCTACAGTCGACTGTAGAAATAAAGTTGTCTGGTTTCAGTTTTGAATGGACCTATCCTTGAGTGGAAGGGTAGTATTTCAGCATTCAGGGGTTAGTTTGTTTTCTACCTACGGGCTAGGAAAATGATATCTAAGGGATGTGTCTATCATCTTGTTTGAGTTAAGGTCTCTAGTTCTGAAAATCCTAGTCTTGAGTTAGCTCCAGTTGATAGTGAATATTCAGATGTCTTTCTCGAAGATCTTCTCGGAGTTCCTCCGGAGAGGGAAATAGACTTCAGCTTTGACCTTCTTTCAAATACTTAGCCCATATCTGTTCCTCCATATAGAATGACATCATTAGAACTCAGTAAATATGATATTCCAAAAATAGCTTTCAGAACTTGGTATGGTCATTTCAAATTCTTAGTCATGTCCTTTGGTCTTAGCAATGCCCCTACAGTTTTCAAGGACTTGATGAACCGTGTATTCAACCATTACTTGGACATATTCATCATAGTCTTCATAGATGACATTCTTGTCTACTCCCGTAGTAAGCGTGATCATGCAGACCATCTCAGAAAAGTGTTACAGACCCTCAAAACCCATCAGTTATCATGATATCTATTCTTGTCCTACATGTCAGCTCTATGATCATCGCTCATAGTCATGCATGTTAGTGAGAATCATGTACGCTCACAGTCCCTAGTACAAGGAGTTCCAGTTTACTCCATGATACGAATCATGTCCCATGAGTACAGAGACTTCAAACTCAAGTAATGCAGCTCATGACTTATGCACTCATGTCATGATTTACAGTATGCTCAACCTATATGACTCATGCTCCACTTCAAATGATCAACCAAACTCAGATTATGTCACGTATACCCTCAGTTTAGATCCCTCGGTGAAATCTATGGAGTTGATGGTCTATCCGTCAGGCCTCAGTTACAGTGTTAATTCAGTAATCAATATTCAGTAAAGGACTCAGATAGTCCTGCAGAACTATGGGTTTCAGCTATCAGTTACTTAACCAACAGAATTCAGTATCAGTCTAAACCTCAGTTATTGGTATTCGGCTATAAGAACCCAATATTTAGTTCTATTATGAGTCCAGTTGAAGTCTTAGTTACAGTGTCAGCTCCAGTTCAGTAAACAGATCAGAAACTCAGTCCAGATCCAGGTTTGCTTGCCCATAGCATACGGTTATTAACTATTCAATATTAGTATTTTAGTACTTCAATTTACAGATGTTTCTGAATCATGTTATATGCTTGGTCTTGCATCCTTAAGATAATGCAGTTTTCACTCATTCATTCTCAATTATCTCATGTTACCCATTCAATCATTACTTTCTATACATAATGCTCTATAGTTTTAGTCCAGTTATTCAGACTAAGTACAGCTCAGTCTTACCTGTCCAGTATTCAGCTATTAGTCATGCAGTTAATCAGATAAGTTAGTATGTTTATGCATTCGGGCTCAGCACCCATGTGAATATTTTTAGTAGCCTCAAGTGATGCGCTGTACTAAGGCAGAGAGTATAGTGAAAGGAGTATTCGAGGGATATGTCTAAGCCTGAAAATTTTAGATGCAATGCATAAGGCTTAGTCACTCTATTTTAGATAATGTTTCATTGGCATTGCCTCCTAGTATAAGAATCCCAGCTATGTGGTGATCCCCTATTCAAATGTCCTACTCAGACCAGGCCAAGATTTCTTTTCTCCCTACAATCACTAGAACACTATAGAAAGAGTGTCATAGAAATACTCTAATCGAGTATAAGTTTTCAGTATGAGTTAGTCTGCAAAGCCATCGATTTAGTTTAGCAGTCGGACGAACAAGTTTATGGTGTGGCTTCCCATTTTTCCATCTAGTTGCACTATCTGAAGTCTCATGAATGTAACTATTCAAATATGGATCAACCAGGTAGTTGCATGTCTAGCTCAGTTCATGTATCATGCCTTAGTTTCAGAATCCAATTATTCAGTCATGATTCAGTTTGTAGTTGCCTTGTGCATCACCTCAGTTTCCTCATAGTTCAAAAAAAAAGGGGAAAATCAGCCCAACATTCTTCAAGGGACATAGTGTCCCAAGGGGGAGATACACTATAATCCCCTGAACTTTTATGACATAAACATGCCACTCTCTCTTCACGTAACGAACCCATTTTGGATTAGTGGGTACCCATAGGTTGACCTTTTATCTTCAATCTTAGTCGTAAGCGATGTACTCAATGGCTCAGTTCAGTTCACGATAGTCAGTCCATATCACATGTTATAGACTTAGTCATGTTCTTATGTTCCTATTCATGCATGTTCAATAAAGTATCTCGAGTTGAGATCAAATAAAATTTAGTATTTTGAAAATCTCTCCCATGAAGGGAGTGAAGAGATTCGGCAAGAAGGGAAAACTCAGTCCCCGATATGTCGGTCCCTTCAAAATTCTCAGTCGCTTAGGCAAAGTAACTTATGAGCTCGAATTTCCTTTAGATCTAGCTTCAGTTCATCCAGTCTTTCATGTCCCCTTGCTAAAGAAGCGCATAGGTGATCCAGCAGTTGTAGTCGTAGTTGAGGGCATAGATATTCAGAACAGTCTCTCGTATAAGAAAATTCCAGTTGAAATTCTTAACTATCAGATTCAGAGACTAAGGAACAAAGAAGTCCCTCTAGTTAAATTTCTTTGGTGGAATCAGTCCTTTGAGGGATCCACTTGGGAAGTAGAAGCAGATATGCAGACCAAGTATCCTCACCTCTTCTCCGCTAATTTAGACCCAGCCCAAGGTAATAGTTTTCCTTAAGTCCATTCAACTTATGGTTATAATTTCAGTTACAAACTACGCTTAGTTTTCATTTCAAACTTAGTATCTTTACCCTTATTTATTCAGTCATATGTTTATGAGTCAGTTCAGTCATGTATTCACGCATCAGATATGCGTGATCAGCTTATCAGTACTCTCAGTCATGCATCATGTATCAGCTCAATCATAAAACATGCATCAGATATGTATGATCAGCATGAATATCAGTAATGTCAGTCATATATACATGTTTTAGATGTTCACATCCTTTAAGTAAGTTTAGTCTATCAGAAATTTCAGCTTAGTTAGTCCCATTCGAGGACGAATGTTCCCAAAGGGGAGATATTGTAATACCCCGAGAATCCCAGCCGATAGTAGAACCAGGCTTCAAGCTTATGAGAAATAAATTATAGTGATTTTGTAGTTTTATGATCAAGTTATATGTATATTAAGGCCTCAAATACGTTCTAGCTATTAGACGAATCAAAACATCCCTCACTGATTGAATTCTTGAGAAGGATTTTGTCATAGTCAACTTCAAACAAGCATATCTTTTGTTATACTATGAATTTTTTAGCTAATGACCCACCAACAGATATATAATTAATTTATCTTTCCAATGATACTAATTTTGCAAAGATATGGTATTGGAGTAAGAAGTTATGGCCGTTTTACTGAGAGCTATCCGAGCTGCCCAGGAGCGACCGGCAAGCTGACGGACCGTTAAGTCAGCGATGGACCGTTGCTTTGGCCGTCACAACTGAGGTAGTAAGGACATTTTATGGCCCAAAAATTATGGTTGGAGTTACGGTCAGTCACCAAAGTGATGGTCCATCACCCAGACCGTCAATTTTGTCCAAAACAATGCTGAAACAATATTTTAAAGGGCTTTTTGGGTCTTTTCCACCCTTTTTAACCCCTAACTACATCAAATCAAAGCACATAACTCCTCATTCATCCATAACAACAAAATTAGGGTTTCTTTCAAGATCAAAATCCAAGAACAAGATTCAAACCCTTCTCCAAGAAAACTCAAGAACCAAAATGTCATCATTCAAGAACCTTCAAAAAAATTTAGCCTCCTTCAAGATTAAAGCTTTTGAGGTATGTAAAGTGTTGATTCATGGATTTATTTCACCCATAAAGCTCAGAATCCCATTTTTAAACTCATGAATTATGATTTCCATGCGGTGGGTTGATTTTAATTATGTTGATGTGGTTGTTTGAATCCTAAATCAGAGTCTTTATGTACTTTTCATGAAATTTTGCTAGTATGTGGGTTGGAAACTTTTAAATAGAGTTGATTAAAGTAACCATGATGTATGAACTAGTGTATATACCTAAGCCTAAGTTTATGCATACAATGTGTTTGATAAAATGCCCAAAGAACAAGAATCATGCTTTAGGACTCAATTATGACCAAATTGATGAACCCATGCTTTACCCTTATATTCAAAATGACTTCTATGATTTTTATGCATTAAGATTATTTGATGGATTTTTCATGAGATTAGCCTATGAAATTATGACATGTTTATATGTTTTCCTATTCATGTACCAAACCATGATAATCAAGTGCCTCGTGAAATTCCCCAATAATTGTATTATGGATTGTTGATTATGGTCGTGAGTCCAGGAAGTGTCATGTCTTGTCAGTTTTATGCAATTGAGTCCTAGGGGTATTTGTATCCGACAATTTAGTTGTGTGCCGAGAGCCAGTGTCATGTTTTCAAGATACTCTCAGTCAAGCCATGTTTAGTATAATTCAGTCAGTGTCTTGACTCAAGAAAACTCAGTAATCTCAGTTAGTTATTAGATCTCAGTAATATTTCGTCAGTCAATGAAACTTAGTAAACTCAATCCAGTTATTTCAATATAATTAATTCAGTGTCTAATCATATGGGAGTAAGATTCAGCACCGAGTAAGCCCAACAATGGGAACTCACCTACGAGTAGAGGGTGTGATTCTTAGAAGTAATCCTTGCGCTCTAGAACAACATAACCAGCATAGGTTGAGATATCTAACCTGTTAGATGGGGGTTAATGAGGAGGCTTAACCTGTTAGATAAGGGTCCCATCATTCTTCTTAGAGTACCTATTAGATGAGGGATCACTCACGGCTTGTCCTTACCAGTGGCGTGATATTGACACCCTTCTAATTGGGTTACAAATTGAACCCTAACTCAGCTATAATGCTTTATTTGGGGCATGTCGGTTAGATGACTACTTCCCACAGTTACGGTCTCAGTCTCAGTCTCATTAATAAAACTCAGATAGTTCTACAGAATTTAGGATTGTTAGATACAATCACCCAGTTCAGTACAAAACTCATCTTGTTCCATCAGCAATAGGACTATTAGACAAAATCATTCAGATAATAGTATATCAGATATACAAAACTTATGTTATCAGTATTCAAAGTTAGTGATGTCATGATCTCAGTCCCAGTTCACGTATATATGCATGTATCCTTATGTTCATGTTATTCAGTCTATTAGTATTGTTCATGCATATAAACCCTTTGCATTCAGCATAACTCACTTGTATACCAGTACATTTAATCGTACTGACGTATTTATGCTATGGTGTTTTATACCATAGGTTCAGAAGTACGAGCTCCACAGCATCCTTAGTAGATCAGCCGTTTAGCAGACAGACTAGCAGTGAGTTCTCATCATTCGAGGATGTTATTATTTGACTATTTCATTCTTTTAGTTCTTAGTTTGTTTCAGCAGTTGGAGTTAGTTGGGTCATGTCCCATCAACTCCTTATTCAGATAGTTTAGAGGCATTCAAACTAGCATGTTCAGACAGTTATTTTAGTTATTTTGGTATTGATATACCATATCTCTAGATGTTATGTTTTATTAGATTTTTGAACCTTATGGCCTTTTAAATTTTTATTTTGCATTTATACAATATATTATGCAGTGCTCAATTACAAATATCAGTCATGGGTTAGCTTATGGTCCTTTGGAGTCGTGAGCACCATGTGGTATTTTAGGTACTAGATTCGGGGCATTACATTCACCAATCTCATAAGTGAAAGAGCAAGATGTCTAGTAGAGTCTCACAGATCGGTATATAGACATCTGTAACTATCTTTGAGAAGCTATAAGATATCTTTAGGAAAAACTTCTCTAATTTGATTTCTTATTTGTGAGTTGTTTATACCCAATTTTCTAAACTTGTATTCCATTCTTTTTTGAAAAAATAGTAAAGACTAAGTCAAGAGAGGCTAGAGATACTAAGATGACACCCAATATAGGAGACATGTTTTGGGTACAAGGCAGGATTTATGGTCAACCAAGAGGTAGAGTACGGGCTCGAGGAGTTTCTCTAACTAGAAAATGTGCTAGAGAGCCCTCTCTTGAGTCTGAGGTCATGTAATCCAGGTATGATTATCGAACAGAGGTTGTAGGCCAGCTAAGGTCCCATAGGGTTTAATCGACATCCCAGTACATCAAGGTCTTTTGGTCCATTCTTCAGTTGCTTAGAGGGTGTTCTCTTGATTGTAATTGATATTTCTTAGACTTTGTGCAATGTTCCATCTCCAGTGTTGATATCTGCTTATGGTATTCATACTTCTAGGATATAAACATCATCAATAGTACTCCTATGTGTGTAATCTTTGCCTGCCAAACTCATTATTTCTCTAGTTTCTTTAGGTACAATTATGTCTTCTGATGATCAGGAAGGATTTGAGAGGTTTATTCACTTGGGTCCACCCTAATTTAGCAGATCTATTGGCGAGGATGCCTGTAAGTTATTGATTGATTTCTAGGAGAAATTACATCATCTTAGATCCCTTGAGTCTCATGGAGTTGCTTATACTACTTATCAGTTGACAGATATGGCTAAGGACTGTTGGAGGTTGTTTGCTAGTTTTAGGCCTTTGGGTTTGCCTGCTATGACTTAGACTTAATTTTTAAGGACTTCTTAGAGAGGCTTGTCTCATATGGCTTTAGAGACCAGATAAGAGATAATCTTTATCATTTAGAGCAGGGCTCTATGTCTATTACCAAGCATGAGGCATGTTTTCACACTTTATTTAGATATTTAGCTGCTAGCATCTCCATTGAGTCTGGGAGGATTTAAAAGTTGTTGATGGGGTTAAATGGTACATATCAATTGGAAACAACTTGATGGTAGTCTTAGGGGATTATTTATAGAGTATTATTGAGTATGCCAAGATGATTGAGTCTATTAGCCAGGCTACTCAGTAAGGCACTAAGAAAATACATCATGAGGGTGAGTTTAATGGACATACCTCTCGAGGTAGAGATTTTTCTTTTAGAGGTTTCCATGGTTATCATGGTAGGCCGGTTCAAGCTAGATTGTAGGTATAAAGTGGTAGACCATAAGGTTCTGTGACTTTTGGTAGTCAGGTATCAAGTCAGGCTAGTGCATGCTCCATGATTGATTCTTCAAGCCATGGCGGTCATTCTGCTTCATCGGCACCTTCTCGGATTGAGTTAGGCCTTCGAAGATATTTTGTATGTCATGAGTTTATCCATGTGACCTAGCACTTCCCTCAACGTGTATATTGACACACTTAGTAGGGCTCTCAACTTTAGCTATACCTTACTGTAATTTCTGCAGTGAGAGGTACTTTATAGAGTGGTAGGGGTGGTTCCAAAGATGCTAGAGGTAGAGGTAGGGGAGCTCGTGGAGGTGGTCATGGGATAACTCAGTCTGAGAGCAGACATGTTCCGTACTTTGCTATACCTATGAGATTTGACGTAAAGGTTTTTGATGTAGTTATTACAGGTATTATCCTAGTTTTCTAACAAATCTGCTTTCAAGTTATTTAATGCTAGGATACATTCTCCTGTATGTCTACATATTTTACTTTTGGTTTTTATGTTGTATGTGATCCTCTTATTATGCCTCTTCATGTTTTTACCTTCGTAGGAGATTCTTTAGTGGTGGATCGAGTTTACCGATCTTATATGGTTACCTTTGCGAGCTGTAAGACTTAGGTAGACTTGATTATATGATTGATTTTGATGTTATTTTGAGCATGAATTGGTTAGATCCTTATCATGCTATTTGTACTATTATGCCAAGATCGTGACCTTAGCTACATCGGGTGTACTGAGGTTAGCTTGAAAGGGTATGCTTAATTTGGGTTTGAAGGTTTTATATCTTTTCTACATGCTTGTTACATAATAAATAGAGGGTGTTTGTCTTATTTGCCCCATGTGGGTGATGCTAGTGTTGCCTCACCACCTCTTATGGATTTTATTCTAGTTGTTCACAGGTTTATGAATGTGTTTCCTACGGATTTGCCTAGTATGACTCTGGATTGTGATATTTATTTTTCTATTTATGTGGAGTCGGTCACCAAGCCCATTTTTATTCCTCTGTATAGGTCGTATAGGATAGCCCTAGTTGAGTTACAAAGAGTGAAGGAACAGTTGCAGGATTTGTTAGGTATGGGGTTTAGTATACCAAGTGCATCTCCTTGGGGTGCTCTAGTCTTGTTCCTAATGAAAAAAAAGGTTTTATACATTTGCGTATTGATTATAAATAGTTGAACAAAGTGACATTTAAGAACAAGTATCTTTTTCCTCGTATTAATGATTTTTTTACCAGCTTTAGAATGCTTCAGTATTTTCCAAGATTGATTTGAGATCTGGGTATCACCGGTTAAAGATTATAACTTTGGATGTCTAGAAGATGACCTTTTAGACTCGATATGATCATTATGAGTTCTTAGTCATGTCTTTAGATTGACCAATGCCCCTGCAGTGTTTATGGAATTGATAAACTGGCTATTTTGATAGTATCTCAGCTCCTTTGTGATTGTATTCTACATGACATCCTAGTTTATTCCAAGAATGAGGTTGACCATGTGAAATATTTAAAGATTGTTCTTTAGAGATTGTGAGATGAAAAGTTGTATGCCAAATTTTCCAAGTATGATTTTTGGTTGGATTATATCTCTTTCTTGGGTCATGTGGTGATCAAAGATGGTATTATAGTGATTTGTCTAAGATAGAGATGATTCGCGATTGGGCTAGACCTACTTCTCTTACTAATATTTGGAGTTTCATTGGCTTGACGGGTTATTATCGGCTTTTTATAGTGGGTTTCTTATCTATTGTGGTTTTTTTTACCAAGTTAACTAAAAAAAATATGGTATTTTAGTAGTCAGATGCGTGTGAGAAGAGTTTCCAAAAGCTTAAGGAGTTTTTTACCTCAACACCTATTTTGATCTTACCTAAGAAAGGTATGGTTTATTTTCATATTTTGTGATGCTTCTGTTGTTTTTTTGGATGCGGTGTTGATGCAGAAAGGTAAGCTTATCACTTATGACTCTCGTCAGTTGAAACCTCATGAGAGAAATTACTCTACCCACGATTTGGAGTTGGCATCTATAGTGTTTGTGTTGAATTTATGGTATCATTACTTGTATGGGTTTCCTTGTGGGATCTTTTCTAACCATCGTAGCCTTCAGTACTTCTTCAGTCAACGATATCTTATATAAGGCACCGACATTGGCTTGAGTTGCTTAAGGATTATGATCTCAGTTCTGTATCATCTGAACAAGGCTAATATAGTTTCAGATACCTTGAGCTAGAAGTCGACTAGTATAGGGATTTTAGCTCATCTCTTGAACCAAGAGTGGATTTTACATATGGAGGTTCAATCTTTATCTAACTATATGGTTAGGCTTTATATTTTGACATCCAAACATATTTTTGCCTTTATCGATGTTAGATTTTCCTTGATAGAGCATATTCGAGCTCACAGTTTAATGTTGACAGTTTGAGAGTGATTTGAGATAAGGCATTGAGTGGTGAGACTAAGGCAACATCTCTTGATTCTGATGGTGTTTGAGGATTGAATGACGAGTTTGTGGGACGAGAGTTAGTGGATTGGTGAGACTGATTCTAAAGGAGATGCATTGCTTTAGATATTCTATCCATCTAAGGATGAATAAGATGTATCGATTTAAAGCAGCTTTACTGGTGGGGTAGCATGAAAAATGATGTGGTTGAATTTTTAGCTCGTTGCTTATGTTGTTAGTAGGTGGAGGCCGAGCATCAGAGATCAAGTGATTTTCTTAAGAGCTACCTATTCCTAAGTGAAAGTAGAAGCGGATCACTATAGACTTCGTGAGTAGGTTGCCTCGTACTTCTCGTGGGTCATAAAATATTTGGGTTATTATGGATCGATTGACCAAATCAACCAATTTCATACCTATTCAAATTTTCTTCAATGCCAAGATGTTGGCCTGTATCTGTGTTCATGGTGTAGTTCATCTTTATGGGGTACATATGTCTATTATTTCAGACATAGGGCCAGTGTTCACTTTTAGCTTCTAGTAGACTTTTCAGGAGAAGTTGGGTACTCATGTTGACCTTAGCACAACTTTCCACCCCTAGACTGATGGTTAGTTGAAGCGAACTATTCAGGTATTGAAGGATATGCTCTGTGCTTGTGTTATGGACTTCGGAGGTTATTGGGAGCAATATTTGTACTTAGCAAAGTTTGCTTACAATAGCTACCATTCGAGTATTGAGATGACACCTTTCAAGGCATTATATGGTAAGCGTTGTCGATCTCCTATTGATTGGTTTAAGACTTCAGAGGTTAGACCCCATGGTACGGACTTGCTTTGTGAGTCTTTGAACAGGGTTCAGATGATTTAGGATAGGCTTCAAGGAGCATAGAGTATGCAAAAGATCTATGCAGATAGTAGACTTCGTGTTTTAAAGTTTGAGATTGGTGATCGAGTCTTTCTTCATGTGGAGCTCATAAAGGACGTGATAAGGATTAGGAAGAGGGGCAAGCATAGCCTGAGGTACATTGAACCATTTAAGATTTTTAGGCCATTTGTGGAGTTTGCTTATAAGTTGGCCTTACCTCCAGACTTTTTAGATGTTCATCTAGTTTTTCATATATCTATGCTTTGGCGCTATATTTTGGATGAGTCTCATGTGCTTCATTGGGGTTCAGTTCAATTAGATGAGAAGTTAACCTTTGTAGAGAAGCCAACGTCTACTTTAGCCATAAATGTTAGATGGTTGCATTCTAGAGATATTCTTGTTGTTAAGGTTTAGTGGAGATACCATCCTGTTAAGGAACCTACTTGGGAGGTCGAGTCCGACATGCGTAGTAATTACCTTCAACTCTTTGTCAATTCAGGTATTTCCTTCTCTTTTAGTTCGGGGACAAACTAGAGTTTTAGTGGTGGATGTTGTAGTGATCTAATTTGTGAAATTTTTATTTCATGTGTTTTAACCATTTTGACCTTACCTATAGTTGCTACATGTCATTTTTGAATTATGGGGATGGTTGACACAATTCTCAATGTGATCAGAAGTGATTTTGGTGAGTATGTGGTTTCTAGAGGCATTAAAAGTCATATAGTTGACTTTGGTCAATATTTGAGGTTTCAAGTCCTGAATGACGATTTGGACTGTTCCATTAAGTCTGGAATGTAGAATTTGGGTTAGTAGTATGCTTGGTTCGGGTTCGGGACCTTAATTTTGCATTTTGATCCTTCATTTTGAATATATGAAAAAGGGATTTCGGGGGTTTATTTATTAAAAATAGTCATTTTTCAAAGGTCTAATGTGGTCATTGAGTCTGGAATGTTGAAAGTATCCTCGTAGTATATATGATTTAATTTTGTCGGGTCCCGAACAAATTCCAAAGGTCCTATGGAGAATTTGAATGCATGCAAAATCAACAAAGTTGTTGATATCTGGTGCATGGCAGATCCTCCTTCACAAATGCGCACCTCTGGCCACGAACACGAAGATAGAATTTTTCTTTCATCGCAATCATAAGGTTGTGGCTGCAATCACGATAGGCAGACGAGTCCTTCTTCGCAAACTCGACGAGGATATCGTGAACACAAAGGCCTGAATCATCATCCTTCACGGATGCAAAGCCTTGACCGCGAACGCGAAGGCCAATTTAGTCGTTTGGTCAGCATTGACCCTTACGAACGCAAAGGGTTGACTGTGTTCGCATGGCATTATTCACTGAACAATATAAAAGCCTCAATTTCATGATTTTATCCACTTTTGGACCTCCAAGCTTCTCAAAAGGTGATTTTTAAGAATTTCTATCTCGTGTTTTGTATGGGAAACCTCTAAACTTATATTCTCATTATTTTTCATTGATTACATCTTCAAAAACATCTTTTAATCATGATTTTGAAATGAGACTTTGATATTTTTAATGGTAAAGTTTAAAAATAATTTTTCTTCATTTTGGATATCATTTTTTCATGGATTTTCAGGTGTAGACTCCTATAATCTTTGAAAATATATTTCTAAAATAAAATTTGACCTTACCCATTTATTTTTTGAACTCATTTTTCGAACCTATTTTGAAACCGACTGAAATATGGGCAATAGGGGTATCATTAACTTTCTCTTAACACGTAGATGCTATATTTGAATGTTTTAATTGATTTTGAGGTCGTTCGAAAGGAGAAATCTCCGTGTCGAGGCACTTTAGGCTTGAATTTTATCCTTTTGAAGTAGCTTATGGCTTAACTTCTTTCAGATTGAGTTGAGTAGTTAATAAATAAGTAAAGCATGCTATGGGTTGGAGAAATAACTATGGAGTTTATACTTCGAGACTATTATTGTTTTTGTGTGCCTGCGTGGGGGCTTATATTCTATTATCGTTGATTTGTGATATCTGATATTGTTGTGTTTCCCATGTGGGGACTTTATTTGACATAATTGGCCTTATCTGTGGATTTAAATGTTGTTATTCTAGATATAATATTTGTGTGGGGCTTAGATTGTTATTTTAGGACTTTTGAGCATTGATTGTCTTTTTCATGATAGAAATGCCTGAGTTATGGATTGATATGATCTAAATGATGTCTTACATGCATATTTATCTCGATGGTGCCCAATTAGAGTTGATAATCACGAATTGCGGACATATTGAGTTGATTCTGGGCTCACTTATATACATGTTAGATGGATTAGATATCTTTATACTAATTTGATTGTGAGCATTACATCCTCATTCCATATGTATACATTCATGAGTTACTGACACTATTGAGGAACATTAGTTTAAAAAAAAAAAAGACATTTTTATAAAATTCCTCTCTGTGAACACGAGCCGGAGAGATGGTTTGAGATTTGAGGTATGAGATATAGTATATGGATTGCAAAATCCTCATGGGTCCTACCTGGGAGCTGCGAACTCGGTGGATGTATATAGAAAGTCATGCGATGGCTTTCACCATTCATCTCATCTATATTGCATTGCATTGTATTTGCATATGCATATTTCATATTTCTTTAGTTTCCTTGATTTGTATTTAGTTTCGTGTACTTTTCATATGTATTTGTACTTGTTTTCTTTTTAATATTTATATATTTAGAACTGTTGGTGGAGGCGGTATGAGCTACCGTTTGAGACTTTTCTACTTTCAGGTGACGTGCTCATAGTTTATTTTATTTTACCTTATTTTCTGTTTTGCTCAGTCGGCCTATGATACCTACTGAATACAAATGGATTGTACTCACCTCTAATGTGTCCTTTCGGTGCAAATCCTAGTATGAGTATTACACACGGAGGTTCAAATCGTGTTATTGATTGGTGATATTCGAGGTATCGGTTGCTCTATGTCTTCAAAGTCGACCCCAAACCTCTTCTTGTCTATCTGGATGTCTTTATTTTTGTTTTCAGTACTTCAAATTCAATTTGCATCTTGGGATGGTTTTTGTATCTTGTTCGAATTTCTGCCCTTTGATAATATATATATATATATATATATATATATATATATATATATAACTCGACACATATGACTCGACTTCGTTCTAGAAGCCTTGTTTTACTTTACTGCATTATTTATTTTGTATTTTTTTTCTTTGGGGGTGATCAGCTTACTTATCAAGGCTGAACCACGATAAGTGTTATCATGGCCTTATCTTGGTATGATGACAGTTAGTACACGTGAAAGATTTTCCTTCCTCTGTACTTTCTGCATGAGCTTTTAATTTTAGCTGGGTCAAATAATTAATGACTTCTTTTAAAATAATAGTAATTAAAAATGCATGATTGAATTCTCTAACTTCATTTTCATAGAGATTTGAAAACTGAATTGATTACTACGTAGATCATAAAAAGACACGTTATAGTTATTATTAATGTCACCTTGAACTACTTTTTTTTCTTTTATCGTCACGCCAAGTTGTCCAACCCAAATTTAGTATTAGCAAATGCCAAACAGAGTGGCAGTTGGTTGAATAATATTAGTCTAGCTGGCCTATAATGTTTCCCCATTTGGCTAGCTATATGTTAAATTGTTGCATTTAATAGTACACACTGAACTTTTTATGTCCTGCAGGTCTTAATTGCTGTATTTTTAAAACGGGATGGTACATTTTCTGGATTTGCTAGCTGCTGATCCGACCCCCACCCCCCCAAAAATGCATGACAAAAATATGTGTATTGTCTTTAACAAGAACAAAAAAAGTTGGTTGGAAGAACATCATTGATAGAGTAATCGAAAATTACAAAGCATTTAATGTTTGGATGTTTTGGAATCAAATTCAGATCTATGAGACTAAAGTTGCGAGTAATGTTTGAA
This sequence comes from Capsicum annuum, assembly GCF_002878395.1. NCBI lineage: Eukaryota > Viridiplantae > Streptophyta > Magnoliopsida > Solanales > Solanaceae > Capsicum > Capsicum annuum. The sequence continues at coordinate 188,604,619 of NC_061120.1, read as the reverse complement.
GTTCGCCTCCCAAACTTTAGACTCGTATGCTTGAAGTAGGAATAACCAAGCATTAACTCAGCATTGGTATCTTGTGTACCGGTAATGTTTGAAGTTGGTCTCCCCAACTTTAGACGTGTATGCCTAGAGTTAGCATAGCCAAGCATTAACTTCTTGTTGTTATCTTGTCTACGCAAAGTGTTTCACTTTGTGTGACAATTACCACGCCAAAAACCTGACAAACTTATGAAAGTGAATACATGAGATAAACTGTGAGAATTGTAGAGAAGAAAATGATTTTCATACCAACATCCTGGAAACTAGATGAAAGTTAATTCACGGTGAATATCGATTGAACAGATATGAGTGTTCAAAGCAGACATTTGGTGCTATTTCAATATTTTTATGTCCCTTTTCAGCTTTTCATTGATGAAAGATGAGTTCCGCTTAAGCTCATGGCAAGTTGCACTGATCTTGCCAGACATTGCATTTTCTACTACTACAAAGGTTGGAGGACAAAGCTTACAGGTATCAGGGAAAAAATAAGTTACAATTGTTGCCAAGCACAATAGGTTTTTTTCTTTATAACCATGGCGTCCGGGTCAGCTTGTTCACAACTCTACTAATTCCACTTTTTGTCTTTGCTGAGATTCGAAGTTGAGACTTTATGGTTCTCGACCCACTTCATTGATCAATAGGCCACACCCTTGGGTGCTTGCCAAGTACAATATGTTAACACGGGCGATAAATATTATGACAGGAAGATAGGTAGGAATCTAATGAATGCAGATAAATTTTGGAAACAAACTAAGCCAGCTAAAAGAGTTGTCAACTAACTGAACTCGGCATCTTGCTTTCTACTTTACAGTGTACATTTGGGTGAAGAAATCTAAAATCAAAAAGCTAACAAGGCCAGTAGAACTGTCAGTTAACCAGTAAAACAATCTGAAACCAGCTCAAACCGTAAAAATAATACAACATCAAGAATAAATTAACAAACTTTCTATTTAGGCATCTAAAGTGGATATAAGGGAAGAAGAACCCAAATTCAGTCCCCCGTTCCAATGGCGATGGTGAAAATGTTATGATTAGGACCACATTACATAATGCTGTACTATCCATTTAAGGGAAGAAGAACCCAAACTCAATCCCCCGTTCCAATGATCATGGTGAAAATGTTATAATTAGGATCCCATTACATAATGCTGTACTATTTTGTATGTTGCCATAGCAACAAAGTTGATGGCATGACCCCTCTCTCTAATTCATGAAGCAACTATGGTCTGCTCCGCTTCAAGCTACATGACGGGCATTTATACTGCTTTATGCCCTCAGCTTTGGCAGGTGTGATCTTCACACACTTACCATGGAACCATCTCTCGCAGATATCACAGCCAATCCAAAATTCATTAGCATTGTAATTCCCATCACATCTTCCGCATAGTGTTTCACCGTGTTCTTCTTCATCCTCGCTGCAGCTTTCATCTGCTGGCATTGCAGTGGTTTTAACCTGAACATCAACCGTCCTCTGCAGAAATGTGAGAGCAGTTATTTCGTATCCGAAGAAACAGAAAATACTTAGATAAGGACATACAGAGAGAACTTGAATCTCCATTAGAGCATAATGAACTTAATCCCCAAGCATCAACAACCTGATGATACCAATGGCACCTACCGACTCAGAAACTACAAGAACATAGAGTCGAAGGATGCTTCTTATACCTTTATGCTACCACGGGGTTTGCTCCCGCTATCTGCACTAAGTTTGTCTTTTATGGGCTTTCTTTCTGCTACAACTTCAAAAACAGTGGGCAGATCATTGATCAAGCTGTACAGATGCTTTCTGTGCAGGAACAAACAGAGGAAAGTTAGGATAATCTCTTCCTTTCTTTTTCTTCCTGCGAAATTAATTTAAGCATGTTATACATGTATATCCCCTTCTATTTTATTTTTTGAGTAAGATATGTGCATCCCCTTTGATCAATCAGAAAAGAAATGTACATCACGTGATAAACTTACTACGACATCCTTTTCATTTTATTCGACATTGTTTGACAAGATGTGTAAACCATCCAAGAAGTTTGTACATATGCAACCTGAGGGCTGAGGGGGGAGCGGGTAAAATGGATATTTGAAGTTAAGTGGGCTGAGGGGGGAGCGGGTAAAGCAGATATTTAAAGTCAAGTTATTTCTATTTAGAAAGGTGACATTCTGCATAATCTTATTGGCGTGGTGAGCAGTTTTTGGCCTCTTCTATTGGATATCTTTGGTCCCCTAATCTTTATCTTATTCCATCAGAGAAAGAGAGGAAAAGAAAACAAGCTTTATAGTCCTACTTTGATTGAGCACAATATACCAAGTCGGAACTGCATAATCAAACACATGCCAAAAATTAAGTTAAATGGTTACTTCAAATCTGACCAATACAAAATAAAAATGGGTGTCATATAACTTTGAAAAGAATAATATACATAGAGAGCAAGAAATAGTGAAGATTTTCTTCGACAACCTCTTCTGGGTCCTATGGGTGGAGGGAATATGAGAGCTTTTGATAGAGTTGAAAATGACTTGGGTGCATTCGAGGAATAGCCTCTTGTCTCAAGCTTTTACTGGTGGCCCCATGAGATTCATTTTTGTATCTAAGATTGGGTGTATTTTATGGAGAACCAAATTTTTGTGTAGGCTCTTTACCTTTTGGTAAGAAGAGATGGTAGTCGTACTTTCATAGGCTCTTGAATGACGAGGGGGACAGAGCTATTGTGTTAGGGGAACTGGAGCACTCAGAGGAGTGTCGGGATTTTAGCTATTGTAGACGTTTTAAGGTAGAAGAGGTTAGACAGGCAGTCCGCAGGATGCGTAGGGGTAGGGCGACGGGGCCGGATGAGATACCGGTGGAGTTTTGGAAGTTCGTTGGAGAGGCTGGTGTAAGGTGGTTAACTGGATTGTTTAATGAAATTTTCAGGACGGCAAAGATGCCCGAGGCGTGGAGGTGGAGTACCATGATCCCTCTCTATAAGAATAAGGGGGACATTCAGAGTTGTAATAACTATAGGGGGATTAAGTTATTGAGTCACTCTATGAAGATCTGGGAGAGAGTGGTCGAGGTGAGGCTGAGACGGATAGTGTCTATCTCGAAAAACCAGTTCGGATTTATGCCCGGCCGCTCGACGACGGAGACAATCCACCTGGTACGGAGGTTGGCGGAGCAGTATAGGGAAAGGAAGAAGGATCTGCACATGGTGTTTATCGACCTGAAAAAGGCTTACGACAAAGTCCCCAGGGAGGTGCTTTGGAGATGCTTGGAGGTGAGGGGAGTATCGCAGGCATATATCAGAGTAATTAAGGATATGTATGAGGGAGCGAAAACCCAGGTGAGGACGGCGGGAGGAGACTCAGAGCATTTCACTGTCCGGACAGGATTGCATCAGGGATCTACTCTTAGTCCCTTTTTGTTTGCGTTAGTAATGGATGTGTTGACGCGGCGTATTCAAGGGGAGGTGCCGTGGTGTATGCTCTTTGCAGACGATGTAGTTCTGATAGATGAGACTCGAGGGGGTGTAAATGACAAATTAGAGATGTGGAGGCAAACTCTTGAGTCTAAAGGGTTCAGGGTGAGCAGAAGCAAGACAGAGTATGTGGAATGTAAGTTTAATGACTTGAGGCGGGAGAACGAGGTAGTAGTGAAGCTGGAAGCACAGGGGGTACGTAAGAGGGATAAGTTCAAGTATCTCGGGTCCGTGATCCAGAGTAACGGTGAGATTGACGAGGATGTCTCGCACCGTATTGGAGCGGGATGGATGAAGTGGAAACTCGCGTCGGGGGTGCTGTGTGATAAGAAGGTGCCGCCCAAGCTTAAAGGCAAATTCTATAGGGTGGTAGTCCGTCCGGCCTTGCTGTATGGAGCGGAGTGTTGGCCAGTTAAGAACTCCCACATCCAAAGAATGAAGGTGGCAGAAATGCGGATGTTGCGCTGGATGTGTGGACTGACTCGAGGGGATAGAGTTCGAAATGAGACTATCCGGGAGAAGGTTGGTGTGACTTCAGTGGAGTGTAAGATGCGGGAAGCACGATTGAGATGGTTCGGACACGTGAAGAGGAGGGGCATGGATGCTCCGGTCCGTAGGTGTGAGAGGCTAGCGTTGGATGGTTTTAGGCGGGGTAGGGGTAGGCCGAAGAAGTACTGGGATGAGGTGATTAGGCGGGACATGGAACAGTTACAGCTCACCGAGGACATGACCCTAGATAGGAAGGTCTGGAAGACGCGAATTACGGCAGAAGAGTAGGGCCAGATTGGGTCGCTAGTGTAGGGAATTACTTGGTGGGGTTTTTTTTATTTTTTTTTTTTTATTCCCGTTATGATTCCGTATTCAGTGTTCCATGCTTATTACGAATCTGTGTGCTTTCCTCTGCTTTCCTCTGTTTTATATTCCTTATGGGTGCCGTATTTATGTTATGTCATCTGCTTCTGTGCTTTACTATGTGTTTGTGTGATATCTTGTGCCTTGAGCCGGGGGTCTTTCGGAAACAGCCTTTCTACTTCATCAGAGGTAGAGGTATGGACTGCGTACATCTTACCCCCCCCAGACCCCACTAAGTGGGAATACACTGGGTTTGTTGTTGTTGTTGTTGTTGCTCTTTACCTTTTGGTATACTTCTAGTACACAGGAACTATTCCACAACAATAAAATTACTTTTTCCTTAATCCCCCTCTCCCCCAAAAAAATTCTTTTAAAAATGGACCACAATCTGGAGCGACCACATATGGAAGTAGAACCAAACCTCCTACCGCATGGCTATCGGGCCTAAGTTCATTATTTGAAAGATGATCTTAAGTATTTTGCAAGACCAACTGCAAATACTTCTGTTTACAGTTAACTTGTGATTAACATCCAAACTTTTTAATAGGCAGTATGAACGACTTGCACACAAGGGTATCTCCAAACATGTTCTAGTCTTGATGCAAATAAAATCAATCGTCAGAAATAGAAACAGAGTTTATGGCTCTTTCAAAGTCCATTGGAGGCCTATTTTTCCAACATCTAAATCTATTTAATGTAGCAGTTAAAACGTATGTGAAACTCTAGATTTCTAGAGGCAGAAGTAAAAAGGGAAGGGAAAACAGGCTCTAAGTTTTGACATGTTTAATCACGTTTTATAAATACATTCCATTCAACAGTTTCACCATCTTCAGAAACAAGATGCGACTATAAATAAAACAGCCAGCGTTTTATAAATGAAAGGAGCAAGTTATTGATGAGTACTCACAGAAAACTAAAATTAGAAGCTATAGCAGACACTATCTCTATAACAGAGATTAGTCACCTTGATGGTAGATAGTTCGTGAAAACCTATATATGATAGCTATAATGAGTTTTAACAACTCTAAATCAAAACTACAATCAATGAACAATCTGATGGTTCTCATAGACGGGGTGTGACGGATATCAAGAAACGCTATGTTCATTAAAAATCAAGAAAATGTTTTGCCAACTTTGTGTTCATGAAAAAGAAAGATAGTTATAGATAGAATAAAACTGAAGTCTTGGAAGTGGTACAAGCATGAGATACATGTAATCCTGATTGTTGAGGGGTAGTCTTAATGAAGTACAACCTTTAGGCAAACTGCTGCGAAACATTGTTGGACAAAAAGACAATATACACGACCAATTGAAAGCATCCACTCACCCCAATAAGAAATATCTCCAAACGAACATATAAAAAAGAATAATCAGCTGGATTTGAAATTGGCTCATTTCAAAGCTCAGATAAAGAGGAAAGTGCAGAACTGCAATATGATAGCATAAAAACAGCTAATTATCTGATTGAGCACTCTTGCCACTTGATGATTTCTCAACTTTTTGCACTTCAACATTTCCATCTACACTTAGAAAGGGAATAGATGCTCCTTTTCTACAGAGTTTCCTCATAAAAACCCAGTTTACGTGCCAAGAGATAATGTAATAAGGCCCATGCAACATGTACCCATAACATAGGAAGAATTTAGATAGTAGTGCTCCAGAACGAACGGATTAATGAAAGCTATGTCATATTTATTCTCATACATGTAAAAGTTGATGTTAAACATAACTCAGGGTCCTTGTTCCAAGGAAATACTCCCACCATCCCAATTTAAGCATCTTAGTTTGACTGGGCATGAAAAATTAAGAAATAAAGAGTTTTGAATCTTGTGGTCTTAAATTTGCCATGTAGAATATTGGAAATGAAAAACTTACAAAATATAGAAAGAGACACTCTTTTTGGCACAGACTAAAAAGGAAAGTAAGACACTTAAATAGGGATGGAGGAGGGAGTACTAAGAACATCAGTTACAAGCATAAAAGGTCAATCATTTTCCATAGTGCCCATTATATAAGATGATATAGACTCCTTGCACCAAGTTGGGGTTACGATTTCCCAAGACGTCTAGAACAATTGCAAGACAGAGAACGAATGTCATGTAAGCAGACTTTCTTATGAATTCTAAGTAAAAGAGAAAATCTTCAGCATTACAATACCAACTTCCCTTAAAATATAGTATAACAACAACAACAACAACATCATACCCGGTATATTACCACAAAGTAGGGTCTGGTTAGGATAGAGTGTATGCAGACCTTATCTCTACCTTAGAGGTAGAGAGATTGCTTCCAATAGACCCTCAGCTCAAGGACCTTAAAATATAGTATAACAAAAGAAAAATAGGAAACGAGATAACCAAAAGGAAATCAGGCTAGTCTGTCATCCATGTTATCATGGAAGCAGGTGATACTGTCCCCGCTAAAGTTTCCTTCCGCAACCACTAAAATATTCAATTTTACCCAATTAGCAACATCGAGATCAGACAACTGTGTACTTCTCCGGATAAGACATCAAAAGAATAGAAAGAATCATGTGTGATGGGGAGTTATAACCACGACAGTATATAATTCTATATGAACTATCTTAAGAGCTCCAACAATTAATATCATGTGCCACCAGTAAGATTTATCAGAGTCACTAGTAAGATTTTATTTTTTTTTGAGGTATATGCACAACTACACAGAAAAATGGTGGGAAAAGAACCTACATTTTTAGAGTTCATCTCACTACACTGATTTATCCCAATTCTATACAAATAAAGTGCACCTTTCATTTCTGTTAAGACGAGCTCCAAAAAAGTAGGCCACAGAAAGCAACCAACAATCACTGTGCACAGCAACCAGTGAAAGCCAATCTCTACGATTCATCCCATCCCTTGCAAAATTTATCCCAAGTGCTGGCTCTGGGAGTTCAGGGGGAACTTCATCAGCTGGAAGGTTGACTTCCCAGGTTTCATCCGGATGTCCATACAGACACAAATTTTCCTTCTCTACAAAAGAGATGTCAAATGAGTTGAAAACAGACAGAAATGTTAATCCAAGACAAATTTAGAACCACATACTTTTAAAAGGAAAAAGATTTAGAGAAAACTGAAGAAGTCACAGCACGCCCAGTATGAGATACTCCACAAAGATTATTTGTTTCTTCATTTTATTCAAATTCCCTTGTTCAAAAAGTTACAACAAATACTTGTCAAAAAGATGCCATCTTTCTAATAGAAAATTTGTTGGTTAAGCACTACCTCATCCCTAGTAAAGCAAATGCAGACAATTCTAGAGAAAAACGGATAATTATTGACCAAGAGTAGAGGTGACAAATGGGAAGTTTGACAGACTCTTGGGAATCAAAATGGGCTAAATCAATAGAAGGGTCACTACCAAAACTGTGCAGAAAATAGTTTGGCTGAGATGGTTGGGTCAAAGTGAGTTAGACAATGAGCCATAACCCTGCCTACCCAACTATTAGTACAAAACATACCAGGTAATCCCAATCAGGGGACCATGGTGCGTACACAGTCTTACCCCTACCTAGGTTGCTTCTGATAGACCCTTGACTCAAGTAAGCATATCAAAAATCAAGTATGTAAAGCAAATACAATAGCAAAGAAGTCATGCCGAAAACAATTAAGAAGAGAACAAATTGCAACAACAAACAATACGATGACTAAAGCAAAGGAAACAACATATACTGATAAGGGAACCAGACAACACTCGGCTACCCTCTAACCTTCAACCCTAATCCTTAACCTCCATATCTTTACATCTAGGGTCATACCCCCAGTAGGTTGCAGGTGTGTTATGTCTTATCTAATCACCTATCCCAAAACTTCTTCAACCTCTGCCTCGCTTTATATCCACAATAGCCAACCTCCCACACCAACCGAACTGCTAGTGAACTTTAAATTCTTTCTCTGATTACCAAACAAAACTAATAAAAAGTTCTTTATTGCACCCAAGAGTGTGATCTAGTAGTCAATAAAGTGGGCTTAAAACCTGAGAGGGGTCAAATCCCAGCAGAGAAAAAAATACTAGGTGATTCTCCCCATTTGTCTTGGCCTTGATGGACAAAATTACCAGATATCTATTGTTGGTGGGACGTGGTACGTATCACATGGATTTTAGTCGAGGTGCGCGAAAGGTGGTCCGAACACCACAGTTATTAAAAAAATCTCTTTATTATAGCTATATAAATCATATCAAACAGTAAAAGTTATATATTTTACAATGTTTCTCACCACTCAATTTGAGCTACATATTCAGCTCAAATCAGCGCACTTTCTAATTGGCTAATCTTGAAGCAATTGGACAAATAGTAATTTTAATACGCCAATTTACCACCAGTACTTCCACCCTACTCGACCTCGAAAAGAAATTCTAGAACCTCAAATATTTCAGACTGCAAATCGAGCAGTAAAAACACACAAAATTAATTTTCTATTGACTTAACATACCAGCCCAAGCCACAATTCCAATCTATACAGGAGCACAAAATCAATTGAACTGAAAATTACCTGGATCACAAAGATTAGAAAATTCTTCCACATCTGCAAAAAAAAAAAAAGAAAAAAAAAACTCAGCAATTTCACAGTCCATTAAAAAATATTAAAAATTAAAAAAGAAAATTACCGGAGAAAACATGGGAAGTTACCATTAGTTAAAGCACGAATTATGCCAGTGCGACGAGCGTTATAATCTTTGAAGATCTCTTCTACTGTCCGAGGACTTGAAGAAATTGAAGCCATATTTTTTCAAAAATATTTAACAAATAAAACAAAAATGATTGTGCGAGTAAAAACAAAATTACTAATTGATCTAAATGTAAACATATGAAATTGAATTGACTTGTATTGGAAAAAGGGGCGAGTATTTGGAGTTCACGTTACGTTGAGAATTAGTTAGATTATAAACAGAGCATGAGGGCGTGTGGAGAAAAAGACCTAAATAGTCCTCAAATGTATAGTGGTAGGACTATTTTGGTCTTTAAAGTTTGCAAGGGGAAACAAATAGTCCTTGAATTTACAAATATGGATACTTATAGTCCATAATCTTAAAAAATAATGGAGAATATAGAGAGTTTACATTCCTGTGTGATTTGTAGACAGTAGAAATTTACCAGCATAAAGAGCCCATCCCAAAGTGCTCACTCGAAAGACTGAGGTTATAGCGGATGCGGGTTATCCTGAGATTCCAAAAAAAAAAATATAAAGAGTTTTATTAAACTTAAAGCCCATTCGATAGGATTAAAAAAAATCAACACCACCACTAGTTTCTTTCCACTACCATCAAAACCTCCTCCCCTTCCCCCTTCACCACCACTTTCTTTCCTACAGTACCACTTATTCCTCTTCCTCCTCCACCATCATCACCATTTATGTCTAAAGATATCTTATGACCACTCAAAGATAGAAATGAACATCAATGTATCAAAACGAATGAATGTTATATTATATATATATATATATATATTTCAAAACTATTTGCCTTTTAATAGGTTTTTAATTGGATTGAAAGAGTTTATTTTTATAATACAAAATGGCTAAGGCATGTGACTCTTCCCTCATTGATATTTTCCTAACAATAATTGACTCGACAATTAAACTCTTCTTGGAAGGTTAATGGTAAGCCAACCCATAGTCTGAAACAACTAGTAACAGACTATCAATATGAAAAAAAATACATAAAGTAGCATACTTAAGTATTAAATTACAAAAAATAACAACACTTTTATCAAATTATATTTTGTAGCATATGCATTTGTATGTATTTGTATTTTTGTAGCAACAATTTGCAAAAGTAGAAAATACATATCGATCATAAGGACAGTAAAAATTATATTTATTTGTATTTTTGTAGCAACAGTTTGTAAAAATACAAAATACAACTTGCTATATTATGTAATTATGAAACTGTTGCTATGAAACTCACAATTAAGGGGATAAGTATGCTATTTCTGAATTTTGTCCTAAAATAAATAACAGAATGAATTTACATAAAAGACTAATATTGAATACACAGTATGCTCAGTTTCCATGATTCATGCTACGCTCCTAATGATTAGTCAAGGACTTTAATCATGTACACATTCATACAAACAAGGGACTCTAACAACATTCACATTCATCTAGGAAAGAGACTCCAACCTCATGCCCACTCACTAGACAAGGAACTCTAACCTCGCTACAACAAATTCGATTATCAGTGATGAAATTTTATCATAAAAAAACCATATTTCGTCACAAAATATCTTTCGTGATGAAAATATAATCGGCACTTGTTCTTCCCTAAATCATGGGTCTGTAAATGTACATTGAGACTGCTTAGTGCTTCATCACTAAATAGCCTTGCATTAACGACGAAAATATTTGTTGTCCCTAAATGCGTAGCATTTATGACGATCTTGTTCGTCACTGAAATTATATTTTTGTAGGTAATAGTATTTTTTATCACTAAAGGAGTTATAATACCGACGAGAATAATGTGTCGCTAATTGTTTATTTGATTTAGTGATGAATTAATTTGTCTCTAATCTTCTATGTATTTCGTTGTGGAGCAAATATTATTTTGTCACTAAATACTATCTTTTACATACGCTTCTCCATTTGTCTCTAAATGTATAAATTAGTGATAACATTACTTTCTTATCATTTTGTAGCTGAAAGCGATCACGTCGTCACTAAAAATATTTTTTTACCTACGAAATAATTTTGTCACTAGAATATGTCATAATTAGTGACAATAGAAATTGTCACAGAATACAAAGTTAATTTGTAGATAATAAGTAGGCTATTTAGGGACAAAATTTACTCTTGTCACCAAATGTTGTAATTTCATGGCGAATATGTGACGAATATATGATAGTTTTACAAGGTAAAAGTAAAGCTTTTACGAACAAAATATTTCGTCACTAATTATAACCATTTGTATTTTAAAAAAATAACATACTAAAAGAAGTAAGATAATAGCAAAAAACTTAAAAACACTGTCAATATATTAATTTAGAACAACCAAAATGCCATTCATGAGATGATATCTCACTAGATACGCTTAAATAAAAGTCAACATTGACCAAAATTTATCCACTTGAAAATCTAATTGAGATATTCTAAACGTTAACAAAACAAAGATAATAAAATGGAGGTTTCTTTTCAAAAGATCATTGCAAAAGTATTTTTTTTAGCAACTAGTCTTGATTTCTACCTTCCACAACCTGTGTAAAATGAATAATTCAAGATTAGAATTCATATGTTATCATTATGATATCATGATATACTACAACAACAATAATATTCTTAGCGTAATTTCACGAGTTCAAAAATGATGCAACGTACGCAAACCTTACCTCTTTCATTGCGAGGCTAGGAAGATATTTCCAATAGACTCTTGACTAAAAATAAATGTAAAAAATATAGGAACGTATATGCTTTATTCAACACAACCTCATTATCCATATTTTTCATCATGAGAACAACCTAATAGTAAATAGCAAATTAATAGCTAAACATCAAGCTGATAGTAAACTATAAATTTCTAGTTTAGAAACAAGAATAGGATAACATGAAAATAGAGTAAACAAAGACAATTGAGATCTCTCATAGAACTTTTATTCGGTTCGACAATTTGATTTTTGATTCAATCCTAGGTCTAATTGGAAAAATAAATAAAGAAAGTTTTAAAAATAAAATTAATGAGAAGAGACTTATGTAGTTATTCATTGTACCTCAAGGGATAACTTGATAAGGTTCAATGATCACTGTATCATGAAAAGAAAATATAGTTAGGGGCTAAATACTATAAATTTTTATCTAATTTAATTAAAAGAACTGTAATAAAATTTATAATTCAAACTATACTAATTCTAACCTTGACTGAGTCGAGATCATAGAATGTTGCATTTGTTTTAAAATATCATCTTGGCACGCTAATACAATTTTCATTGAGAATTTAACGATGTTATTTGAGATTGTTGATTTTCTACCACGACTTCAGCTGCATCTAATCGTTTCTGTAAATCATGTTGGACAGTAGCAACTTCCTCCTTCACCTTTTTAAGGGAGTCTTCTAACTCCGTCGCTCTTCTTTGTGTTGCTCTAGTAGCGTCAGGTTTCGGACCATAACCAAGACCATTTCTGTATCCCGACTTTTTATCAAGTACAACATCCACAATTTCATCAATAGTCATGGATGACTCTCCCGAAGTATATAAAACTTTCAAATCATTTATGCTACTCTGCAAAAAATAAGTATTTATTAATATTATGATAGCAACAAGTAAATCATATTTGCATATGCAATCAAAATATCTTATTTCTTACATAGTTCTTTAGCTTGTTCAGATGACCAACCTTTTTCTGTCGAGTAATGAGTCTTTTTGTAGAAGTCAATTCTATCTGGTTCCACCCTTTCATGTTCTTCACTCTATAAAACAAATAAAAGAAATGATTGCATAAAATGACAATAAAGTTAGAAAAAAATGATTGCATAGAATGACCATAAAGTTAGCCTGCTCCACGAAGTAAGAAGAGGAAAATCTATTACTCATTTATAAATAAATGGTATTCAAAATAATTTCATAACTAAATCACCATTAACAAGAAAACAAAAAAATATATGACTTACAATTTCAGCACGAGCAACTACAAATGCTTTCGAACCCATGATATGATTACATTTTAGTTTTGATCGATTGATCTTGTTTACCTGACATCGTTTCTACAAAGACAACACATATATAATTAAGTTAAATAACATTGAAACAAATATAGTGCATATTTATTCGAATATAGGTTACCTTATGCTCCTGATCTGACCACATATCATAAAGCCTATTTCAATTTTTTGGTGTCAGTTCTGGTACTTCAATTTTACGAGCATCTTTCTCAGAACATGCAATTTCAAATATCTTTTTTTAATTTATAACTCCATTGATGACTCCTATTTTTTAGGATATCTTCACAACTATCTTTGATGTAATGTTCAGCCAAATTAATTTCAAACTTCTTCTGGAGAAAATGTTTAAAGGGATAAGATCCCTGACGTATTAAAAGGATACAATCATTAGTGTTACAAGATTAAAAAGTGTAAAAAATCTTACATGACATCTAATCAATGCGGGTTTCACGCAATTATCCCCAATTCATTTGATAGTTTTGATAACTGGACCACCTTAACTGACCTTTCCTTACCAACTGGAATTTCTATTACCATCTTTTTTCCCAAAGTCCTCTTCAGCTTTTCAAGACCTTTTCCCCGAATTTTTCCTCGACGCTTCCTAATTCTACTTGTATCAACTAAGTAGAAAAAGTTAGTTGCAGATAGTGGTATATACACTAAAACAATTGCATAGTAATTACAAATTCAACACATTAAATAACTACAACATACCCAGTATATTCTCACGTAATGGGGTTTGGGGAGGGTAGAAAGTACGCAGACCATACCACTTAGCTCAGATGAAGTAGAGGTTGTTTTCCATAGACCACCAGCTTAGGAGCGATAAAAGTATTATAAAAAATATAAAAACATAAATGCATATAAGCTAGTATAGTGTGTAACAAACAAAACAACATAGACAAGTACAATAACAACGAAGAACATACACATTGTAATCTTACAAGTGGGGTCTAGGAATAACTAAAGACACATTAGCTAGAGGCTATATATATAGCTGGTGCGTGCTGAAAAATAAATATCCAGGAAATGATTGAAGCGAGAGAGCCAATCAATGCCTTATCTAGTGCATTATTGAAATTTAATTTGGTTGTCTCCAATGTGGAATCATATTTCTTACACTATTTAGTACTAATGATCTCTCTTTTTATATACAGTACATGCGCTTAGACAAGGTTGGGACCAACATCTTTATGTCATGAGCTTGATGAGTACTTAGATTAATTTCTTTGTTGAGAGCTGCATCTAAAATTTGAAATATATATATATAAAGTTTATACTTGATAGCTCATTTTAATAATTGAATTCAAAATTAAACATTTTGACATATATAAAAGATTTTATTCATATACAATATTGGGTCTAAAGTAAACATATTATTTGTTGCAAATTTATTGAGATTTTTAGGTCAGTTGAACTACCTGAATGGCTGAACTACTTTCGAGTATGGAGAATTAAAATAATACAGTAGGAATGTCTTCTTTCTTTAAATTGGCCTTATAAAATGCGAATTTGAATTAGTTGGGCTCTATATCGGGTACCAGACAAACAGAGGTAGGACAATACTACTACTTCTATTACATGCTACCAAGAACTATATCCAACTCATTGCAGTTTGATTAATTGAATTTTTTTTTTTTAAAAAAGAGCCTAAGGAAAAAGTGCATGCATGATATTTTGAGTTCTTATTTGTGTACTTTGTCATATTTTGGATTAAAGTGTTAATTACATTCATATAAGATTTTTATTTTGAATTCCACTAACTTTCAATCAAACTCAATTAGTTGTTATGTATTAAAGGACACTTTATTTTAATTATTTAATATATGAAGAAAATTGAGTTCTGATAAAGTGTCCTTAATTTAGTTCCACTAATTTTGAATTCAAAATAATTAATTAGCTGGCGTATTTATTGGTTCTTATTTTTCTGTTGATACAGACTTCCAAAAGGTGTGACTCAAAATTTGTTGGATCATATAAGATCACAATTGACAATTCATATATATGTATATATCCTCTCCAATTAAGTTGCACGTTTCTGAACTCCAGTCTGTACCCAAATCAAACTCATTTGAGTATCATTGACTTCACAATGACCCCAAAATTTCTCTTTTTTCTTTTTTCCCCAAACTTCTTACATTCCAACAAAAGAATTTCATAAAACAACATAAACAAACACAATAACAACATCAACAACATATTCATTATAATTCCACAAGTGGGGTCTAATGTAACAGTTCCCAATACACCCTTGGCTTAATAAAAATTCGACACACTACCTCAACTAATTAATTTTAGGTAGAATACATGCGCAGGTTCCTCAAGTACGGACCATTTTTCATTTTGGCACCTCAAGTGGACATTGTTCCATTTTGGCACCTCAAGTGACCTTCAAGTGTGCCACTTTGGCACTTTTTGCGGAGTTGGCAAGGTGCGTGTGACACATGCATTGAAGGCGCGTTTGGGCGGCATTTTCGTAATTTTTCAGTGGCATTTTCATAATTTTTATTTTTCTCTACTTTTCTTCTTCTTCTTCTTTCTTCAATACATTAACTTACCACCATTTTTTTCCTTAACATATCCTTATGCTAAAATGGTCAAATCAAGAATCTAGGATATGCTAAAATGGTCAAATCAAGAATCTTACTTCTTTTATGAAAGAAGAAATCAAAAAAGAAGAATGATTAAATCAAGAAATAAGAATGCTTAATTATAAGAAATAAGAATGCTTAAGAAATAAAGCTAAATCAGTGAAGAAAAATTGAATTCAAACAAAATCAATAAAAATAAAATCGAAGCATAAAAACCAAGAAAAATCAGTGAAGGAAAATTAAAAATCGAAGCAAAATTGATGAAAGAAATTAAAAATAAAGCTAAATCCGTGAAAAAATTAAAATCAAATAAAATCAATTAAAAAAATTAAAATCAAATAAAATCAATTAAAAAAATTAAAAATTGACTGGTGGGGTGGATGGGGTGGCGGGTGGGTGGGTGGGTGGAGTGGGAGGGGTGGCGGGATGGGTGGACTGGTGGGGTGGGGGTGGGTGGGTGGGGTGTTTGAAGAAGAAGGTTGGTGGGGTGGGTAGGTTAGGAGGAGGGGGTACTTTTTATTTAAATTAATTATTTATAAATTATTTGAGTATTTTTTATTTAAAATTAAGTATTGGGGAAAGGGGTGATTATTGATTTTTATTTGAAAAAAATAATTAATGATTTAAAAATTATTTTTTAGAAAAATGACACGTGTCGGCATTTATTTGTCACTTTTCATATCATCAGGCGCGTGTAATACACACACACAATATAAATTTGCTGATTCGGCAAAAGGTGTCAAAGTGGCACACTTTATACCTACTTGAGGTGCCAAAATGAAATAATGTTCACTTGAGGTGCCTAAGTGAAAAATGATGTGTACTTAAGGGGGCTGCGAATGGGTTTTGCCTTGAATTTATGAAATATCCATCATCGTTCATCAACATAGGTACCGAATAACTTAGTTTAACCAATCTTGCATGTATGATATTACCTGTAGTCGTTGCAGGGTACTTTTGTTTGACTCATCGACAGATTGAAGAGCTGAAATAGTTTCTCTAATAAGTGTCTTTTGTTTATATATATGTCCTCCTGGCGGCATGAATTTGCTTATATTCTTGCTAATGATGAAAAAAAAGCAAAAACTGAGAGATTAGAAAAACAGAGTTTTTTTTTTTTTTTTTTCTGTTTCTATGTAATGTAAAAGTCCTTTAATAAGGAAAGAATCAATACAAAATATTAGTTGATTTAAAATTCTTAAATTATATAATTTGAATAAGGTAAAAACTAATATAACTTTTAATTAATTTTTAAATTCAAATTAGTTATGACAATAATTAAATTATCTTCTATCTATAATATATTAGTACAAATAGTATATATGATGCAATCAATTTTTGCTAAAATTCTTTGTTTATTTTTGTAAAGTTTTGTAGTATATCCTAATATAATATAAATAATTTAATACCCAATAAACTTTTCAAGGAAATAACATATATTTCATGTAGTGGCTAGGGGTGTGCAAAAATAGAACCGACCGATAAACCTAACCGATAAAAATGTTATTGGGTTATTGGTATTGGGTTTTTGGGTTAACGATTTTTTATTGATTTTATAAAAAAATTTATTGGATAAACGGTTTGATTTCGGCTTTAGCTTATTGGGTTATTGGTTAAACCGATAACCCAATAAGAATACACTAAGTTATTGTTTTATCCCTATTTATGTTAAATATTTAAATCTCTATCTATCTATCTATCTATCTATCTTCTTCTTCTCCTTCTTCTTCTGCTTCTGCTTCTCCTTCTCTTTCTCCTTCTCCTTCTCCTTCTTCTTCTTCTCCTCCTTCTCCTTCTCCTTCTTCTTCTCCTTCTCCTGCTCCTCCTTCTCCTCCTCCTCCTCCTCCTCCTCCTTCTCCTGCTCCTCCTTCTCCTTCTCCTTCTCCTTCTTCTTCTCCTTCTTTTTTTTCTTCTTCTTCTTCATCTCCCCCTTCTCCTTCTTCTCCTTCTTCTCCTTCTTCTTCTTCTCCTTCTCCTTCTTGTTCTTCTCCTTCTCCTTCTCCTTCTATTTCTCCTTCTCCTTCTCCTTCTCCTTCTCCTTTTCCTTCTTCTTCCTCCTCCTCTTCTTCTTCCTCCTCCTCCTCCTCCTCCTCCCTCTTCTTCTTCTTCTTCTTCAATGGCATCCAAAAACCCATCAATGACAATTAGTTTTTTTTTCTTCTTCTTCTTTTGAAGAAGTAGAAGAAGAAGATAATGATGACATGGCATGACATGGAATTAATTTTTTATAGTAAAAAAATGATATATGACGTGGAATTACGTGGCATGACACGTGGCAGCACGTGTAGACCACAAATCAAAATAAAATCTGGGTATGAGTTTTTAGAGGGGTATATATTCCACTTTAAAATAGTTCGAGGGTAATAATTTCATTTTAAAATAGTTCAGGGGGTCATAGGACGCTCTCAAAGTATAAGTATGTAGTTGAGATTCGGGGTAAAGGTTGGGGGGTGTTTGACCATTTTCTCAAGTATATTACAAAACATTATTGGCAAGTCAAAAGAAACTAACTTCGTAAAAAATAATATTTAGCAGGTAGGTTGATATTGATTAGTGATTGTTGGATGAAATTCCAATATTATGTGTCTCGCGTACCCATCTTTGTCGTTGTTAAAAAATAAAATGCAAGTAGAGAAGTGACTTCTTACAGTAAGGTAACTTTATGAAAAAAGGAGAATTATTGGACATCCAATTATGTACTTATACCTAATAAGACAGATTTGTGAACGTAAATATGTAATATTTGTGGCAAATTCTAGAAGCTTATAAGATTTAAAATGGAGAACTGAAAGCATATCAAATTTTAGTAAGATCACTGGCTTATGAATACTCAAAGACCAATTTCCTAAACTATATAATTTGGTATTAATAAACTACTTCGAAGCTTTACGTTGTAAAGGTCTGTTGATTTCTCTTTCTCCCATCCTTTTCTGTTTAATTTTTAGGTCTTTATAATCATGAATTTTTGGTAGTTGAATATTTAGGTCTTTGTATTCATGTTTTCTTGTCATATTAGGTAAACTTTCTAGCTTATAAATTCTATTTTTGTATTCTTTATAAATAATTATACATTAAGAAATCGCACTTCAAGAATACGTCAATATGTTTCTACACTTAGTTTTTCAATTTGAAGTGATGATGCAATCTACTAACAACTTTCTCCAACTTTAGATAAACAAAAGATGTAAAATATACATATATAGTATGCCATAGTCATTGTAGCCACGATGGGAGCTACAAGTGCTTCGTGTTGAAGGGTTTGATGCAAAAGCTGGGTAACCTAAAGATTTTGGAGGTGGATCATTAATCTCTACGACATATGAATTTGCAATGGGAAGGTGAGCATGACATTCAAGTTTTTACTTTTTTATTATTCTTATCAGTTATCAGTAGTGGTAGAGTGTATCAAATCGAGATTGTCTCAAATCTAGCGAAATTTAAAAAACCTTATTTCCCTTTCAAATCAAAGAATGTTAAAAATAATTTTGATGCAAGACTGTAGCCTGTATTGTTCTTAATGGCACAGTTCACATGTCTTAATAAGACTACTATTTTTAACGTTGCGAGGTAATATTGCCTTTTTGCTTCATATTTATTGAGTACCATATCTTACCATGGAGCTTACTAATACAATTGTTTTCTGCTAATATGACCTGAAAAAGAAAGAGAAGTTTTGGAGGTTTGTTCACTCCTCTATACCCTTTTTTGACAAAAGATAGTAGTGGAGTACATTATATGTATATTTTGCCTCTTTGTATTTTAGATTTAATTTTTTAACACTGTATTTAGTACTGTTAATATTTTTACAGAGTTTTTTCATTTTAAGATGATGATAATCTGATAAGTGATGTAGTGATCAACCAGCACCAACTTTGGTTGAGATATAAACAAAGCCACAGAGGAAAGCAAACAAGTTCATCCAAGATTTGGTATTTGACGACTACGTGATTCACATATTTGAATTTTCAGGCCATGAAAATTGCAGTTGGTTCCAATTCAAGAGGAAGAGAATGGAATTTGAAAAGAAAAATGATTTGTTCGTGAAGTTTATAACATTTGTTTATCTTCTAAGCAATAAAATCAAGCTATTCATGGAGATGGTATCCGTTAGATACATAGTAAATAGTTCTAAAGTTTGTGCATAATGTATTATTATCTTGAAGTTTTTCTGATGTTGGCATGCCAAGGTGTGCATGAAATATTTTTTTGCAAAATTTTTTAAAGACATATTAATGTTGTCATGTCATCTTTCTACTTAAATAAAAATGGTCTATTGTACATGTACATGAAAGTTTTTGTTTACATGGTTAGCTATATATACACACACGGTATGATGACGATATGTTTTATTGTATTTTGTGTGGGTTAATTAGAATTTATGCTACCTATTGATACCTCATATATAAATTCTTAGAGATTTTACTTAAACTAAGCTTCATTATCAAATACCTCGACAAGTTTTTGTTTACATGGTTAGCTATATATACACACACGGTATGATGACGATATGTTTTATTGTATTTTGTGTGGGTTAATTAGAATTTATGCTACCTATTGATACCTCATATATAAATTCTTAGAGATTTTACTTAAACTAAGCTTCATTATCAAATACCTCGACAAGTTTATTTTTCTCATGCAGTCACTAGAAACTTCTTTGAATTCATAGAGATTTATTACTTAGGATAGATATAGACGTGCAACACATGTACACTAAATTAGTATACACATATATATACACATACATACAATAACTTTTGAATCTTATATATATACATGGATTATTATAGGAACTCATAAAGAATCCCATCTATAAGATCAAAAAGTACGAGTAAAAAAAAAATTGTCTTACCAGCGTAGAGGATAGTGAGTGATGCGCCCCAACCTTGAAATCCATAACAACCTTTTCTTGACAAAATTTTTAGTGGGGTTTACTTTGGTATAGGTGTAAACTTTTTTCTATCCCTATCGTGATGAGCCGAAACTAAATTTGGAATGATATATTTCAAGATCAGATGATTCATCGGCGATTACTAGCAATTTTAGCTTCATGCAGGTGAGTTGCGGCTTGCAGGACCCATGGGGGATTCGATCATTTCTTCTTTCCAGCACATTCCTCAAAAAGGTGTTATCAGGTGTTGCCAGTGTTTCTCAGATGTTGCCACGGTGATATCAATGTTTCATGAATGAGTATGATATGAAGATGTAATACTCACAACCACTCACAATGAGTATTTTCAAAACCAACCACATGATATATTTACATAACCAACCACAATGATACATTTTCACAACCACATGAGCCAATATTCACTCATTATTTTCGTTTCATCCATGAGTTTCCACATGTCTCATATGCTAATAAAGTATGAATATAATCACAATACACTAATGGTACCACATTTGCATTTTAACAACGCAACATAATTCACATGTATTCAAGGCTATCAATATCACATATACCCCACATGGTCACACATATCACATAATATCTCAATTTCGATAATTATATCACATATAGGCCCCCACACGAGCAAAACATATAGATAGACATTTTCCATGATTAGATCTAACCCTTAACATCTATTTTGTATCATTATTTACTACCCAACCCAGTCTGAAAGAGTTAAGCCATAACCTATCTCCTACCCAACCCAGTCTGAAAGAGTTAAGCCATAACCTATCTCAAAAGTCAAAACTGATCGGCTACACTTCGAACCCACGACCTTACTTTCCACAAACGATTTCAAACTTCACTAAAATATCAAATATAAAATCTAGACATCAAAACAAAATCAACGACAATCATATTGACTACTTTTGGTTCGGGGTCAAAATAGACCCCCCTCCCCGAACGAATTTCTAAAAAAAAAGGGTAAAATCAAAACTTTACTTTAAAAACATGTTCCCCATATTTTTAGTAACCTAAAGTCGAAAGCCTAAGTCAAATCGAGTAAAAAATAAGGTTCAAATTGAAGAAAAACTATTTTTTAGCTTTCCGGGTAAAATCTTCATAATTCAGGTTAAAATCAAGAATCAGAGTTGTTTGAAGGTTAAATTGATGAAAAACTAGTAATTATAAGATAAAAATATTATTCAAGTGAAAAGAAGTGAAATTGAAGTTTAAAATCAAGCCCTAAAATTTTTGGGGTTTTAAGAAATTAATCAAGAAACTACTAAGAAAATGGATAATTTCTTACCTCAAATCCGTAATAGAATCAAGAAATAGATGTTAATCTAGCTTTCCAAGCTCTCACAAGCTTCACTTTTAAGCTCCCATACTATTTTAGGGTTTTACTCTCAAGAGCCAAGATGAAAAATAAACAAAATGGACTCAAAAACTATTTTAATAGTGCAGAAAAATATGCACTAAAAAGGAAAAAGTTATTGGTTTTTCTATTTTAAGTCCAATTTAGACTTTGATGGGGTTCTCGAGATTCATTCGGAGTTCGATATGTGCAAATGAACTATGCAAATACACTAAATTCGACATTCCGGATGCGTTGGCGAAGTTGGATTTTTAAAAAAATATCATTTTCAAAAAGTTGAACCCCGAAACTCGAAATTATAATTTTCCAAATTGAGGGTCAAAGTGAGATTTAAAAGCTGTAAAATCACACCACATATGCTAACACCCTAAAATCAACATTTTGTATCTGCTGGCAAAGTCGGATTTTTTATACGAGGTCATTTCGATCAAATGTGAGTCCCACACCCATATTTTTAATTTTTCAACTTTTCGATCAATAGATTGAAATGAGCTCGGGTGCACTGGGACCTGAACCAAAGGTCTACCTAGCCTAAAGTTGATATGTCGGAGCTGCTGGTGCAATCCATTCGCCCATTCGTCGTACAGATCAAAAGATATCCCCATAATTCGAAACTAATACTCTCGAAGCTATCAAAAATCATAATATCGCATAAATGATACCAAAATGCATTGGAAAATATGTCAATCACTTTCACACCCTAGAAATACCATAATTCAACTATGGAGAGGGGTAAAATAGTCAAATCACACAAAATCATAAATTTCACATATTACATCAAATTTTTAGATCGTTACATCATCCACCATTAAAAATCTAGTTCGTCCTCGAACTAAGGCAAAAGAAATATCTGAATCAACAAAGAGCTGGGGATAAGAACCATGCATATCAGACTTAACCTCCCAAGTAGCGTCATCTGCAAGTCGATGTCGCCACTGGACCTTAACCATAGGGATCACTTTAGAGTGCAACCGCCTAACATCCCTAGCCAAAATGGAAACTAGCTTCTCAACAAAGGACAATCGCTCATCTAACTGAATCGACTCCCAACGAATGATATAAGACTCATCATGAATATAACAATGAAGCATAAAAACACAAAACAACTAGATGAATAGATGATAGATTAGAGGGCAAAGCCAACTCATAATCCATATCACCAACAGTCCGAAGAATCTCAAATGGACCAATATACCTCGGGCTAAGCTTGCCTCTCTTCCCAAACCTCATCACACCCTTTATAGGTGAAACTCAAAGGAAAATACGATCACCAACACTAGATCTCAAGGCATAAAGTATACGATCAGCATAGCACATCTGCCTACTCTGAGTTGCTCGAAGTCTATCCTGAATGATCCAGACTCTGACCAAAGAATCACAAAGCAAGTCTGTACCTTGAGGTCTCACCTCTGAAACATCAAACCAACCTACTGGAGAACGACAACGCCTACCATACAATGCCTCAAAAAGATCCATATCAATACTGGAATAGTAGCTATTATTATATGCAAACTCTACTAAAACCAAAAGCTGCTCCCACTGGCCACTAAAATCCATCACGCATGCGTAGAGTATCCTTAAAAACCTAGATAGTCCGCTCTGACTGGTCATCAGTCTGGGGTAAAATATTGTGATAAGATCAACTCAAGTACCCAACTTATCCTGAAAAGTTTTCTAAAAGTGAGATATGAACACAAAACCTCAATCTGAAATAACAGACACCGACATACCATGCAGACGAACAATCTCACAAATATAGATACGAGCCAACCTCTCACCACTAATGAGACCTGAACTAAAATAAAATAATATGACTTAGTCAATCGATCTACGATGACCCAAAAACTATTAGAACTATGAGATGTACGAGGCAAACCAGACACAAAATCCATGGTGATGTGTTCCTACTTCTGCTCGAGAATGGGAAACCTCTGAAGTAATCCACCAAGTCTCAAATGCTCGTCCTTCATAAGCTGACAACATAGGCAATAAGCCATAAAATTTTTTATGTTTCACCTCATACCAACCCACCCATAGTGCAGCCTCAAATCACGATACAACTTAATCACTGTAATACCCCACAAAATTCTAAGTTGAACTCAGTCTTTTAAGCTTGCTAAGGGGTCCCAGACTTAGAAAATTCTAGCTAAGCATTCAAACTTAGTATTATTCTGGCCTTTATAGGTTGGAAACTCTATTTTCACAACTTGTATGACCTTAAAATGTCAATCTTTAGGTTGATTCATGATCAGGAATGTCAATAGGTATTCTCAGACAAGTTTCGTATTTCTTGGACCTCGTTTGAAC
Organism: Capsicum annuum; assembly: GCF_002878395.1. NCBI lineage: Eukaryota > Viridiplantae > Streptophyta > Magnoliopsida > Solanales > Solanaceae > Capsicum > Capsicum annuum. Next base: position 188,580,448 of record NC_061120.1, on the reverse strand, counting down.
CACGTTTTGAAATCCAAAATAGTGAATCGACAAGATATCGGCATGGTGCGGCGATCAATATTTTCCTTGGCTCCCAGTGGCAATTTTCAGTGAACCGATTTGGACTCAATGCGACGTGATGCGTTGGCTATCGCATCGATGCTAATGACACGGTGCGTCGATCTGCTCATCAACAGTTTAGTTTTTAGTCATTAAAAAGTCACATCCTCAGGGGTAATAGGGTATTTTTCTCACATCTATTAGCCCCCAAAACATGAGATTAAGCCCCTTTAGAGGCTAAATTCATTCATTATTCTCAAATTTCTCAAGAACAGAAACCCTAGGGGGATCAATTTCTAATTAAGAACTCAAGAAACCACCACTAATCTTTCAGAATTCAGGAACTAAGGTATGTGAAGTGTTCATCCAAGGACATCCTACCATCCTTGGATGTATTCATGATTGATTTCATGAATTTCTTATTGGATCTTGAATATATTCAAGATTATAATGTTAATAGTTATCTAACTCCATGATTTGTCCCAAGTTTCATGCAAACTAATTAAATGTGAATTGAACTTTGTGAACTTCATGTTAGATTCTTGAGTTGAAAGTTGAATGTAGAATTCATGATAGTACTACATATGTATTGATATGTGAAATACCATGCTTCTAAAGTGTTTGTCAAAATGCCTATGTGAATTGACTAGCCCAAGCATAACATGCTATTATGTGAATTTAATCTTGCACAAGCCCAATGTTTATCAAGTGTTTGACAGAAATGCCTAAGTGAATGTATTGTTAGTAGTCTAGTACTATTTTGCTGCTAAAGTCATGCAGTGATTTGCTTTTCATGCTATTGAGTCCTGGGGGTATTTAATACCCAACAATTTAGCTGTATGCCTAGAGCCAGTATTAGTTATAGAATAGTATTCAGCCATGTCATGATCATTAGAATTCAGTCAGCTACAAAACTCAGTGAAACTTAGTAGTACTCAGTCAGTTAACAGAATTCAGTAGTATTCCATCAGTCTATGAAACTCAGTGAACTTAGTTCAGTTTAGATAACTAGTATAATCAATAACAATTCAGTCTTGCTTAGAACAATTTAAAAATTAGTCTGGTGTCTATTCAGTTGGGAGTAGAATTCAGCACCGAGTGAACCAAGGAAGGGGACTCAACTGCCAGTGGAGGGTGTGATCCTTAAAAGCAGTCCTTGTGTTCCAAAACTACATAAACAGCGTAGGTTGAGACATTAACCTTCCAGTTGAGGGTTGACAAGGTGATCTACCTGCCAATTGAGGGTACCACCATTCTCGTTTAGAGAACCTTCTAGATGAGGGTGACTCAGCTTGTATTTACCCGTGGCACGGTATTGACACCCTTCCAGCTGAGGTTACAAGTTGGATCTCAATTAGTTTAGAGAGGGGAATATTGGTTAGATAATTACCTCCCTCAGTCTCAGTTTCAAATTCAGTCTCATTACAGAACTCAGTTCAGTTCTATGGATTCAGAATTGTCAGACACAGTCACTCAGTTCAATATAGAACTTAGTATAGTTCCATAGAATCAAGACTGTCAGATACAATTATTTAGCTATCAGTAATTTAGTATCTGTAATCTCAGATATCTGTTAATCAGTATTCAAACTCAGTACTCAGTGTTATGATGATCTCAGTTACAGTTTACTTATTTATGGATGTACTCTCATCCAATTATACTCATGTCATTCAGTTAGTATTATTCATGCATATGAACCCATGCATTCCAGTCTACCTCACTTAGCATACAAATATAATTAAAGTACTAACGTATACTTTTCTCTTGCGCTATAATGTCTTATATCATAGGTTCAGATGCACAGGATCCCGATCATCCTTAGCAGTTATAGATTTTCAGCAGTCAGAATTAGTGGTGAGTCCTCATAGTTTGAGGACATGATTATTATTTTAGCATTTTAGTTTATTTCAGTAGCCAGAGTTAGTTAGGGACTTGTCCCATCAACTTTCTATTTCAGACAGTTTAGAGGCTTCCCAGACTAGAGTATTTTCAGACAGATGTGTTCAGTTTAGGTATTGTTATACCGTATTCAGTTTTATTTCAGTATTGAACCTTATGACATATTTTCTGCCTAATTTCTGCATATTATAGTATTATTATTCAATTAATGCAACAGGTACCAGTCATGGGTTAGCTTGTGGTCCTTTGATATTATGAGCACCGGTAGCGTCCGGGGTACAGGCTTAGGGTGTTACAAACTTGGTATCAGAGCCTAAGGTTCAACAGAGACCTAGGAAGTCTGAGAGACGCATCTAGTAGAGTTTTGTGCATGGGTGTGTAGCGCTCCACACTTATAGACAGGAGGCTATGAGATGTTTTAGAAAAAGTTTCCTTTTTTTCAATATTCATATCATGCGAGTGAGCATGAGCTCCAGTTAAACTCCCTGTCTAATCTAATTTTCTCTTCTATTTACAAAATATGCCTCCAAGAAGAACTAAGGGAAGAGGAATTGGAGACCATCCAGAACCCCAGCCCGTCCAGCCAGATCCCCTGGATGAACATGTCTCCCACACTGAGTTTAGAGCAGTTTTCACCACCTTAGACCATTCTGTGGCAGCCCAAAATGAACGTCTAGCTACGGTTCCAGCCAACCCTGTGGCCAATACTATTGCTTCCAGGATTCAAAATTTTACCCAAATGAACCCTCCATCTTTTACTAGGCCTAAGTCAGATGAGGACTCTCAGGAGTTTCTTGATCAGGTGCAGAAAGTTACAGATATTATGGGGGTGGCTGCTATTAAGAGCACTGAGTTGGCCGCATATCAGTTGCAGGATGTGGACCACTCATGGTTCAAACAGTGGAAAGCAGAAAAGGCTGCAGATGCAGGGCCCATAGAATGGAAGGAGTTTGCCACTGCTTTTCTGGATAGGTTCTTCCAATTGGAATCAAGAGAAGCAAAGGTTTTGGAGTTTATAAATTTGAAGCAGGGAAATATGACAGTGAAAGAGTATTCTCTTAAGTTTACTCAATTAGCTAGATATGGTCCTCATGTAGTAGCAGATAGCAGATCTAAGATGAGTAAATTTGTGTCTGGCGTGTGTAATAGTGTGGTCAAGGAGTGTAGGACTGCAATGCTGATTAAGAAGATGGACATATCCAGGATCATGGTCTATGCTCACCAGATAGAGAAGGATAAGAATAGGGAGAAGGAGAAGGAGAACAAGAGAGCAAGAATAGGTAGTTTCAACTTCGCTCAGACTAAGTCAGAGGGTAGGAATCATTCTCAGTTTTGCCCAAAATCATTAGTTTCAGCTCTGTCCTAAGCTAGTGCTCCAGTGCCAAAATTCAGAGATGGTAATAGAGATATGGCACCAGTCCTTAAACCCCAGGGTAGTGTCAGCAGCGCTTGAACCAATCCCCTTTATCAGAAATATGACAGAAACCACCAAGGCATCTGCAGAGTGGGCAATGATGTGTGTTTCAGGTGTAGCAAGCTAGGCCACAGAGTTAAAGATTATCCCTAGTCAGGTTCTCAGGGTCAGTATAGCTTTCCTCTAGCTCAGTTTGGTTGCCCGAATCAGCAAGGTGCCACTTCTAGTGCCACTAGTGGGCAGCACCTAAAAAGACTCTATGCTTTTTAGTCCCAACAGGATCAGAAAATTTTTCTTAATGTGGCTACTGGTATGTTACAAGTTTTCCATTTACATGTTTATGCTTTGCTAGATCTAAGAGTTTCATTGTCCTTTGTTACTCTATATATAGCCGTTGATTTCAGAGTCAGTCCGAAAATTCTAGCAGAGACTTTCTTAGTCTCTATCCCAGTGGGTAAATCTATCATAGCTCGACAGGTATACAAGAATTGTCCGGTTATGGTATCTCAGAAAGTCACTTCAGCAGACTTAGTCGAATTAGAGATGACTGATTTTGATATCATTCTTGGCATGGATTGTCTTCATTCCTGGTATGCCTCAGTCGCCTACAAAAACAAAATTGTCCAGTTTTTGTTTTTGAATGAACTCATCCTTGAGTGGAGGGATAGTACTTCAGCACTTAGGGGTCAGCTTGTTTCTTACCTTCGAGCAAGAAAAATGATATCTAAGAGATGTGTCTACCATCTCGTTCGAGCCCAGGACTCTAGTTCAGAAACCCCTACTCTTAAATCAGTGTTAGTAGTATGTGAATTCCCAGATGTGTTTTCCAAAGATCTTCCCAGAGTTCCTCCCGAAAGGGAAATCGACTTCAGAATAGACTTTCTTCCAGATACTCAGCCATTATCTATTTCACCATACAAAATGGCACCTACAGAACTCAGAGAATTAAAATAACAGTTAAAAGATCTCCTAGATAAGGGATTTATCAGACCCAGTTTATTCCCGTGGGGTGCCCCAGTTTTATTAGTGCGTAAGAAAGACAGTTCTCTCAGAATGTGTATTGATTACCATCAACTAAATAAAGTCACGGTCAAGAACAAGTATCCACTTCCTAGAATTGATGACTTGTTTGACCAACTTCAGGGTACCAGTTACTTCTCCAAAATAGACCTCAGCTCGGGCTATCATCAGCTCAGAGTCATAGAATGTAACATCCTCAAAATAGCCTTTAGAACTCGGTATGGTCACTTTGAATTCTTAGTCATGTCCTTTGGTCTTACTAATGCCCCTGCAACCTTTATGGACTTGATGAACTATGTGTTCAAGTAGTACTTGGACATGTTCATCATAGTCTTCATAGATAACATTCTTGTCTACTCCTACAGTAAGCATGATCATGCAGACCATCTCAGAATAGTATTACAGACTCTCAGAAACCATCTGTTATTCACCAAATTCAGTAAGTGCAAATTTTGGCTGAGGTCAGTAGCTTTCCTTGGCCATATCATTTCCAGTGATGGCATTAGAGTTGATCCCCAAAAGACTAAAGCAGTGAGAAACTAGCCTTGACCCATCTATCCATTAGATATCAGGAGTTTCTCGGGCTTGGCTGACTATTACCGATGGTTTGTTAAGGGATTTTTATCTATTGCATTCCCTATGTCTAGATTGACTCATAAGAAAGTCAAATTCCAGTGGTCAGATTCTTGTGAGAAGAGTTTACAAGAGTTGAAGAATCAACTCATTACAACTCCAGTTTTGACCCTACTAGATGGTGCAGATGGGTTTTTGGTATATTATGATGCCTCTAGAGTTGTCTTGGGGTGTGTTTTAATGCAAAGAGGTAAGGTCATAGCCTACGCCCCTAGACAGCTTAAGCCCCATGAAAAAAACTATCCTACTCATGATCTCGAGTTAGCAGCAGTAGTATTTTCCTTAAAATTTGCAGGCACTATTTGTATGGGGTGCACGTTGTTGTGTTCACTAACCATAAGAGCCTACAGTATGTTTTCTCTCAAAAAGACCTAAACCTCCGTCAGAGAAGTTGGTTGGAGTTGTTGAAGGATTATGACATGACCTCCATATATCATCCGGGTAAAGCCAGTATTATGGCTGATGCTCTCAGTAGGATGTTTATGGGTAATGTTGCTCATGTGGAGGATGGTAAGAAGAATTTAGTTCAGGAAGTTCATCAGCTTACCCGACTAGGTGTTCGCTTAGTCGATTCATCAGAAGGTAGTATATGGGTGCAGAGTAGTTAGAATCATCCTAGTTTCTAAGGTAAAGAAAAAGTAGGATAGGGATCCCAGTCTAGCTAAGTTAAAAAAATCAGTTAAAGATCAGAAGGTAGAGGTTTTGTCCCAAGGGGGAGATGGTGTGTTACACTGCCAGGGTCGAGTATATGTGCCAGGTGTAGATGACTTGATATAGCAAATTATTACAGAAGTGCATGGTGCACGCTACTCTATTTATCCAGGGCCACTAAAATATACCATGATTTGTGGGAGATCTATTGGTGGAGTGGGATGAATAGGGATATTGAAGAGTTTATAGCTAAGTGCTCAATATGTCAGCAGGTTAAGATCGAGCATCAGAAGCTAAGTGGGTCCATACAGGAGTTTAGTATTCCCACCTGGAAATGGAAAGAAGTGAACATGGAATTTTTGATGGGTTTGCCTCATACTCGTCGCCAGCATGATTCAGTTTGGGTCATTATAGAAAGGATGACCAAATCAGCTCATTTCCTACTAGTCCATATATCTTATTCAGTCGAGGATTATGCCAAACTCTGTGTCAGGGAGTTGGTCAGATTACACAGTGTTCGATTATCCATTATCCCAGATAGAGGTACCTAACTCACCTCTCATTTCTAGAAGGCATTCCCAAAGGATCTTGTTACCCGAGTTCACCTCAGTACAACTTTTCATCCTCAGACAGATGGTCAAGCAGAAAGGACCATTTAGACTTTAGAAGATATGCTGCGAGCGTGTGTGATAGACTTTAAAGGTAGTTAGGATGACCACTTGCCTTTAATTGAATTTGTATAGAGAAACATCTATCATTCCAGCATTCAGATGGATCTGTTTAAGGCACTTTATGAAAGAAGGTGTAGATCTCCCATTGGGTGGTTTGAAGTGGGTGAGGCCGCAGTGGTAGGGCCTGACTTGGTATTTAATACCTTAGAGAAGGTTCATTTAATCAGACAAAGGCTTAAGATAACTCAGAGCCGACAAAAATTGTACGCAGAAAGGATCTCGAGTTTGAGATTAGTGATTTTATGTATTTGAAAATCTTTTCTATGAAAAGAGTATAGAGGTTTGGCAAGAAAGGGAAACTCAGTCCCCGATATATTTGTCCTTACCAAATTCTCAGCCATTTTGGAAAGGTATCTTACGAGCTTGAGTTGCCTTCAGACTTAGCTTCAGTGCATCCAGTGTTCCTTGTCTCCTTGCTTAAGAAATTCATAGGTGACCCAGCAGTCGTAGTCCCAATAGAGGGCATAGATATTCAAAACAACCTCTCTTATAAAGAGATCCCAGTCAAAATCCTTGATTATCAGATTTATAGACTGAGGAACAAAGAAGTCCCTCTAGTCAAAGTTCTTTGACGGAATCAGCCCGTTGAGGGAGCTACTTGGGAAGAAAAATTAGATATACGGACCAAGTATCCCCTAATGTAACAGTTTTTCTCTGAATTACTCAGTCTTAAGTTTAGATATAGCTACCAATGTAGTATCAATTAACATTGCATACTCAGTCATGCATTCATGAACCAGTTCAGTCATGTACTCATGCATCAGATATGCATGTTCAGTATGATAATTCAGTATATCGATAATTTCAGTCATGGAATCATGCTTCAGTAGTGCATGTCCAGTGTCTAAATCAAGTCTATCAGTATTCTCAGTATAATTAGTCTCATTCGAGGATGAATGTTCCCAAGACGGAGATATTGTAAGACCCCGCAAAATCCTAAGCTCAACTCAGTCTTTTAAGCCTTCTAAGGGGTCCCAAACTTAGAAAATTCTAGCTAAGTATTCAAACTTAGTATTATTCTGGCCTTCGTAAGTTAGAAACTCTATTTCATGACTCGTATGACCTTAAAATATCAATATTTAGGTGGATTCATGATCAAGAATATCAGTAGGTGTTTTCGGACGAGTTTCGTATTTTTCAAACCACGTTTGAACCACGTTTGAGAATCCAAAGTAGTGTATCAACGCGATCTTGGGGCGGCACGTCGGCCATCACATCGATCAATATTTTCCTTGTCTTCCAGTGGCAATTTCTAGTGAATTGCTGCAGCGCGTTAGCTATCGCGTCGACAGTTCAATTTTCATTCATTAAAAAGTCACATTCTCAGGGCTAATAGGGTCTTTATCCCATATTTATCAGCCCCCAAAACACGAGATTAAGTCCTTTTAGAGGCTAAGTTCATTCATTATTCTCAAATTTCTCAAGAACAGAAACCTTAGGGGGATCAATTTCAAATCAAGAACTCAAGAAACCACCACCAATCTTTCAGAATTCAGGCACTAAGGTATGTAAAGTATTCATCCAAGGGTATCCTTCCATCCTTGGAGTCCAAGAAACTTTTTTTAAAATTCAAGCTAATCGATTTCATGGATTTCTTGTTGGATCTTGAATTTATTCATGATTATGATGATAATGGTGATCTAACTCCATGATTTGTCCCAAGTTTAATGCAAACTAGTTAATTGTGAATTGAACTTTGTGAACTTCATGTTAGATTCTTGAGTTGCAAGTTGAATATAGAATTTATGATAGTACTACATATGTATTGATATGTGAAATACCCATGCTTCTCAAGTGTTTATCAAAATGCCTATGTGAATTGACTAACCCAAGCATAACATGCTATTATGTGAATTTAATCTTGCACAAGCCCAATGTATATCAAGTGTTTGACAGAAATGTCTAAGTGAATGTATTGTTAGTAGGCTAGTGCCATTATGCTGCTAAAGTCATGCAGTGATTTGCTTTTCATAGTATTGAGTCCTGAAGGTATTTAATACCCGACAATTTAGTTGTATGCCTAGATCTAGTATCTGTTACAGAACAGTATTCAGCCATGTCACGATCAGTAGAATTCAGTCAGCTACATAACTCAGGGAAACCCAGTAGTACTAAGTCAGTTAACAGAATTCAGTAGAATTACGTCAGTCCATGGAACTTAGTGAACTCAGTTCAGTTCAAATAAATAGTATGATCAGTAACAGTTCAGTCGAGCTTAGAACAGTTTAGAAATCAGTTTAGTGTTGATTCAGTTGGGAGTACGATTCAGCATCGAGTAAACCCAAGGATGGGGACTTACCTACCAGTAGAGGGTGTGATCCTTAGAAATAGTCCTTGTGTTCCAGAACAACGTAGCCAGCGTAGGTTGAGACATCAACCTGCCAGTTAAGGGTTGATGAGGTGATCTACCTACCAGTTGAGGGGACCACCATTCTCATTCAGAGCACCTGCCAGATGAGGGTGACTCAGCTTATCTTTACCCGTGGCATGATACTGACTCCCTTCCAGCTGGGGTTACAGGTTGGACTCCAATCAGTTAAAAGAGAGGCATGTCGGTTAGATGATTACCTCCCACAGTCTCAGTTTCAGATTCAGTCTCAGTATAGAACTCAGTTCAGTTCTATAAATTCAGGACTATCATACACAGTCACTCAGTGTAGTACAAAACTCAGTATAGTTCCATAGAATCAAGACTGTCAGATACAGTCATTTAATTATCAACAATTCAGTATCAGTATACTTAGATATTAGTTAATCAGTAATCAAACTCAGTATTCAGTGTTATCATAATCTCAATTACAATTTATGTATTCATGCATTTACTCTCATCCAGTTATGCTTATGTCATTCAATCAGTATTGTTCATGCATATGAACCCATGTATTTCATCCTACCTTACTTAGCATACCAGTACATTCAAAGTACTGACTCATACTTTTCTCTTGCGCTATGATGTCTTATATCATAGGTTTAGATGCACGATCTCCCGATCATCCCTAGCAGTTACAGATTTTTAGTAGCCAGAGTTAGTGGTGAGTCCTCATAGTCCGAGGACATGATTATTATTTCAGCATTTTAGTTTATTTCAGTAGCTAGAGTTAGTTGGGGACTTGTCCCATCAACTCCCTAGTTTAGACAGTTTAGAGGCTTTTCAGACTAGAGTATTTTTAAATAGATGTGTTTTGTTTTGGTATTGTTATACCGTATTCAGTTTTATTTTAGTATTAAACGTTATGGCATGTTTTCCGCCTAATTTCCATATATTACAGTATTATCATTCAGTTAATACAGTAGGTACCAGTCATGGGTTAGCTTATGTCCTTCAGGATTATGATCATCGTGTAGCGTCCAGGGTACAGGCTCGGGGCGTTATAGTCACACCTAGATAGATAGAATATCTAAAACAATGGACCTCCTCTAAGATCAACCTAATTCAATCACCCATTCTCGGCATACAAACTCAACGCCCTAGTCAACACCTTATCTCAAATCAACCTCAATCCAATATCATAAAAATGAAGAGCTCGAATCTGCTCCATCAAAGAAGATCTAGCCTCCACAAATGACAAAACACGCCCAGGTGTCGAAATATCAAGTCTAACCATCTGGTGAGCTAACGACTGAACTTCTAAGGCCAAGGGCCTATCTTGTGTCAAAAGATACGCCAAACTACCCATGCTTGTTGACTTTCGGCTCAAGGCATCCGTAACCACATTAGCCTTGTACGGATTGTAGAGAATAGTCAAGTCATAATCCTTAAGCAACTTAAGTCAACGACGTTGCCTCTTATGAAGATCTCGTTGGGTAAAGAAGTACTAAAGGCTACGATGATCTGAGAAGATCTCACAATGGAATCCATACAAGTAGTGCCTCCATAACTTCAAAGCAAACACAACTGCGCACAACTCTAAATCATGGGTAGGATAATTCATCTCATGAGGCTTGAATCTTGACAAGATGCATACACAATCACCTTTCCTTCCTACATCAACACAACACCTAATCCAATACTGAAAGCATCATAAAATACGGTAAAGCCCATGCCCTCCGTAGGCAAAGCCAATATAGGAGCTAAAGTCAATAAATCCTTGAGCTTTTGGAAGCTCACCTCAAAAACGTCAGACCACTAGATGGAAATCTTTTTCTGAGTCAACTTAGTCAAAGGAGCTTTAATAAAATAGAAACATTCAATAAAATATCGATAATAATCGGCTAAGCCTAAAAAACTCCAAATCTTGATGGGTAAGGTAGGTCTAGTCCAATCACGAGCCACTGCAACCTTGGCTGGATCAACCATAAAACCTTTCTTTGTCACCATATGACCCAAGAAAGAAACACATTCTAACAAAAACTCGCACTTAGAGAACTTCATGTACAACTTCTCCCCCCCAATCTCTGAAGCACAATTTGCAAATGCTCCTCATGCTCAACCTTACTCTTGGAATACTCCAAGATATCATCTATAAATACGATAACAAAGAAGTTAAGATACAGTCAAAACACCCGGTTCATCATCTCCATGAATGCGGCAGAGGCATTGGCCAACCCAAAAGACATGACCAAGAACTCATAATGACCATATAGAGTTCGAAAAGCTGCCTTCGAAATATTCGAAGCTCTAATCCTCGACTAGTGATAACCGAATCTTAAATCAATCTTTGGAAACATCACAGCACCCTGAAGCTGATCAAATAAATCATTAATGCGAGGAAGAGGATACTTATTCTTAGACGTTACCTTATTCAACTACTGATAATCAATACATGACCCGTCTTTTTTCTTTACAATTAAGACAGACGCACCCCAAGGTGAAACACTAGGTCAGATAAATCCCTCATCCAATAACTCTTACAATTGATCCTTCAGTTCCTTCAAATCTGCTAGGGCTATCCTATAAGGAAAAATAGAAATGGTCTTGGTGTCGGACTCAATATGAATAATAAAATCAATATCTCAATCCAAAGGCATACCAGGTAAGTCCATAGGGAACACATCTATAAACTCACGGACAACATAAATAGAATCTAAGGAAGGAGGAAAAACAACACTGGTATTATGAATATGAGTCAAGAACGATAATCATACCCTCTCAACCAATTTACGAGCCAGAACATAAGAGATAATCCTCTTAGGACCAAAATAAAGTGCACCCCTTCAAGCTATCCTTGGCACATCCAACGAAGCTAAAATCATAGTCTTGGTAAAATAATCTAAGACAGCATGATAAGGAGCCAACCAATCCATGCCCAAAATAACATTAAAATCGATCATATCTAATACAAGAAAATCTACCAAAATCTCATACCCGGCAAAAGTCACAACACAAGATTGTTATGCCCAATCCACCACTAAAGAATCACCTATCAGGATAGATATATGAATAGGCATAGAAAGAGGCTCACTAACAGAATCAAAACCCGAAGAAAAATATACTGACACATAGGAGAAAGTTCATCTGAGATCAAATAATATAGATGCAGGTCTGAAACAAACGAGGACGATACCTGTAATCACAACATCAGAAGTCTCTGCCTCAGGTCTGGCTGGTATAGATAACACTGTCCACAACTACAAACTGGCTAAGTAGCCCCACGACCACCAACACAGGCTCTACTATCTCTACCTTTTGTACCTTTGGTAGAACCCCTACCTCTCACAGCTAAAATAGAAGTAGCTCTAAACACACGGCAAGAACAGTCTTTGGTCACATGGCCAATCTCATCACACAGTTTATGGCTCGGTAAATATTCTCAAAATCGGTAGAAATGCTATTGTAGAAATATCTGGAGAGGGTATGAAAGCATGCCTGACACTCAGCAACTATCATGGAGCCCTGCTCCAAATGATCTGACTCGTCCCACATCCTATCCCTTAAATTGTAAGGCACTAATTTCTCCAAAAAGGCATTAACAAATAGATCCCATGACAAGTCAGGAGCATCAATATAGTTCTACAACCAACAAATAATCTCCACCAATCTCTCACAGCATCTCTCGACAGATAGTAGTATAGGCCACACCATTTACGCAAAAAGAGTGAAACACAACTCAGAACACAAGATATGAAAGAACTTCACACGATAAAGAATAGAATTAGAGAAGTTTCCTAATGAGGTCCTATATCCTCTCGAAGATAGATACGAACGTTAATATATCGATCTGCGAGACTCTATTAGACATCCCATTCTTACACCATTAAGACTAAAGAACCCTGGCTGCTCTGATACCAATTTGTCATGATCAATAAATAAAGGTCAATATGGCACTTGTCGCGGCGTACCTTGACAAGCAATTTTCTATCACCCAAATCGATACAAAAAGAGAAAAAGACAGAAATATCCCAAGATAAGGCTTCTAGAATGAAGCCAAACCATATAAGTAATTATAATAATGCAGAAAGAACTTATTCAAAATACTAATCATGCCCAAAACTAGGTGTCAATAGTGTAAGAACTACTAATATAATCCAAGAGTCAAATAAATCAGAAAAATAACCACAGAGGAATAATATTTGTCTTCAAATACAAATAAAGACATAACTACTATAGAAAAATAGAGATGAACTTCGGACGCATGAATGTCCAACCGCTACCTTGAAAGCTCCAACAATTGTCTGAGTCAAGTAAGCTGAGGCATACTCGAGCTAGGACCTGCACCGAAAGGGCGCAGTAGGCATGAGTACGGTCCACTTGTACTCAGTAGGTATCATAGGTCGACCGAGCAAAGTAGAAAATAAAGCATACAAAATACACATTAAGGGCACGTCACCTTCAATCAAAAAATATCCCATAATGGTAGCCCACACCGTTTGCACTAACAGTTCTAATATATATTATATATTACAACAACACAATAAGGTAGAACACCAGTATACATTATGTCACATATAAGTAGAACAAGGGAGAACATGTAGATACAAGATCATCAAATACAAGTAAAGAAAGGTAAGACAAATACATAGATGATAAGTCAATACAACACAACACAAACACAATAAAGTTAGTGCAATATATATGATGATGATAATGATGTTGATGATGCACGAGGTCATCGTACAATCCTCGTATACACCTACGGAGGCAAGCCTCCCAATAAAGAACCTATGGGGGTTTCGTCAACCCGTATACAATCCACATATATCATATCTTCTTTTCGGCATATCCCTCAAAAAGGTGTTATCAGGTGTTGCAGTATTTCTCAGATGTTGCCATAGTAGTACTAATGTTTCATGAATGAGTATGATATGAAGATGTAATGCTCACAACAACTCACAATGAGTATTTACACAACCAATTACATAATATATTTCCACAACCAACCACATGATATATTTACGCAACCAACCACAATGATACATTTCCACAACCACATGAGCCAATATTAACTCATTATTTTTGTTTCATCTATGAATTTCCATATGTCTCATATGACAATAAAGTATGAACATAATCACAATACACCAATGGTACCACATTAAGTATTTTAACAACACAACATAATTCACATGTATTCAAGGCTATCAATATCATATAGGACTCCACACGGTCATACATATCACATAATATCTCAATTTCGATAATTATATCACATATAGCCCCCCACACAGTCACAACACATAGATAGACATTTTTCACGATTATTTCCCACCCTTATTGTTCATTTTGTATCATCGTTTACCACCCAACTCAGTCTGAAAGAGTTAAGTCATAACATACCTCAAGAGCTGAAATTGGTCCACTACACTTCGAACCCATGACCTTACTTTCCTCAAAAGATCTCAAACTTTACTAAAAATATCAAATATGGAATCTACGTATCAAAACAAAACCAACGAGACCCATATTGACTACTTTTGGTTCGAGGTAAAAACGAACCCCCCAGAATGGATTTTCGAAAAAAAGAATAAAATTAGAACTTTACTTTAAAAATATGTTTTTCATATTTTTAGGAACCTAAATTTGAAAAGCCAAGTCAAATCGAGTAAAAAATGAGGTTGAAATTCAAGAAAAATCATTTTTGAGCTTTACCGGGTAAAATCTTTAAAATTCGGGTTAAAATCAAGAATCAGAGTTGTTTTGAAGGTTAAATTGATGAAAAACTAGTAATTATAAGATAAAAGCATTATTCAAGTGAAAAAAAGTGACATTGAAGTTTAAAATCAAGCCCTAAGATTTTTGAGGTTTTGATATCTTAAGTCCGTAATAGAATCAAGAAATAGATGTTAATCTAGCTTCCCAAGCTCCCACAAGCTTCACTTTTAAGCTCCCATACTATTTTAGGGTTTAACTCTCAAGAGCCAAGGTGAAAAATGAACAAAATGGACCCAAAAACTATTTTAACAGTGCAAAAAAATCTGCACCAAAAAGAAAAAGTTGTTGGTTTTTCTATTTTAAGTCAGATTCGGACTTTGATGGGGTGCCCAAGATTCGTTTGGAGTTCGATATGAGTAAATAAACTATGTAAACATACTATATTCGACATTTTAAACGCGTTGGCGAAGTTAAATTTTTGAAAAAATATCATTTTCAAAAAGTTGACTCCCGAAACTCGAAATTATAATTTTCCAAATCGAGGGTCAAAATGAGATTTAAAAGCCGTAAAATCACGTCAAATATGCTAACACCCTAAAATTGACATTTCGGATCTGCTGGAAAAGTTAAATTTTACATCCGAGGTCATTTCAATTAAATGTGGGTCCCATACCCATATTTTTAATTTTCCAACTTTTCGATCAATAGGTCGAAATGAGCTCGGGTGAATCGGGACCCGAACCAAAGGTCTACCTAGCATAAAATTGATATTTCGGAGCTTTTGGCACAGTCCGTTTGGCCATCCATCACACGGATCAAAAGATATCCCCATAAGTCTAAAATAAGGCTCTCGAAGCCATCAAAAATCACAATATCAAATAATTGATACCAAAATGCATCACAAAACATGTCAATCACTCTCACACCCTAAAAATACCATAATGCAACTATGATGAGGGGTAAAATAGTCAAATCACATAAAATCACAAATTTCACATATTTCATCAAATTTTTATATCGTTGTAGTTCAGGATCTCCGTTTGAGTTTTCGGCGACAGTATTTCTATTCTTACTCAGTTTAATTCATCACAGGTTCTTATTCGATACTGTACTATTTATGTTATAAGTTTACTGTGGAAAAGCATGAATAAAAAAATGTTCAAGTGATTTGATGAATTATTTAATACATGTGATTGTTGTAGTATCATGTTGTTTGTACAATTATTTGAATCAATGTCTATTAATCAATGTCAATCTTTTCTTAATTATTCATTAAAATTAATCCTGAATGTTGAGATGTTCCTCTAGAATATATATGATGATTTGGTTTTCATAGAAAATAAATTGAAAAGAAAAGAAGAAAAAACTAAAAAATAGACATACACAGACACACATTAAACGCAAAGAAAGCCTCATATTCACACTCACAGACTCCATTCCATTACATTCACAAACCACACACCTCACTATTTACACTACTAAAAAAACAGAAAAATCGACCACAACTTGTGGTTGGAAAAAACCGACCACATGTGGTCGTTTTTTTATTTTTTTAAAAAAATAATTTTTTTTAAAAAGCAACCACATGTGGTCACTTCTATATTTTAAAATTTCAAAATAACCATTTCAATAATTTTTATAGCAATTATTATTTATTTTAAAAATAAAAAAAATAAAAAAGCGACCACTTTTTTAGATTTTTTAAAAATTGGACGTGAAAATAAATTTAAAAACCCGACCACTAGTGGTCGGTTGTTAATTAAAAACAATAATTTTAGAAAACTGACTACTTTGGTCGGTTTTCTTTACAAAATATAATTAAAAAATATTTTTAAAAAGCGACCATATGTGGTCGGTTTTAAATTAAAAAATAATAATTTAAAAAAATTTAAAAAATATAATTAAAAACTATTCTTGAAAGCCGACCACATGTGGTCGGTTTTTAAAATTAGTTTTTAATTAAATTTTAAAATAAAATCGACCACAAGTGGTCGGTTTTTAATTAAAAAAAAAGAAAATAATTTTAGAAAACCAACCACTTGTGGTCGGTTTTATTTAAAAAAAAATATAATTTAAAAGTATTTTTAAAAAGCGACCACATGTGATCGGTTTTGTAACTTATGAAGTTAATTAGTGAGTTGAAAATGTTTAGGTGTAGGTACATGAAATGTGAACTTTTCATTTTGAATTTAGTTTAGTTTGGTAACTTGTGAAGTGACTTAGTGACTTGAAAATGTTTAGGTGTAGGTACTTGAAATGTGAACTTTTCATTTTGAATTTAGTTTAGTTTGGTAACTTGTGAAGTGAATTAGTGACTTGAAATGTTTAGGCATAGGTACTAGAAATGTGAACTTTTCATTTTGAATTTAGTTTAGTTTGGTAACTTGTGAAGTGAATTAGTGATTTAAAATGTTTAAGTGTAGTTACTTGAATTATGAATTAATAACTTTTGTTTTGAATTTAGGTATTTGAAACGTGAACTTGTGTTTTGATTTTAGTAAAGTGTGGTCACTTGAGAAGTGAATTAGTGACTTGAAGTGTTTAAGAGTAGGTAATTGAAATGTGAACTTTTTATTTCTAATTAAGTCTAGTTTTGTAACTTGTGAAGTGAATTAGTGACTTGAAAATGTTTAGGTGTAGGTACATGAAATGTGAACTTTTTATTTTGAATTTAGTTTAGTTTGGTAACTTGTGAAGTGACTTAGTGACTGGAAAATGTTTAGGTGTAGGTACTTGAAATGTGAACTTTTCATTTTGAATATAGCTTAGTTTGGTAACTTGTGATGTGAATTAGTGACTTGAAATGTTTAGGTGTAGGTACTTGAAATGTGAACTTTTAATTTTGAATTTAGTTTAGTTTGGTAACTTGTGAAGTGACTTGATGACATGAAAATGGTTAGGTGTAGGTACTTGAAATGTGAACTTTTCATTTTGAATTTGGTTTAGTTTGGTAACTTTTAAAGTGACTTAGTGACTTAAAAATGTTTAGGTGTAGGTATTTGAAATGTGAACATTTCATTTTGAATTTAGTTTAATTTGGTAACTTGTGAAGTGAATTAGTGACTTGAAATGTTTAAGTATAGCACTTGAAATGTGAACTTTTCATTTTGAATTGAGTTTAGTTTGGTAACTTGTGAAGTGAATTCGTGACTATAAATTGTGTAGGTGTAGGTACTTGAAATGTGAACTTTTCATTTTGAATTTAGTTTAGTTTGGTAACTTGTGAAGTGAATTAGTGACTTGAAATATTTAAGTGTAGGTACTTGAAATGTGAACTTTTCATTTTGAATTTAATTTAGTTTGGTAACTTGTGAAGTGAATTAGTGACTTAAAATGTTTAAGTGTAGTTACTTGAATTATGAATTAGTAACTTTTGTTTTGAATTTAGGTACTTGAAACGTGAACTTGTGTTTTGATTTTAGTAAAGTGTGATCACTTGAGAAGTGAATTAGTGACTTGAAGTGTTTAAGAGTAGGTAATTGAAATGTGAACTTTTCATTTCTAACTAAGTCTAGTTTTGTAACTTGTGAAGTAAATTAGTGACTTGAAAATGTTTAGGTGTAGGTACATGAAATGTGAACTTTTTATTTTGAATTTAGTTTAGTTTGGTAACTTGTGAAGTGACTTAGTGACTGGAAAATGTTTAGGTGTAGGTATTTGAAATATGAACTTTTCATTTTGAATTTTGTTTAGTTTGGTAAGTTGTGAAGTGAATTAGTGACTTGAAATGTGAACTTTTCATTTTGAATTTAGTTTAGTTTGGTAACTTGTGAAGTGACTTGGTGACATGAAAATGTTTAGGTGTAGGTACTTGAAATGTGAACTTTTTATTTTGAATTTAGTTTAGTTTGGTAACTTGTGAAGTGACTTAGTGACTTAAAAATATTTAGGTGTAGGTATTTGAAATGTGAACATTTCATTTTGAATTTAGTTTAATTTGGTAACTTGTGAAGTTAATTAGTGACTTGAAATGTTTAAGTATAGCACTTGAAATGTGAACTATTCATTTTGAATTTAGTTTAGTTTGGTAACTTGTGAAGTAATTAGTGACTTGAAATGTTTAAGTGTAGTTACTTGAATTATGAATTAGTAACTTTTGTTTTGAATTTAGGTACTTGAAATGTGAACTTGTATTTTGATTTTAGTAAAGTTTGATCACTTGAGAAGTGAATTAGTGACTTGAAAATATTTAAGTGTAGGTACTTGAAATGTGAACTTTTCATTTTGAATTATGTTTAATTTGGTAACTTGTGAAGTGAATTAGTGACTTGAAAATATTTACGTGTAGGTACTTGAAATGTGAACTCTTCATTTTGAATTTAGTTTAGTTTGGTAACTTGTGAAGTGACTTAGTGTAATACCCGTGCTTTTTATTAGCTTGAAAATCATCTCAAGGATGTTAGAACTTTCTTTGAAATAATAATTCATTATTATACACGTGGTATTTCCATAATTTTCACTTCCTATCACGTGAGAAATTAAATAAGCTTTCCATCGATATATAATTCGCCCAAATCCGACACCCGGGCGAAGATTTAGGTCTTTTTTAGTGAGACAGTGTTTGACCTGAGCCTTCAGGGCGTCGCAGAGATAGCTCAAATGGCGAATGTCAATTTCCAGTGTTGCTCTGCAATACTGGCGCGTCGTGTCAAAATTTCAGGTCATAGACAAGGTGGCAACGCGATAGCTCCGCGTCGCGTCACCGTGAAATTTTTCATTTGTCAATTTCGAGTGACTTGGCGCGATGGTGGCGCGTCGCGCCAAGGGCCCAATTTGGAAAATTTTACTGATATTTAAATTATGTGTCCAGGGTTAAAAGGGTCAATTTGCCCCCTCCCAATATAAGCTTCCAAACACGTGATTTAGCCCTTATTCATCCAAAATATTGATGTTTTTCTCAAGTACTCTCAAGAACTCAAGCTAGGGTTTTCATAGAAGGTTCAATTTCAAGAAGGTTTCACCATTAATCTTCACGAAATTATGAACTAAGGTATGCATAGTGTTCATTCATGGACTCCTTTCGTCCATGAAGTTCAAGAATCCTTTTTCTAAACTCAAATTATGAATTTTCTATATGTTTTCATGTTTCGGCTGCTCATGTTCATGTTTGATAAATGTGAAATTGGATTCTACTCCATGATTGTTGATTGTTTATTTGTGGGTTTAATTACTATAGTCATAGATTAATGCAACCCTAAGATTTAAACCTTTGAATGATGAAATTATAATTGAATAATGATGTTTACATGTACCATGCCTGTCATATATTTGATTAAATGTCTAGATAAGGAATATTGTCTAACTAGCATGATATCATTAAATCCCCATGTATGTACAAGTTCATGCCTATTACATGTTTGATGAAACGCTCCTATAAATGTAGTATGTATTATGATGTTAGTCAAGTCTTCAAGTAAATCATGCTGTGTCAGTTTCCTTCTATCGAGTCCTGGGGGTACTTGTACCCGAAACATTAGTTGTGTGCCTAAAGCCATGCTATGTTTTTTAATGATACTCTCCATCAAGCTATGAACTCTTAGACTTCATATAGTCTTATGACTCAGGAAAAATCTCCAAGATCTCATGACTTAGTCAGTTGTCAGATATCAGTAGTACTTCATCAACCATGGAAATTTAGTAAGTCAGTCCATACTCAGTTCAGTTTAGTAAATCATGTTTAGCGTCTATTTAGATGTGAGTAGGAATTATCACCGAGTGAACCCAAGGATGGGGACTCACTTGTTATATGAGGGTGTGATTTCTAAAAGCAATCCTTGCGTTCCAGCACTATGTAGCCAGCATAGGTTGAGACATCGTAGCCTGTTATATGAGGGTAGATGAGTTGACTTAACCTATTATGTGAGGGTTCCCACCGTTCTCGCTAGAGCTACCAGTTATATGAGGGTTACTCACATATTGTCCTTACCAGTGGTGCGGTATTGACACCCTTCCAATCAGGGTATAGATTGAACCCCAGCTCAGCTATTATAGCACATTTGGGGCACGTCGGTTAGATACTACTTCCCACAGTTTCTTGTTATAGAACCAGGATTGTCAGATACAGTCAATCAGTCTCAGTAATAGAACACAGATAGTTCTTCAGATTTCAGGACTTTCAAATACAGTCAACTCAGATACAGTACAGAACTCAGATAGTTCCATCAGATTCAGGACTGTCAGCTATAGTCACCCATGTTATCAGTATTATTCAGATATAGTCTTTCATGTTATCAGTCATATCAGTTACTAGCATGTCATATCAGTTACTAGCATGTCAAATACAGTCAATAAGTTAGTATTTAAAACCTTATGGTGTGTTCAGTTGAATTCTGCACATGTCTTTTATTATCAGTTTTATTCAGTGCTCACAACAGGTACCAGCTCATGGGTTAGCTTGTGGTCACTTGTGACCATAAGCACCATTGTCGCGACTAGGGGATAGCCTCGGGTCATGACAAAAACACTACAAAATTGATCGCTTCTGATGAAATCCACTGGAAAACAAACAGAGTAGACCCACAGCGTGGAATTTAGGCGTGGGTTATCCTTATTTCCTGATTTTGGGGTTAGGTTGTTGAAGATACAAATGGGTAGATTTAAATTTGTATAATTTAAAGAGATCAGATTTGAAGGTTATGATAAGGATTTTTTTAATGTGTAGTTTGTATATTTTTTTAATTTTATTTATTCATTGCCATTGATAAATTTTGATAATTTTTATTATTAAATCAATTGAGTGTCTTAAATGAATTTTGCTCAAGTTTACTGTTAAGGATAGGTATCACTTCGAATAGGCAAATATCAAAACTTTCAAACGTTAGGCGAGTATAAGATGACTAAATTTTGTCTTGATTAAGAATGCGGCATACAGATTTTTTTGAGACGTTTAAAAGTAATTCGAGGGTGCAATATTACACCTCGGCAAAGATCGTCTTAAAATTAATTTCCACTAGTTTAATATAAGATGTATAGATAGATATAGATATTAAAAATTAGCGAATTAAGGCCTTCAAACATAATTTATCCAAAATAGTTAAAGCTAAGTATAAGTTCACAAAAGTGATCGTGCTAGAATCACGGGACTAGAGGCATGTCTCATACCTTCTCTCTGGTCAATAGAATTTCTTACGTGGTCTTCTATTTTTGTAGACCAATAAAGAGTCATTTTCTTTTATTAGGGATTCAATAAGGTGACTTGGAACACCATAACTCAATTATAAGTGACGACTCTAAAAATAAAATAATCTCTATTTAAAACAATCTCTTCAATTGGAAAAATCCTTCGACGATTGCGCTGAAAAGGGGTGTGATATCTCTGGCGACTCTGCTGGGGACTAATTAGAATTCAAGCTTTTGATATTGACTTTACTTGCTTTAATTATTTTGGTATCGTGTTTGTTGGCCTAATGTGCTACTTGTCGCTCATTTATTGCTTTGTTATTGTTGAATTGTATTATAAATTGTCTTCTCTTACGAACCCCATCTGAGTCTCTGAAAATAGGATAGAAGGAATGTAGAGTATGCATCCTGCCTTCTTTTTGAGATAGCTGGAGTGTCAAGGCACCTGGTGAAGGATTATTAGTCACACATGTTAGGCGGGGTTTGGATCAACAACGAAGTCGAAGTAGTACTGCTACCGAACAAGTTGTCCCTCCCCGACTCAAGTGTCCGCTCGGGTAAGCCAGTGTAGACACCTATCCCCATCAGGCTAAACCTAGTAGAACTGAAACTCAAAATCTGATTATCCCTATTAGGTTCTACTTTATTTGTATCATGTACATTTGACTTAGTGGGACTCAGCACAGAGGTCGGGTCTGTCTAGGACAGGTGTCCCTTTTTATAATGACCAACATATGCATCTTATGTACTCTTTGACATTTATTTGGAAGGTCATTTAATTGTTGATCAGCTTTAGGCAACTTGGAGAAATACAAAAGTGTCTTTTACTCCAAATTTAATTATCCTTTTCTAAAATAATAATAATAATAATAATAATGAAATTTTTTAAAATATAATTTAGTTTTTTTAGTCTTCATGAACTACGAGGGTCTGATTCTCACTATTTAGCAGGATACATAGGAAACCCTTTTTCGGGGTACAACCCTGTCTTTTGAAAATTTATTCATAAATTTATTGGGGAATATTTTGAAAATATGATTACTTTCATAATTATTTTCTTATCCTCAAGTTCAGTATATATATATATATATATATAATATAATATAATATAATATAATATAATATAATATAATATAATATATTAAAAGTGTAAAGGACCTTAGAAATGTCGTTTGAACTTTTTGCCCTTCATTAAAATTCTTTTCTTTAGACAAAATCGTCTTTTCACTATTTTTTTCTAATATTTTAGAGTTAAAAATTAATTAAATATATTTATGATAAAACCTTTCCTTATTAGAAGTCATCAGAATTAATGAGTTTAAGAATTTTAAATCAATTAAATTTATTTTAAGAAGATTTGGAAAATCTAAAAATAAATATAAAAGTGTTTAAATAAGAAAATTTCAAGAACTATCAAATTTTAATTCGTTAAAAATCTCTACTTTAGACAAAATCATCTTTTCACTATTTTAAAAAAATAATTTTATTTTAGGCATACTACATTACAGGAGTAGTCTAACAAAACTGGAAAAAAAAGCTAGCCTAATTTATGGAAAATAAACAAGTGCCATTAATATTTTTGGAAAACTAACACTTGGTAGGAGTCTCAAATGTAGGAATCATATTTTTGGAAAAAATATGTATAACAAACAAACTGATTGCAAAACAAAAACTGTTATATATGTATATATATATATATATATATATATATTTGGCAAAATAAAATTTGTTATGAGTCCTTTCTTTATTAACACAAGAGACTTCTTTTCTCTTTTGGATGATGGAATCCTAATACAAATTATATAAAAGTTTAAAATCAAATTCTTTTTTGATTTATAAATACTCCTAAAAAAAGTTGTTTTGTGTGCCCATTAAATTGTCACGGGAGTAGAGGTAGGATTGGTTAATTTTTTCTTTTATTTTGTCATTTCTTTAGTTAAATTTTTCTTACAACTTACTTTTCATTATGTTTTCAATTTTTAATGGTGCTCCAAACTGATGATTAGCTTAGGTCATTTGTTATTGTTTGCGTTTGAATGGTTGTTATGTATTGCATTGCTTTATATTGTATTATGATAATAGTTAAAATATAATTGTTTCGATTGTTGCTTAAATTTTATTATATCATATCATTAAATTCATCGTTATATAATCACATCGTTAAATTCATCGTTAAAATAGATATTCTGAAAGATCAGAGGGTACTTATATTTTTACACATATTTTGGAGATGGGGCATTAAGAGAGACTATTATTGCATATATTCAGTTTGATCAAATATAAGTGCATTTTAATCATGGATGGGCTATGCCTGTAACTTTTAAATTTTTGTTGAAATTGATAAATTAGAATATAGTTAAATTTTATGTCTTTGATTTGTTTCAAGCCGTTTGTTTTTCTGTGCTTCTATAGAGCATAAATATAATTAGATCAATTGATAAAATTCTTGAAACACAAATAATAGAAAAGGAGAGAAGGAAGGGAAGACATCAATTATTTTAAGGTAATGGACACAAACTAGGGTGAAAAGAGAAGCAAGGAAGACTGAGCATAATAATATATTGAATTGATTTTTATAAGAGAAATCTTTAATTTGGTATTGATGATTAGTCCTGCTACAGTTTTTTTTTAAAAAAATAAATTATTTCTCATTCATATTGGTCCTATTTAATTCTTTTAAGTTTCTTATTACATATTTGTACATACAATATGTTCGAGCTAACATTTCTTTTGTCGGAATTATGTATATCTATAATCTATATCTATATCTATAATATATTAAAAATGTGAAGGGCCCTAGAAATATTGGTTAAACTTTTTGCCCTTCATTAAAAGTCTTTACTTTAGAACAAATCGTCTTTCACTATTTTTTTCTAATATTTAAGAGTTGAAAAATAATTAATATATTTATGATAAAATCTTTTATTATTAGAAGTTATCAGAATTAATGAAAACTAATACTTTTTTCATTAATTTAAGAATTATAAATCAACTAAATTTAATTTTAAGAAAATTTGAAAAATCTAGAAATAAATATAAAAGTGTTACAATAAGTATCAAATTTTTGAAAGTTTTAAGTACGTAATAAGAATGTAATCAATGATTTTGTAAAAATTTAACTTTTAAAACAAGGAAAGATTTTAAATATAGAAAAAAAAAGAAAAATAATTCTACCACAAATATGGTTCAAATTGATGAGTCTCTCTTAGCCTCTTACAACAAAGGAAAAAGGTATTGCATGTCAAACGCAAAAGTGATAATCCATCAACCTCTTGAACTTCTGCTGGTAAAATATATATGTGCTTACAATAAATTATATGTTTATGTTTATATTATTATATCAACGTGTGAAGGATATTTGAAAAATGATTTGAACTTTTAAAACTTCATTAAAAAATCACCCCAACAGATAAAATCATTTAATTTTAATTATCAAATATTATACGTGCGAGGCACATACGATTAGACTAGTATCCTAATAGCCCTGAATCTTTAGGAATCATGAGGCTAAGTTTTACAAGTTAAAAATATATATATATAAATCTTAACAACCCTGAACCGCTAGGGGTCCTGAGGTTGAGTTTCGTACGACATGTATAAAATGATCATGTTTTTCTTCTAAGATTGTTTTATTTTTTTATAGAATACTTAGTTGTATTTTGTTCTAAATTCATCATTGAAATTATATAGGGGTCTGTCATTGCAAATTTTTTGGTAGAGTTGGTCTAAATAAATGCCATCCCTTAAAAAATAAATATTTTGTTAGTTTCTCAGGATCTACGCACACCTGATTCTCACCTTGATGAGATACGTAGGAAAACCATACCGCTTCGATGATATTCTTAAGAAATTTTTTTTGAAAATGTCAAGCCTTGACACATTCGTTATCTCCAAAATCAAAATAGCATCAAGGTGGTTGGTTTGTGGCTAAATTGACATCTCACCAATACAACACTAGGTCTAAAGAATAGGTAATAGGGTTTGAGATAAGGTGGTGCAGACTGTTAGAAATAAGGAATAAGAAGAAATGGCCAGGAAGGTGAGAAGTTTGGAGCAAAGTATGAGAAATATGCAAGTACTGGGAGAGAAAAAGAGAGTTCCTTACAAGGATTTGTACATGTTTCATAATATTCACTTACCTCTAGAGTCCAAAACACTAAAGTTGGACATGTACGAGGACCATGGTGATCCTTTGGCTCATCTGAAAAGATTTTGTAATCAACTAAGAGGAGCAGGGGAAAGAGAAACTGCTGACTACTTACTATGGAGAGAGTTTGGAGGTGATAAATTCGGAATGGTTGGGGCCAAGAAGAAAAACTAAAGAGGTAGGAACTATTATGGAAACTCCATTATGGCTGACGTGCAAATCAGTGGCTAAAATTTTAAGCTCGCCAATTCGGAAATAGCTCCACTCTATACGAGGAGGGAGATTTGGTAGTTTGTTTTATTTTTTATTTTTGCTACCCTAATTATTTTAGGATTGTAGTTTAGGATTTATCTTGTCTTATTTTCTTATTATTTCTATTCAAAACCTTCTATCTTTCTGTCAACAAAATGTATGTCCCTTTTTGTTTGATTTATTTATTTATTTATTTTTATTATGTTATTTGTCTTTCTTTTCACTACACAGTTCTTTCTATGGTGATTCTAGCGATATGATATGCATGATGGATTTTCAACTAGATCTTAAAACTCAATCTAATCCTGAAGTATCAAGCCAAAAAAATTAAAATTGAAAAAAGGAAATCATATAAGAAAATAAGTGTTGAGATGCAACCGAATTAAAGCCTCACTTGAATGGATTGAGGCAATCACTTTGCGAATCAAAAAATAACTTGGTCATCAATGAGAAGGTCTATCTTAAGCATTTTGAATGAAGATTAATCGGAGGATCTGTAGTCTCCAAAGTCAGAAGAAGCAAAAAATAAGTTATCTTAAAAAAAAAAAGACACAAGTCATCTGTTGTGAGGAAAGTACAACACAAGTGGGTCCGTACGTCTTAAAAGCATGAAAAAGTGATACACGTCAAGATGTGTATGATCTCATGTTTCACTGTTAGACTGCATGTTATGGACTTGCATTTTTAAGGATTTATATGATGAAGGCATTTCATTCTGCTATCCAAATATTATGTCATCCTTTGTTACCCCTTTTGAGCTTTAGTTTTATTTTATTTCATGCCCCTATTTTGGAATCAAAATAGAGCCTGAAAAATTCAAAGAAAAGAAAAGAAAGAAAAAGAAAAGTGCCAAGAAATAGAAATAGAGTCAAAAAAAAAAAAAGTCAAAAAAAGAAGTCAAAGTTAGAGTAAAAAAAAAAGAAAAAAAATAAAGCAAAAGAACAAGATGTTGAACTATGTTTGTCCTGATTGTTTCTATGAAAAGATACGTAGGCAGACCTACTCTAGGGTTCGGTCCAACCAAGTATAAATTCAAGTTACCCGGTATGAAATAAAATTTGGGCAAAAGTTATTTTCTTTATGAACCGATTCCAAAAGTTGTAAATCTCACCCAATGTTATGTATATTTTGAGTCTCATGCCGCCCTTTCTTTCTAAACCTATACAAAAGCAAAGTTACAACCAAAGAAGGACCTTCATATTAATCTTTGAGGATGTCAAGGCTAAGCATGTTATGGGTATATGATTTTTCATATTCCAGGCACCACTTTTCTTCAGCATAAAAAATGTGAAAAAAATAAAAATGACATAATTTATTGGTGAAAACTCTTTTGGGCACCATAAAAGACAGTAAGTTGTGAAAAAAATAAAAAAAATGTGAGATCCTTATTGGTGAAAACCCTCATGGGAACCATAAGGCGACAATGAGTTAAGAGAAAATGAAAATGAGAGAATCTTACTGGCAAAAAATCTTTGGGATACCACTAGCCGAAGAAGGTTAGTAATCTAGAGGCAAAAAGCTCAAGAGCAGCTTAGTTTCAAATTCAATAAGTTGAAAAAGTCAATAAATGATTGGGATGGAAAGATCAGGTTGTCTAATCTAAAATACATGTCATAATCACTGGAATCAGTTGCCACACCCAGATAAATTTTTCTTTTTGATATTTTTGAAAAGAGATATCTATTTTTTTCCTTTTATTATTATTTTTATTTTTGATTTTTCTATCTTTGTTATCAAATGAAAAATCATTATCATTTTTTCTTGTATTTCTAAGTCAAATATATGTCAAGACAAGTGAGAAAGAACTTCAAAACTTGCTACCAACTCCCTCAATTGCACAAAGAAAGACAAAGGGTTGATGCACAAAGTTAACATGTTTTAAAATAAAGTAAAGTACTCAAAAATGCTTATTATGTAGCATTTTTTGGACTCATAAGAATATAAAAAGGTGAATCAGAATTTAAACCCAAAGGAAGCATGCAATGGAAATACGATTTGAGTCAAATACTTTTAGTAGCCAGAATTTGGGGTCAAAAGTATGGCAAATCAATGATACCTATCAATGATTTGAAATGGAGTTGAGCATTGCAAGTGCAAGAACAACCACCTCAAAAGCCAAGCTCCACAAATAAATCACCACATTTTTTTTAAACTTGTAATTTGTCTTTGTTTGAAACAAAATGAATGTTGACTTCAAATCAAATGCTTTAAATCTTAGATATCAGAAAGATGCAATTCCTCACTTTTGCAAATGCAAGAGGAAATATTGATACACATGTTTGATAATCACAATCATGGTAAAAATTCATCATCTTATTCCCCTAGGAGACACACTTCCTTGTTTGGGTATTTCAAGTTTCATAAGTTAGGTAAAGCACTTCCTAACTTGAATCATTACTCCTAGAAGACGCACTTTCTAATGGAGTTATTTAACCCTTAGGAGATGCACTTTCTAGTCGGGATAATTCAAGTTTTATTTGTTAGGTAAAATACTTCCTAACTTGAACTATTACTCCTAGAAGACTCACTTTCTAGTAGAGTTATTTAACTCCTAGGAGATGCACTTCCTAGCCTGGATAATTCAAGTTTCATTTCTTAGGTGATGCACTTCCTAACTTTAACCTTCACTCCTAGAACCCTTCTGGATAATGAAATTTTATTTTATGCTCAGGACCCTTCTAGATAATGGAATTTTAATTTTTACTCAGGACCCTCTTGGATAATGAGATTTTATTTTATTCTTAGAATCCTCCTGGAAAATAGGATTTTACTTTCAGCTCAGGACCCTCTTGTAAAATGGAAATTTTCTTTCTGCTCAGGACCCTCCTGGATAATGGGACTTTACTTTTTGCTCAAGACCCTCCCGAAAAATAGGATTTTACTTTCAGCTCAAGACCCTCCTAGATAATGGGAATTTACTTTCAGCTTAGGATCTCCTAAAAAATGAGAATTTATTTCAACTCAGGACCCTCCTAGATAATAGGAATTTACTTTCAATTCAGGACCCTCCAAGAAAATAGAAATTTACTTTCAGCTCAGGACCCTCCTGAAAAATGGGAATTTATTTTAGCTTAGGACTCTCCTGAATAATGAAAATTTACTTTATGCTCAGGACCCTACTGAAAAATGGGATTTTACTCAAGACCCTCCTGAAAATTGTAAATTTATTTTATGCTCAAGAACATCCTGAAAAATGGAAATTTACTTTATGCTCAAGACCCTCCTGGAAAATGAGAATTTACTTTATGCTCTGGACCCTCCTGGATAATGAGAATTTACTTTCTACTCAAGTCCTTCCTGGATAATGGGAATTTACTTTCTGCTCAGGACCTTCCAGTATAATGTGAATTTACTTTATGCTCAGGACCCTCCTAGATAATAGGAATTTATTTTCTGATCAGGACCCTCCTAGAAAATGGGAATTTACTTTCTGCTCAGGACCCTCCTGAAAAATGAAACTTTACTTTATGCTCAGGATCCTCCTGGAAAATGAAAATTTACTTTATGCTCAGGACCCTCCTGGAAAATGGGAATTTACTTTATGCTCAGGACACTCTTGAAAAATGAGAATTTACTTTCAGCTCAAGACCCTCCTGGAAAATGAGAATTTATTTTATACTCAGGACCCTTTTGGAAAATGAGATTTTACTTTATAATCAGGACCCTCCAGGAAAATGAGAATTTACTTTTTGCTCACGACTCTCCTGGATAATGGGACTTTATTTTTCTATTTTTACTATTTACATTGAGTTCAAGAACACTTTTGGAGAACAGAAATTACTTTCAAAATATCAAGTCAGGAGCCCTCCTGAAGAACAGGATGAAGAAAATAACAAGTCGGGAGCACGCCTGGATAATAAAGTGAAGATTATCTTGCAAGTTTTAGGAGCCTGGCTGTAGAATAGGGTGAAGATTTTTAAGACCAAGTCAGAAGAAAGTCTGACGAATAACTTAATTATCAAGTTCATCTCCAATGCCAAGAGCCAACATGAAGGAACATTTCGTGTTTCAAGTTCAGCTCAAAATAACGACTATCTCACTACTTGAGAAGTCATGAAGATTCAAGTCCAGATTCTAGAAAAGCTGCATAAGATAGAATCTTTCACTTGTATCTTTATTTTGATTTTTGTTATTTATTTGGATGTAAAAGCAAAAGTCGCGAACCGGAGACTCGACGGAACCTAACTCGACCTCTAACTTATTGTCTCACCATTTTACCTCTTTGAACTACATGTGACCTAATTCACTTTTAACTCGGAATAAGTAGGCGGTCCAAATCTAGGACTCGATCACAACTTTTATTTTATTTTATCTTCACCTTTCGACTAATCGAAGGATCAAAACTCATCTCTTTGTCTACTTATTTGTATGAAAACTCTTCGAAATTTCAAACAAAGATGGACAAAATGTAGACACATGATTTTTGACCCTCCCCGAGTTTTAACTTAGTTTTCAGCATCAAATATTTATATTTTGGTCAATTTTTATTTTAGCTCTTACTTCATTTTTAATAAGTTTTAGCTTAAAAATAAATAAATAAATAAATAAATAAAAATTTACATTTTGGGATATTTTTATTTTTATTTTTAAAATAATATGAAAATAATTCAAAAATATATTTACCTTTTAATTTTTAAATATAAATAAGCTAGTAGTTCTAGTACTATCTTAATTATATTTATTTTAGGCTATTTATGAACTTTATTGTATTTTTCTTAAATATAAAAATTAATTAGTTAATATTCTTTTATTTTTATTATTATTATTATTATTATTTATTTTATATATATTTTAATTTATTATTTTTCATAAAAAGAAAAATTTATCCTAAACTACCCCAACTTCCCCACCCTATTTGCACATTCCCACATCCCCTCTTTTCAATGTAACTCCTTAACTCCCTCAACCCCACCCCCACCCCCCAAAAAAAAAGTTACGTACCTTATAAAAATTAGAGAGAACACAAAGAAAAAAAAAGACAGACAGAGTGAACATCAGACAGATAGAAACAAAAAGGCAGTAGAAAAAAAAAAAAAAAGAACAAGTGGAGTTCAAAATCTCTGTTTGAGTTTCTAGCGACAGTATTTCTATTCTTACTCAGTTTAATTCATCACAGGTTCTTATTATATCCTGTACTATTTATGTTATAAGTTTATTATGGAAAAACATGAATAAAAAAATGTTCAAGTAATTTTAGGAATTATTTAATACATGTGATTGTTATAGTATCATGTTTTGTTTGTACAATTATTTGAATCCGTGTCTGACTTTCCTTAATTATTCGTTTAAATTGATCCTGAATGTTGAGATTTTCCTATAGAATATATATGATGATTTGGTTTTTATAGAAAAGAAATTGAAAAGAAAAGAAGAAAAATTTGAAAAAAGACATAGACAGACACATATTACACACAGAGAAAGCCTCACATTCACACTCGTAGACTCCATTTTGTTACATTCACAAAGCACACACCTCACAATTTACCCACTATGACCTTACAACACTCACATATATTTTTCC
>NC_061120.1:188509063-188545993 GCF_002878395.1 Capsicum annuum | reverse complement strand
AAGAAAAAGGTTGGTCGAAGAACCATAAAATGGTGAATGGAAGGGAACCCAAGTGGCTATCCTTGAGATTTTTCGGCAATTTTTTTGCCGGAATTGGCCCTCTCTCTCCAGATTTAGCCACCATAGACCCAAAATACATAAAACTTCCTTTGTTTATATTTTTTTGGTGAAATCTTGTAACGACCTAGGACTACCCCCTAGTCATACACGGTGCTTACGACCCCGAAGGACCACAAGCTAACCCATGAATGATATCTGCTATGAGCACTGAATAATAATACTGAAATTAATGCAGAAAATGGGATAAAATGACAAAGGTTCAAAACATCTAAAATACTGATAATGAAAAATAACATTCGAATCTGAAATACCGTCTAAAAATTTAGTCTAAAAAACCTCTAACTGAATCTACCTAAAAGTGGAGTTGATGGGACAATCACCCAACTAACTCCATCTACTAAAATACTACTAAGCTGAAGTACTGAAATAAAAGCATATCCTCGATAGATGAGGACTCATTGCTAAATCTACTACTGCTGGCTGGATCTGGCTAAGCGCGGTCAGGAACCTAAGCATCCGAACCTATGATGTGAAACATCATAGCACAGGAAAGTATGTGTCAGTACGTAAGAATATACTGGTATGCTAGATGAGGTAAGACTGAATGCAAGGGTTCATATGCATGAACAATAACTGACTAAATAATATAGAGTAACTGAACATAAGAGTACATGTATACTATAACTGACCTTTCCTAAGCTAAGTATTGAGTTCTGCTGACTGTGTAACTAATATCTAAAATTTCTGATGACTGAATTACTGACAATGATTGATTGTGTCTGACAGTCCTGATTTTATAAAACTGAGCTGAGTTCTAAACTGAAGACTAAAATTGAAACTGTGGGAGGTAATCATCTAACCGACATGCTCCAAATGAGAGAAGATAACTGAATTAGGGTCCAATCTGTAACCCTAATTAGAAGGGTGTCAGTACCGTGCCACAGGTAAAGACAACTGCTGTGGAGTCAGTCCTAACTAACGGATGACCCCTGAGATTATTCCTAATCCAGCGGGTGATTCCTGAGTATGTCAGTCGTATCTAACGAGTGACATCTCATAACCTACGCTGGCTGCGCAGTTCTGGAACTTAGGGATTGCTTCTAGCGACCCAGTCCTAACTAACGGGTGTGCCCACATCCCTAGGCTCGCTCGGTGCTGAATCCTACTCCTAACTAAAAGACACTAAACTGACTATATTGAACTGGACTAGACTGATACTGAGATTACTGAGTTTTTCTAAGTTCTGTAATTGACTGAATTCTACTGAGTTCTATAACGGGCTGAGAGTACTACTGATAGTGACATGACTGATACTATTCTATAACTGACACTGGCTCTAAGTAACAACTAGATTATTGGGTATTTAATACCCCCAGGACTCGATAGCATGAAAATTAAAGCAAAGCATAATCTTGAATAACATGACAATGTTCACTTGGTCATAATTCATTCATAGAGACATTTCATCAAACACTTGTGATGTATTAACTTGTACATGAATGGGATCACATAATAACATGTCATGCCTTCACTAGTCAATTCACATGAGCATTTTATCAAATACTTGTAGGGCATAAGCTTGTACATGATTAAGATCTCATAATAACATCGCATGATTCCTCTATCTACTTTACATAGGCATTTTAGCAAATATTTGGGGATCATGAGTATTTCACATGATAATGGTCATCACATAAACATCATGAATACAATACTTAATTGCAAATTCAAGGGTTTAACATATAATTCATATAATTCCCCCTAAATCCTATTCTATTTTTCATGAATCTTATCATAATTATCATGGAATGGAACCCAACTAATATCATAAACATGAATTCAATCTAATTCAAACATGGAAATCATAAATACATAATATTTGTACTTTGGAAAAGGATTCTTGGACTTTATGGGTGAAAAGGATCCATGAATGAACATCTAACATACCTGAGAAGAAGAGATCTTGAAGGTTCTTGGAGAGATTCTTGAGGATTGACCTTGATTCTTGAACTAGGGTTTTTGCCTCTTAAGAGAGAATGATTTAATTTGGGGGAAAATTGAAAGAATAATAGTGTAACTAGATTTATTAGGGTTGATTTTTGTGTTAAAGGATGACTAGAGCCATGAAAAAAAGACTCAAATACCCTTGGAATGATTTAAAAGCTCGGAATTTAAAACTGAAAATTAACTAAAAAATTTCGATCTGGGCCCTTGGAGCGACGCAGTGCTATCGCGTCATGTCATTGGAAAAAGGCCAACTGGGAAATTTCTTGGTGGCTCGAAGCGGTGGTATCGTGTTGCTACTTTGTTTATGAACTGGAAGTACACCGCGACGCGGTGAAATCGCGTTGGTATACTGAAAATTGACATTTGTGAATTGGTTCTATGGCGCGATGCGCTAATATCGAGGAGCAACACTGAAAATTGGCAACTGCTATTTTTGACACACTCCGCGATGCGCAACTGGCCTAAATGACGATGTTTAACGACTGAAACTTAAAATTGTCATAACTTCTTACCTGGTTGTCATAATTAGGTGAATTTTATATTGTTGGAAAGCTTATTAAATTTTTCACACAATAAAAGGTCAAAATCTTGAAGATTCCATATGTATAAAAGTGTATTCATATTTAAAGCAAGTCTTTGACATTTTTGGGACGAATTTAAGCTAGGTACAAGTACGGGGTGTTACAAATCTAGCCGAAAAACATTATTCACAGAACTTTCAGGGTCCATCGGATCTCCTACAAAGCGAGCCACTACCGGAAAATAGTGGACGGCGACCCAAACGACCCCATTAGAAATGCCAGCAAGGTAGTAGTGATATCGGTCAAACAATCACCAAAAAAAGTAGGCCAAATTGCCCCTCTATTTTCCGACTTCATCATTACTTCGTCGGAAAACACTACGAAACAGACAGTTTTCGGTAAAATCCATCGGTAAATGAACGGAGAAGACCTATAGTGTGGAATTTAGGTGTAGGTTATCCTTATTTCGTGATTTTGAAATTGGGTTGTTGAAAAATACAAATGGGTAGATTTAGATTTGTATTAATTTAAAGAGATCAGATTTGAAGGCCATGATAAGGATTTATACTCAGGACCTTCTTGGATAATGGGATTTTACTTTCTGCTCAGGGTCCTCCTGGATAATGGAATTTTATTTTTTGCTTAGGCCCCTCCTGAAAAATGGAATTTTACTTTCAGCTCAGGACCCTCTTAGAAAATGGGAATTTACTATCTGCTTAGGACTCTCCTGGATGATGAGACTTTACTTTCTGCTAAGGACCCTCCTAGAAAATAAGATTTTACTTTCAGCTTAGGGCTCTTTTGGAAAATGAGATTTATTTCAGCTCAATGCCCTCTAGGAAATGGGAATTTATTTCAGCTTAGGACCCTCCTGGATAATGGAAATTTACTTTCAGCTCAAGACCCTCCTGAAAAATAGGATTTTACTCAGGACCCTCCTGGAAAATAGAAATCCTTATCATGACCTTCAATTTGATTCGTTTAAATTAATACAAATCTAAATCTACCCATTTGTAATTTTCAACAGCCCAACCCCAAAATCACAAAATAAGGATAGCCCGCACCTAAATTCCACGCTACGGGTCTTTTATGTTCGTTTCTCAGTAGATTTCGCCGGAAACAATCAGTTTCATCGTGTTTTCCGATGAAGTAAGGATGAAGTTGGAAAATAGAGTGGTTGTTTGGTCTACTTTTTTCGGTGACCATTCGACCAAAATCATGGCTACCTCATTGGAATTTTCAATGGGGTTGTTTGGGTTGCCGGCCACTATTTTTCGACAGTGGCTCACTTTGTCGGAGATCCGATGGACCCTGGCAGTTCTGCGAATAATGTTTTCCAGTGAGATTTCACTGGGGAAATAAAAAACAAAGGAAGTTTTGAGTATTTCGGGTTTGTGGTGGCTAAATACGGCGAGAGAGGGCCGATTCCGGCAAAAAATCCACCGAAAAAGCTCAAGGACAGCCGCCTGGGTTCCCTTCCGTTCACCGTTTTATGGTTCGTCGACCAACCTTTTTCTTTCATTCAATTTCTCTCTCTCCGTTCTATTTCTCTCTCAATTTCTTTGATTTTTTCTCTCACCGGTTTGTGTATGAATGGAATGGAAAATAAATGTAAGTGTTGTGAGGTCGCAGTGGGTAAATTGTGAGGTGTGTGCTTTGTGAATGTAATAGAATAGAGTCTGTGAGTGTGAATATAAGGCTTTCTCTGCGTGTAATGTGTGTTTGTGTATGTCTATTTTTTCAGTTTTTTCTTCTTTTCTTTTAAATTTCTTTTCTATGAAAACCAAATCATCATATATATTCTAGAGAAAAATCTCAACATTCAGGATCAATTTCAACGAATAATTAAGGAAAGACAGACACTGGTTCAAATAATTATACAAACAAAATATGATACTACAACAATCACATATATTAAATAATTCATAAAATCACTTGAACATTTTTTATAAATAATTTTCCACAGTAAACTTATAACATAAATAGTACAGGATCGAATAAGAACTTATGATGAATTAAACCGAGTAAGAATAGAAATATTGTCGCCGAAAACTCAAACGGAGATCCTGAACTCCACTGTTTCTTTCTTTTTTTTTTCTAATGCCTTTCTTTGTTTTCTATCTATTTGATGTTCACTCTGTCTGTCTTTTTTTCTCTGTGTTCTCTCTGATGTTTATAAGGTACGTAACTTTTTTTTTGTGTGTGTGGGGGTGGGGGTGGGGTGGGGTGGGGTGAGGGAGTTAAGGAGTTACACAGAAAAATGGGGATGTGGGAGTGTGCAGATAAGGTGGGGAAGTTGGGGTAGTTTAGGATAAGTTTTTCTTTTTTAAAAACAAATACTCCCTCCGTTTCAAAAAGAATGACCTACTTTGACTTGACACAAAATTTAAGAAATTAAAGAAGACTTTTGAATCTTGTGGCCTTAAATTAAAGTTGTGTCAAATGTACCAAAATGCCCTTTAATCTTGCGATCCTAAACTTGTCATGTGGAAAGTTGAAATTAAAGTATTGCCAAAAAAGGAAAGGGGTCATTCTTTTTGAAACAGACTAAAAAGGAAAGTAGGTCATTCTTTTTAAACGGAGGGAGTAATAAATTAAAACATATATAAAATAAATAATAATAATAAAAATAAAATAATATTAACGAATTAATGTTATATTTAAGAAAAATACAATAAAAGCTCATAAATAGCCTAAATCAATCTAATTAAGATAGTAATAGAACTACTAAATTATTTATTAAAATTAAAAGGGAAATATATTTTTGAATTTTTTCATATTATTTTTAAAATACAAGAATAAAAATATCCCAAAATTTAACTATATTGATTTATTTATTTATTTTTAAACTAAAACTTATTAAAAATGAAGTAAGAGTTAAAATAAATATTGAACAAAATATAAATATTTGATGCTGAAAACTAAGTAGTTAAAATAAATATTGAACAAAATATAAATATTTGATGCTGAAAACTAAGTTAAAATTCTGGGAGGGTCAAAAATCACGTGTCTACAAAACCTGAATCGCCTCCATCATCACTATACAAAACTACTAACCAACTAGAACAATAATACAACATCTCATATCAATACGTACCACAATCATCATACAAAGTGAATAATCAATTCAGAAGTGTAAAGCAACATGTATATATAATTACAATCCCATAAATACCAAGTTCAACACGCATACAATTATTAAAGCATAAAGTAAAAGAACTTACCACGACATCCCATACCACGGGGAAGTACATCTAAAAGAACACAAGTAAAGAACTCATCACGTCGTCCTATACCACCGGAGAGTGCACGAATAGATCAATTCATCAACGTATTATGATATATAAAAATAAACAAACAACTCATATTTACCACGGTTTCCACAATTTCTGTCATGGTCACTTGTCAATATCCAAGACCATCATCACTACCGCAATCCGAACCAACATATACCAATGTAATAATAACCATAATTATATAGGTACTTAGACCTCTAACTCATTAATATACTCAATCTAGTCTATATTTTCTAAATGCCATTTATTATTAAGCTACTAGTTTACTAGTCATCAAAAGGCCTCCAACCGTTAGCCTAACCGATTTCTCACCTACTCTTTCTTCATGAAGTAACAACTAAATACGATTCATTAGATAGCTAACATTCACATCTAGCCAAGACGTAATACTAAACCATAATCACCATTTAACTAACTCATTCTTTGTTAACATAAGTACACTAATTATCAAGGTAGTGAGAAGCTATATATTACCAACACATTATCTATCTATAAACCAATGCTTTTTTCTAGTTATCACCATGATTATCTAGGTCCTTATTTAATCATCCAACTGCATAGCATACTAGACATCAATATCACTAATCATCAACAATGTTAAGTCTATTATCATCAATAGTCATTTTACAACCATAATTACTAGTTACCATAATTAACTAAACAAGGTCCATCAACTAGTATTCTAGGTATCCTAGCCATCAAGTAATATAATTACTTTATATAAACAACTAGTTATCACATAACTCATTTCACTAGATGAAATCCCATAACCTAACCATTTATTTAAAGTCAAATATATTTACTAGGTGATTCCTTAATTCTACACATGATTACACTTACCAATTAGTCTTGACTCACTAGCTAATCGCCAATTTCTACTTCTATTCACTATTTAGCATTAACAATAGCCACGCCACTTAACTAGTGATTAATGATAGAGAATTATAGACACTTCTCAAGGAAAATATCATATACTACATGCACACAAGGACTTAATCATATAATGGCACAAGCACATATACCTATATTTTCACACATGCTTACCATACATAACATCACCATAACATCAAGATATCCTCCGGGTTTACCGGGCATCACCATAACATCAATACCTCTTTCAGATTTGCCGGACATCATCACATCATCAACATATCCTACAGATTCACCGGGCATCATCATAACATCAATATATCCTCCGGATTCATCGGGTATCATCACAACATCAATACCTCTTCTGGATTTATCTTACATCATCACAACATTAATATATCCTCCGAATTCACCGGGCATCATCACAACATTAATACCTTGTTCAAATTTACCAGACATCATCATAACATCAATATATTCTCCGAATTCACCAAGCATCATCATAACATCAATATATCTTTCGAATTCACCGGGTATCATCACAACATCAATACCTCTTTCGGATTTAGCGGGCCTCATCATAACATCAATATATCCTTCAGATTCACCGGGCAACATCGCAATATCAATACCTCTTTCGGATTTACTGGGCATCATCATAACATCAATATATCCTCCGAATTCACCGAGCAACATCATAACATCAATACTACTTTTGAATTTACTGGACATCATCACATAATCATTAAGGCCAAAGTCATCGACAGACACTCAAACTTGTTGCAAAAATTCACTTAGGCCCCTAAACTAAGGCCTGTTCCTATCAGACCCCTAAACCCCCCGAATTTTATTCCAATTGGGCATTTTTTTCTCTATCAACAAAAAGGTCCAAGTGAGTGTTGCACACATGCAATAACGTGGCAAAATGAGCTAATTAGAAGATGACACGTGGCATTGTGGATCAAATAATTATTAAAAATTAATTATAATTTTTTTAAAAGTATATAAAAATGGCATTGGGGAAATTATTAAAAAATAATTTTAAAATTATTTAAAATTAAAAATAAAAAACTGATTCTTTTGAAAAAATTATAAATTTTTTCAAAAAATGAAATAAAACATTTAAAAATTATTTTTTTAACAAAATTAATTATTAAAAAAATTATAATTTTTTTTAAAAAATGAAAACAAAAAATGGCATTGAGGTTATAAATTATGAAAAAATAATTATAAAATTATTTTTAAAAAAATTGATTATTTAAAAAAAATTATAAAATTTTTTAAAAATGAAATAAATTATTAAAAAAATATTTAAAAAAATTAATTATAAAAAAAATTATAACACTTTTTAAAATGAAAATAAAAAAATGGCATTGAGGATGCAAATTATTAAAAAATAATTCTAAAATTATATAAAAAATAAAAATAAAAAATTAATTATTTTAAAAAATTATAATTTTTTTAAAATGAAATAAATTATTAAAATATTATTTTTTAAAAATAATTTATTATTAAACAAATTATAAAATGTTTTATAAAATGAAAACAAAAAATGGCATTGAGGATATAAATTATAAAAAAATAATTATAAAATTATTTAAAAAATAAAAACTAAAAATTGATTATTTAAAAAAAAATATAAATTTTTTTTAAAATGAAATAAATAATTAAAAATTATTTAAAAATTATAAAATTAATTATTAAAAAAAAACTATAAAACTATTTAAAATGAAAATAAAAAATGGCATTGTGGATCCAAATTATGAAAAAATAATTATAAAATTATTTGAAAATAAAAAATAAAAAATTGATTATTTAAAAAAAATTATAATTTTTTTTTTAAAAAGTGAAATAAATTATTAAAAATTTAGCTTTTTTTAAAAATAATTATTAAAAATGATTATAAAATTTTTTAGAAAAATGAAAATAAAAAATGACATTGAGGATATAAATGATGAAAAAATAATTATAAATTTATTTAAAAAATAAAAATAAAAAATTTATAAAATTTTTTAAAAAATGAAATAAATTATGAAAAAATTATTTAAAAATTTAAAAATTAATTATTAAAAAATTATAAAACTTTATAAAATGAAAATAAAAATGGCATTGAGGATCTAAATTACGAAAAAATAATTATAAAATTATTTAAAAAATAAATATAAAAAATAAATTATTAAAAAAAAATTATAAAATTTTTAAAAAGATGAAAATTAAAAACAGATGTTTTTAAATTCAATTTTTTTAAAAGGAAAAAATTTGGAGCCCTCTAATGCTTTTGGGGGCCTTTAGTGTTTGAAAAAAAAATTGATATTAAAAAAATTTTGGGGCCCTCAATGCCAACCGGCAACTTTTTATTCGTAAATTAGTAAAATTAAATGCTCCTAACGCGCCTCCCACGATTTCACTGTACCACATTGGCAAAAAATGTTTAATTGAAACAAAATTCAAGAGTTTAAGGATCTAATAGGAACAGACCTTAGTTTAGAGGTCTAAATAAATTTTCACAACAAATTTGAGTGACTATCGATGTCTTTGGCCTAATCAATATATTCTCTGAATTCACCGGACATCATCATAACATCAATATATTCACCATAACATCAATATACATGTTTTGGGAAAAAATGACTTTTAGAGTCGCCTCTTAATTTATTTAGGAAAATTAAGAAAACCGTTATAACATACTTAAATGATTCAAAACAGAAAAATCATTTAAATTTTGAAATTCTAGGTAAGCGTTCTCATTAACATTTTAGAAAGGTTTTTAAGACACCTAAATTGCCCGCTAACTTGTGATTATTCGGACTGTTTGAAAATGATTTCTTTTGACCAACTTCTAAAAGAAAAAGTCTATTGTTGAAAAGAAGATTAAAAAATATTTCGAAAGTTTATGCAAAAACAATTTTTTGGTGACTTAGTTAGGGGTTTAACTATGTTCGAAAGATCACAAAGCAAACAAGCATAGAAACAAAGGAAGAGGGGAGAAAATAAATAATTTGGGCTCTTAAGACCAAATCCATCAACACTGTAATAATCTAATTGGGCTTTCGGCCCATCTTCACCTGTCTTTATCTAGATATTAGGCTTTGGCCCATAACCTGTCCTACACTATATTTTCGAGCCCATTTTGGCCCACGACCCGCTTCTCCTGTAGTAGTTTACAACTTTGGTTTCGAGGCCCAAATGAATGAATAACGAAATAAATAAATGAATGAATAAAAAAATGAAAAGACAACAATGAGAAATAAAATGAGACTTTCAAGTCTCTTAGCTACTTCAAAAATGAGATTTCAATCCATTCTTCTCCTTTTGACTCCTCTTATCCACGCGCTATGTAACAAACTTTAGATTCTCTTTCGGGCTTGATTCAAAAGATGAGCCTTATTGTCCCATTAGGGAATGCAACGAGTCCGTTTGGACTCCAACGAGTTTCCATGCAAAAACAACAAGAAAAATAGAGAACATTAATACACGACCAACGAAAGAAAGAAGAAGAAAAGTAAAGTTAACACATTAGCCAACCTAGGGAAAGGAAAACTAAAACCAGTTAACACATGACCAAACAAGGAAGGAAAATATATTCGATACCAAATCATAATACTATTGAAAACATAGTTGGCACATAGACACTCAGCAACTTATTTGAAAGGCTTTATGATCAAAACATTACTACACTTTGTCAATTAATCAAAACAACACTACTGAAATAAATAGCTATCAAATAAAATAAATCAACGATAGTTTATATTACTATGATACATTGACAACAACGATCAACACATTACGAATTTTAGTAAAGCAAAACTGATAATTTAATACAAACACATAACATAATTTGACACACATTTATAAATTAATATTTACACATTGATACCTTATAATCATTACAAAATCGCAACAACAATTCGATTACAAACAAATGAGCATAATTACACTTAATGCTACACAAACATAGAAAAATACATTACACATAACAAAGAATTATAGCAATACTATAACAACTTAGATAAACGAGAAACATTATCAATTTTACTTAATAATTAGCCACAAAAAATATCTTATAATCATTTTGACAATTAATGCGCATAAATAAACTACTTAGAGCTACACAATAAACACACAGTGATATTCATGGAACTAATGATACTAACATTTATGACAAGAAAGTAGAAAACACAGAGGATTATCAGGATGCTAATTATTACAAATGGAAGACTAATTTAGACATAACAGAAGTTGGTAATCTATAAAAGATATAA
Organism: Capsicum annuum; assembly: GCF_002878395.1. Lineage (NCBI taxonomy): Eukaryota > Viridiplantae > Streptophyta > Magnoliopsida > Solanales > Solanaceae > Capsicum > Capsicum annuum. The sequence continues at coordinate 188,534,977 of NC_061120.1, read as the reverse complement.
TTATAATAGCATAATAAAAACTAACAGAACTGAAGCATTACTTGAATAACACAATTAGTGATAACTGATTTTATGTATACATTACAAGAAACATAACAGAACATGTTTAAATCGATAAAAAAGTGAGTAATTAAATAACCATGTGATCTTGAATAACTAATTTATAACTTATAATTATAAAGAAGAAAAGCACATTCTAGCAGACCAACGCGAACATCATGATAGAAAAAACCTAGCTCCCCTGCCTAAAATAGATTTTAGGAATGAAGAAATGCAACTATTCTGCAAAAATAAGGTCTTGCAGAATTTTAAGAGTTTTAGACCATGGAATTAACACCCGAAAAGAAAAAATAATACAATCAAACTAAGAGAAATTCTCTAAGCTACATTGATTTTTGACATCAAATATATCAAATGAGACTAAATCTGTTCTCATGTTTACCATTCTTCACCAAGCTATTACGTTTTCGAAAACTTCAAACAAAAAAGACACCGGCTTGAAACAAATTCAAAGGGAAAATAGAAAATTAAACTTCAAAATTTCACGAAGAATGGAGCACAACGCATAGGCTAAAAGGGGAAAACGGTGGGGTATATTATTTCTATCCTCCTCCCCTTTTCGACGGACTCAAAAATGAGTTTTTCAATGGTCGGGATGATCCTCGAGGAATCATGGGATTTCTCATTTGTTATTGGACATATCCTCATCATCATTTGGCATTTGAGAAGGCAAAGAACTTAAGAGGAAGTCCTACTGACGACGCTACCAGCCTAATAATTACGACAACATCGAACAATGAGAAAGAACAAGACGATATACTATTCTAATCTTCCACTTCATCCCGAAAGACTACAACGAAATAGCCGTCGAGGAATCCTAGGATTTTCTGGTACACTTTAGACTTTTCTCATTGTTCTTTTGGCATTTAGGAAGCCAAAGAATCTCAAGAAGTAGTCCTACTAACGGCACTACCAGTTCGACAATTACGACAAAATAATAACAACAAACAAGACAACGTCGAGTAGTAACAACGAACAAGATAGCATCAAACTGAAATTGTTAAGCAAAAATTTAAGTATGAACTTTAACCAAGAAACCAACGCTTCAAACCTCAAGCAATACACAAAATGAGAGTATTAGGTCGAAAATCAATCAACAATGTCACGAGCAAATGACATATTACGAAGTCGAGGCAAAGATAACAGAAATCGGATATTGGGCAACTAAGACAAGAATTGACTTAACATAACAATACAACCAAACATTTTTCTTCACTAAAGAGAAACCTATAGCCTTTAAGGCCTCTACAGCAGACAACCCAACACACAATATTATTGACAAAATTACTTACAACTACAGAAGGTCGAGATGAAGCAGAAATAATTGAAAACTAAATGGAATGGAATTTTACCTACTTTGGAGCAGCAAAACGGGATTACGAACTGACGCTGGGATCTCGACCACCGCCAGAGGACTTTGTCGCGACTACAAAAGATCCGAGCAGTCCTCAACCTCTATCAGGAAGAAGAAAAATTTATACTCAAAATGGAAAATTAACTAGTTTTTGCTCAAAATAGTCTTCATCCTCTTGAGACTTCGTCAATTTTACTCCCAAACGGGCTTTACATAGAAAATGGTTAGGGTTCAACTTTTTGCGAATTCAAAATCAAGCTGAGGATAAGGTTACCCCATCAAAATTTTCACCAATTTTGATTTTTCTCCTACCAATTTGCAATGGTCCCTCAAGAACCAATCAAAATTTGCCAAATATGTACGAATTCGTACCCATTATCCAGAGATTCACGGAACTCGACCGTTGGATAAGCCACCTTAGCACTTCTAAAAAAATCTCGGTTCTTCGATGGTGCGTAGTTGCGTGGGGTCACATGGGACGCACGGATTGAAAGGTGGGAAGGGGTATTTGTGTGAAAAATAGGAAATTTTTGGGTTGCAAATCGGATCGGAGCTGTTCGGATCAGTGGTCGCGGTTTGAGTTGTGTTGTTAAACTGATGGAATTGGTGTTTTGCTGCTGGTGCTGCTATTGAAGAAGAAAGTAAGAATGGGCTGGGTCGGGTTACATTATTAGACTGGGTCGGTGTGGTATTTAAGTGGGTTGCTGATGTTTAATGTTATATTGGGCCATTTTTGTGGCCCAATTTAAAATAAAAAGGATAGAAATTTTGTCATTTATAAAATGGCCAATTTAAATTAAAATTGTAGTCAATTTATTTATATGTTAACCAAATTAAATATCAATTGACCATCTGCATTGCAATCATGGTCATTTTGATTTGAAATATGGTCAATTTAAATAAGTCGATTTGAATCAAAGCTTGAGACAAATTAACTACCGATTCGATCTTGAGTCTCTTAATTTAGCAAAATCAAACACATATTCCTCCAAATAAATTATTTTTCGAGAAAAAATTATAATTAAATCAAGATTTTCCTATTTGAATTGATTTTCAAGATTAAACTCAACGATAGTCTAGTTTTGATAAAAATGTTCATTTAAGTGACAAAATTTATACAATCTCGCATATGAAAACATATAATCTTCACTTAAATGACAAAATTAATCAAAAATAAATATTTTAAAGCATATTTACCCGGATGAAATAAATATTTTGATTTAATTAAAAATTCAAGAAACTCAAGGCAAAAATTAGGTGTAAAAAATTGTCTCCTCCCTTTGTTGGGGTGGATGTAAGTAATCCTGGACAAAGGGAGTTTGGCATTCCTAATTTTCGTTCTACCACAGATTTATTTTTGAAATAGGTTGGTTTTCGCACGAGTTTTGTGGAATTATGGCCGAATCTTGGTATCGAGTTTCCTACATATCTAAGGTTACATGAGAATTCAGGGCATTTGTAGTTCTTAAAGCTTGCTTTAAAGCATGATTTTCAAGAAATTCACACACTATCTCGGTTTTAGAATTTTTGATGAAACTGAAAAGCTGGAGACTAAATGAATTTGGATGGAGGTTGGAGTGCAATCGAGTTTTCAAAATAGAGCCCAGCCTACATATCCTCGAGCCTCAGAAAATCAGACTGCTTGTAGTTCGACTCAATTGGTAGAAAAGATAGTGTTTTATTTCAGAAAATCTTTGGTTCGAGAGGAGTGACAAATTAATTGAGTTATGAAAAAAAGACTTGTAACCTCTTAACCATGAATGTGGGATCCTTCACATCCATAGTCAAGAACTTACCTGGATATAATTTCCAAAACTCTAAGTATGTTTTTACTCGAATTTGAAGAAAGGAGAAGGCTACCCATGATATGAGTTTAGAAATATCTCGAAGATGAAGCTGAAACAAAAATATCCCAAAATACCCACATGCCTTCTAACAGGGGTGTGGTTTGATTGGTGGTGGCGATGATCATTTAGCTCGCGTTCAAAGAGTTTGACGTCCCTCTATAGACTATGTCTCATTTTGCTACTAAGAAAGAGTTCCACGTCGTTCTGCATCCATTTTGAAGTCGTCCACACCTCTGGTACTGATTTGAGATTTTCATCCTGTTGCCTAAAAGTGAAGTCACCTTTTCATGTACCTATTTTGAAGAAAATAACTGGCAACAACAGACACAACGACTCTCTTGGTCATTGCATAATTATTTTATTCATCGATTGAATATGTCTTCAAAGTGGGGTGGCTCGTTTGGACACCGACGACACTTTATGCAAAACGGTCCCTGAAACCGTGTAATCTTATGTTGATGCAGCAACCCTTTGGTCACCTATAATGCTTATTGTATGATAAACTCTATTACCAATAATTCCTTGCATATGATCTCAGGTAAGTCTTGCATGTATTTTGTATCAATACGACTTATAGATTTCCCTTGAATTGTCAATTTTTGGATAATCTTGCACATTATTTGATGTTGGATACTAGGAGACTTACAGATGTCCTTTGAATTGCTAGCCGTTAGGTAATCCTACGCATTATCTGACCTTGGATAAGAGACGACTTACAGATATCCCTCCAATCAATAGTTTTCAGGTATTCCTGTACATAATTCAACCTTGGATACAATATGACTTATAGATATATCTCAAATTAGTAGTCTTTGGGTAATCCTGCACATAATTGATCTTGGATATGATGCGGCTTATAGAAAACCCTTGGACTTATCAATTTGATAATCTCGCATACTCTCCGATAAGGATTTAGTTACGACTTATGGATAACCTTCAAACTGTCAATCTTTGGGTAACCTTACATACTATTCAGTTAGGATGTTGTTGTGTCTTACGGATGAACATTGGACTGTCAACTCAAAGATAATATTGCACACTATCTTGTTTCAAATAATATGACTTATAGATGACCCTCAGATTGTCAATTTCTAGGAAATCTCATGTGTCGTTCGGATCATGTGTTTTTGATGCATTTAAATGCTGATTTGTGATGAGATATCCTCGATGCCAGCATATGATATCTCGTGTTTCAACAGATAATAAATGTTGATGATATCCTCAACACTAGCATATTTTATCTTGTGTGTCAATAGATATTAAATGCTAATGATATCCTCGACGCCAACGTATGCTATCTCGTGTGTCAATAGATATTAAATATTGGTGATATCCTCCATGCCAACGTATGCTATCTTGCGTGTCAACAGATATTAAATATTAGTGATATCTTTGACACCAGCTTATTCTATCTCGCCTATCAACAGATATTAAATGTTGTTGATATCCTCGACGCTAGCGTATGCTATCTCAGGCATCATCGGATATTTAATGCGAATGATATCCTCGATGCCAGCGTATGCTATCTCGCGCATCATCAGATATTTAATGCAGATGATATTCTCGATGCCAACGTATGCTATCTCGCACGTCATTTGATATTTAATGCAGATGATATCCTCGATGCCAGCGTATGTTATCTCGAACGTTATCAGATGTTTAATTCGGATGATATCCTTGATGCCAGCGTATGCTATCTTGCGCGTCATCAGATACTTAATGCGGATGATATCCTCGACGCTAGTGTATGCTATCTTACGCGTCATCAGATATTTAATGCGTATGATATCCTCGACGCCAGCGTATGCTATCTCGCACATCATCAGATATTTAATACGTATTATATCCTCGACGTCAGCATATGCTATCTCTCATGTCATCAGATATTTAATGCGGATGATATCCTTGATGCCAACGTATTCTATCTCGCGCGTCATCAGAATTTTATGCTATGACCCTCTTGGTAATGAAGACGGTTTCACCTGAGTTCGTTTGTCTGAATTTTGTTTTCTACATGTGCCTGTAAGTTTGCTTCACTTTAAGGAAAATTTTGAGGATGACTTTCTGCTCTTCCTCCTATTGAGTAATCCTTTTGATTGTTGTATTTATTATACCAACTCCCTTGAGTGCACCTGCGATTAAGGTAAATATTTAGTAGACACAAAGTCGCTTTTGCTAGCGACTATTTTGTAGGAAAATTCTAAATACAACATTCATAAAGAAGATAAGGCGCCTTTATTTGTCCTCCCTGGTCTCAAGAAATGTGATAGACAATTCAAAAGGTCCTCGATAAATGAGTATTAAACCCGCTTTTGGAGCTATCCAAAAATACCATTCTTAAGCATTATATGCTTTGGTGTGGCTCGCAACTCGCTTGGGGATTTTTTTGAAAAAGAATTCTATTTTTTTGTATTGATCCCTGTATCCACAGAAAAATGATTAGTCTTCAGTGAAAATACTCCGTGTTGACCTTCGTCGATCCTTGATTTGCTCCTCACCATCCTTTGGGTTCATGTTGGGACTTCCACCCAATTCCTCGATCCAATAGATGCCTAGGAAATCACTAAGTAAAAGATTTGTATAGGTTTTTGAAAGTAGTCATATTTTAAGAAACTAGTTTCAAAAAAATTTTAAAAGCTTTAGAAAATCTTTGTCAGTCATGTTATGTACTAGCTCAACGAACGTCTTTCTCTTGGTTCTAGCTGTATCTGACGTTTGATGGAGGATTGCCAGGGATTCATCGTCTTTCAGGTTTTTTATCTAAAGTTTTGTTATAGACGAAGATTTAGTCCGCCTAGACTTTGTTGTGGCTAGTGATATCAAGAATTTTTCTTTGACTTCTGGTGCTGGGAGATTTGAAATAAATTCCAGTATATTGGTGAAAAATTTTGAGGACCTCCTCAAAATTTCTGCCAAGTATAATACTATTGGAGATGACCTTGGCTTGAGAGGATCGGCAGTCTTCGCGGGTCTTCATCTTCTTTTTGGATAATGATCTTTCTTTTGTGAATTTTCAAGATTTTTTCTCGAAAATTTTTCCCCATTTTCTATTTCTTGGGGTTATATGACCGATCCGTTGGGGCGCCTACGTATCTTGTTGAAGCAGGAATCAGGTCAAACGTAGTTCAAGACTACGCTAAGAATATATGGAAAAATTTAAAGGGTTGACCAAAGCCGACATAGGCCACCTACATATCCCTTTCTTGGACATTTAGGTCATCACGTAGTTCAAACATAAAAGGAAGGGATAAATTGTCCTAAGGGGTTGACCGAAGCCAACATAGGCCGCCTACGTATCCCTTTCTTGGAAATTTAGGTCAAACGTAGTTCGTACATAAAAAGAAGGGATAAATTGTCCTAAGGGGTTAACCGAAACCGACATTGGCCGCCTACGTATCCCTTTCTTAGGATTGCAGGTCAAATGAAGTTCTTACATAAAAGAAAAGGGTAAAGCCTCCTAAGGGGTTGACCGAAGTCGATATAAGCTACCTACATATCCCTTTCTTGGGATTTTAGGTCATCACATAGTTCATACATAAAAAGAATGGATAAATATCCAAGGGGTTGACCAAAGCCGACATAGGCCGCCTATGTATCTCTTTCTTGGGAATTCGGGTCAAACATAGTTCGTACATAAAGGAAAAGGATAAATTTCTTTGCAATTACACATTATAAATCAAATACTACCATAAAGAATATTACAAATAAACCAAGGAAACAAAACTAAAACATCCTTTAAACATAGTATCTCTTTACTGCATCAGAATTGATTGGTTTGGTCTACTCTTGACCATCCATATCAGATAGAATCAGAGCTTCTTCAGATAGTACCTTGTGAACTATGTATGGTCCTTGCCAATTTGGATCAAACTTGCAGTTGTACTCTTTTTTATGAGGGAATATACATTTTAGGACTAATTTTTAACTTTAAATGTTCGAGCTCTTACTTAATTGTTGAAGGCATGGATCATCCTGTGTTGGTATAACTTACCATGACATACGGCAACCATTCTCTTTTCATCAATCAACATGAATTGTTCATAGAGAGGGCGAACCCATTCTTCACTACTTAGTTCGACATCTTGAATAATCCTTATGGAAGTTATTTCAACCTCGACGGGTATCACAACTTCATTGCCATAAACAAGTAGATAAAGAGTTGCCTCAGTGTAGGTTCAAACTATTGTACGATACCCTAGTAGAGCGTAAGTCAACATCTCATGTCATGATCTATCATTTTCAACCATCTTCCTTAAGATCTTCTTGATGTTCTTATTGGAGGCTTCCATGACTCCATTTATCTGTGGATGATATACGGTTGAGTTGTGATGAACAATTTTGAACCTATCACAAATCTCATTCATCAAGTGACTATTCAAGTTTGCCCCGTTATCAGTAATGATCAATTCTGGCACTCCAAATCAGCAAATAAAGTTATTCCTGACAAAATTTGCAACCACTTTCTTGGTGATGGCTCTATATGAAGCAGCTTCGACCCACTTAGTAAAGTAATCAATAGAAACCAAGATGAATCTATGCCCATTTGACGCCGGTGGCTCTATTGGTCCAATAACTTCCATGCCTTAAGCAACGAAAGTACAAGGTGAACTCATTGCATAAAGATCATGTGGAGGCATTCGAATCAAATCTCCGTGTATCTGGCATTTCGGGCACTTCTGCACATATTTGCTACAATTATTTTCCATAGTCATCCAGCAGTAACAAGTTCTCAGGATTTTTCTAGCAGGGGTAAACCCATTCATGTGGGGCTTGCAAACTCCAGCGTGTACTTTTTTTTTATTAATTTTGCTGCTTCCGTAGCATCGACACATCTTAATAATCCTAAGTCTGGAGTTCGCCTAACAAGAATTTTACCACTTGGAAAATAATTCTTTACCAAGCGACGGATTGCCTTCTTATGATTGTTGCTGGCCTCTTCAGGATATATTCCAGATTCTAAATATCTTTTAACATCATAGTACCATGGTTTTCTGCCAGGCTCCTCTTCGATATACGCATAATATGTGGGTTGTTCATTCAAACTTATTTCCAAGAGAGCAATATAACTATGATCTGGGTGCTGAATCATAGAGGATATAATAGCCAAAACACCAACAAACTCATTCTGCATCCTCGGGATATGTCTGAAATCAACATCCTTGAATCTTGCATATAGATCCTCTATTATCTATACACAAGGAGCGATCTTGGAGTTCTTTACCACCCATTCCCCCATACCCGATGAATCAGTAAATTCGAGTCTCCGACAACTAGCGATTCACGAACACCCATATCCAACGCCAACTTAAGGCCTAAGATGTAAGCCTCATATTCAACCATGTTATTGGTACATGGGAAGTGCAACTTAGCAATTGTTGGACTGTATTCGATACCAAAACTACTCAAATTCCTGAGCCTTTAAAGTTGACCGCTCCATCAAAGAATAATCTCCATCTGGGGTACATGTTTGCAATGTCTTCTTCCACGAATAAAATATACTCATCTGGGAAATAAGTTTGAAGTGGCTTATATTCATCATCAACCAGATTCTCTGCTAAATGGTCTGCTAAGGCTTGCCTCTTGATTACCTTTTGAGTCACATACACAATGTTGAACTCACTCAACAAAATTTGCCACCTAGCTAACTTTCCTGTAGGCATGGATTTCTGGAATATATACTTCAATGGATCCATTCTAGAAATGAGATATGTTGTGTATAAGGATAGATAATGCCTCAGCTTTTGTGCGGACTAGGTCAAAGCACAACACGTCCTTTCTATAAGAGTGTAGCGAGCTTTATACGGCATAAACTTTTTACTCAAGTAGAAGATTGCTTTCTCTTTCTTACCAATCTCATCGTGTTGCTCGAGGACACATCCAAAAGTATTTTCTGAGACTGAACGGTAAAGTAACAATGGACTTCCCTCCCTTAGTGAAACCAAAACCAGCGGAGCGGACAAATATTCCTTGATTTTGTCAAAAACTTTCTGACATTCTTCTGTCCACTTATTAAATGCATCTTTCTTCAACATCTTGAGAATTCGCTCACATATGACTATTGACTGGGCAATGAACCAGCTAATGTAATTTAAACGACCCAGGAAACTCATAACTTCTTTCTTGGTTCTTGGCGGCAGTAAATCTTGAGTTTTCTTGATCTTGGATGGTTCTAGCTCAATGACCCTTCTCTAACTATGAACCCTAGTAATTTCTCAGCTAGTACACCAAAAGCACACTTAGCAGGATTCAATTTAAAGTTGTACTTTTATAATCGGTTGAAGAATTTTTCCAGATAGATCAGATGATCCGCACTCTTGTGGGATTTAATAATTACATCATCCACATACACCTCAATCTCTTTATGAATCATATTATGAAAAATCATCATCATATCCCTCATGTACGTCGCACCAGCATTATTAAGACCAAAAGGCATTACCCTGTAGTGATAAACACCCCAGGACATGTTGAAAGCCGTATTTTCCTCATCTTTCTTATCTATTAATATCTGATGATACCCGATAAAATAATCCATAAAAGACTGCATTTTATGTTTTGTATAATTATCGAAGAGGATGTGGATATTGGGTAGCAAAAAATTATCTTTAGGGCTGGCTCTATTCAAATCTCTATAGTCAACGGAAATTAGGATCTTGTCATCCTTTTTTGGCACTGGGACAGTATTGGATAGCCATAACTTAGACTTGTTTACCAATTATAGTCAATCATATTTTTTTTGTGATGATATATATGATAGAAATTCTGCTAAATCTATGATTATCATAATGGTCAATCTTGCCAATTTTTGAGCAAATTGCGGTGGAACAATAAGACTAGGGACTATGTATCTATGCACTGTATATTCATCCTTTATTTCGTTTGCTTCTGCTGTTGGGACCCAATTATATTTTATTTTCCATGATGGATATTTTGTGACCTTCACAACCTTAGATTGAATTTGCTTCGTCACCTCTTATTTGATCTTCAAACTTTAGTCTGGCTTGAATTTCCTTATTTGTTGCTCGACTGGGTCAAACTCGGGATTGATTGGTAACTTATGCGACACAATATTGGTGCTTAATCCTAGCATATCATCATAGGACCAAATAAATATGTCAATATATTCCCACAACAAGTGGATGAGTTCTCTTTTTTATGCTTTTGCTAAGTGAACACTTACACTTTTCGCTTTGATTTCATCATGATCGCCCAGGTTGACTGTTTTAGTTTTCTCCATGTTGGGATTATCTCGGTTCTCAAATTCCTCTATGTCTTCCTCTAACTGCTCCTCATCACCTTTTTTTCATTCATCATCATTCTCCTCGCTTTGTTCATTTAACCCTTGACATGACATAACATTGGTAGGTTTTAAACTAATGCTACTGTAATAAACAAACAAACTAAGTTAGATAATAACAAGGTAATAGAATATATCAATATAATTATATTTAGAAATAACTTCTTAAATAAAGGGACGTCTTTTTATTGAAATTTGGAAAATAATTACAAACTATGGCTCATGACTCAGGCAACGCGGGACCATGCCTTTTTGAAAGTAGTAAAAGACGAAAAGCAAATTTGAGACATAAAAGGGTGGATCACGAGGCCTCCTCTGGATCATAACCGATATTTTGAAAACTACTAGTAATTGCCCTTTCATCAACCACGATGGGTTATAAGTTAAGGGTAGAGTAGAGGTCCAGTTTTGCAAAGCCTCTCCTGGTGCAACCTTTTTCACCCCACTGGACTTTGGGAAATCTTCTAGTATAGCATGACATCCCTCAAACAGATTTCCTATCCCATCCCTCAGACCATTATTTTTTGATATCTCACAAATGGAAAATGACTAGTACAGGAGTGGCAATGGTTTAGACAGATTCATCTTTGACTTATTTTCGATTTGATCCTCCCCTGTTGGTTGGTATCCTAACCCATACTTAGACACTTTCTCTGGGACCAAAATGGGCTCAATAATTCCTTCCGAATTCTTACCCAAACCCCGACCAGGTTTGAACCCACTTCTTAACATCACAGTCACAATTATTTTATCGATAGAAGGCATTAGAGATATGGGCGTCAGATATTTCTCTGCAGCACTTACAATTTTCATTGTATAAAAACTAGTACCCCTCAAAATATCTTCAATCACAGGCACATAACCATTAGGATAATTAAAATGGCTTCCTTATCCTTAAATGACTATTTTATAGTTGATAGAAGACTAACTGGGGAACACAGAAATCACACACCAAATAGTCCACAAATTCTCTAGGAACCGAGAACCAAATAGTGACCACACGTGGATTCAAAAACAACACAAGAATACGAGGTCTATGGGTATTTTGAACACCAAATCAACCAACCCAAACTAAGATTAACAACACAATAAGATGAACAAGAGGAGAAACAACACTATGAATAACAACAACAACAAAAACTATTTCACAATAACAAGATACCAACGTTATAAGATTAAAAGAAAGTAAATGATAGGCATTGAGACATACACTACTATAATGATTAAGAACCAAAGTGTATATTAAACACTAAGACCCTTAATGAAGATAGTAGCAACACCGACACTCTACGGAGGACACAGGAGGGACTCCAAATCCGTCAAGCACCCCAAGATCCAAGCAAGCAAACAACAAAAGAGAATCCACCTTTTTGATGAACCTAGTTTCGGACAAGTCTCTACTAAGAGAGAACTTGAATGGTTCAAGTGTGTTATACAATATTCAACATTCAAACCCTAGAATGATCCTTATATATTACATTGAAAATAGAAGACAAAATGTCCCTTATATCCTTAAGAGATAAGCTCTCCTTTAATGTAGAATAATGGACTGTTTTGGAGTGTATTAAGCACTTAATTGCACTTATCTTGCACACACACTTGGATGATTTCAATGCACACCCACATAAGTCTATTTCGTGATTATTCTTGCATCATCCTCCTCATCTTGAGTGGAATTTTTCCACAAAATCACGGCTTTACCTCATTCAATCGGCCACTTTAAAAGAAACCACTCAAAACAGTCCACAAAACATGAGATGGCAAAAAAATAGTCCACAAAATCATGAGGAACCCGAGAGAACATTAACACAAGTCTCAGTCAATATCTTCATTTTAAACTTTGGATTCCTCTCCATTTAGAGCCTTGTCTTCAATCTCATTCGAAACAATTCTCCTACCATCATACAAGGATCATCGTAGAATCCATAACTATTATGTTCCCTTATACCATTCTCTTCTACATGGACATATCAGCATTGGTGAAATAGAGTTTTGGTTGAGAGGATTGATTCGGTAAAGTGGAGCTTTGGTTGTGGAGCTTGGACAAGAGGGATTTGGCTTCCCAGTCCTTTTTGTTGGACTTGATCTAATGTAGGAGAGATTGACCTATGTAGGTCTCGGGTTGGAGGATATTTGATGGCTTGTCTTATGTCTATGTCATTTAGTGGTAGTCTTGGAGGATTGATTGTTCAAGGTAAAGCTTCGGAAGTAGAATCACAAGAATTCCTTCAACTCTCTACTCGATCCAACCTCTCAAGTATAGTAGACATATCCGAGCCCAATTTGTCAAGACCCGCATTCACCTTAGCTATTTTTCGGGAAATACAATCATGGTGGGCTTAAATGGTGTCCATTATGGCAAAGGAGTTACCTACAAAATAGAAAACACATTAGTTGTACAAAATATCCTCACTCTCTCTTTTAATTTCGTGTCTCTCAGATCCCTCACTCTCAATCACACAAGTGTTGTAAGCTTGATTGTACTCTGAGAGGATTGAAAGGTGAATCCAATATTTACAATGACTCCAAAGAGCAAGGAAAACACACAAGGACATATTACAATGACTCAAAGGAATTAAAACGCACATAGGAAAGTTAACACGAAGAACAGGTTCAAAACTAATTTACAATCTAGTAAATGGTCACTAGCTTGTAAATTAGTATTGGAATTAACAAAAGAAACAACAAAATGAATCTAGAATATCAATGTTTTAGCTTAAAATTTTTGTGTGAACAGTAACTTGGGTGACATGGCAGCATACCATTGGTCATGGCCCCACAATTAGTCACCAGTTGAAGTTTACAAATTTTAGTTACTATGTAATGGAAACAATTGGTTTGGGGGGGGGGGGAATATATGTCTTGAATCTCCTTTAAGTATAATATTCAAAAGTCAAGACTTGACTTTGTACAATTCTCACAAAACAAGGTTCCTTAAAACAAGGAAAATGGTTGAAAGAAGATGTCAAGTCAAGGAAGTGATGCCTCAAGTCTTCTCACAAAAAACTTTACAACTTGTAGGTTCACATTTTTGAATCTATATTACACTTTTGGTTGTCTTAAGTTGTAAGATTAGATGAAGAACAAGATGAATACCACAACAACCTTCAAGAACACATCAACAACACAACAACAATTTCGGCCCCACGGCCAATTTTAGTGTCAACACACGACCAAGGTTCTTTTTTAGTGTTTTATTTCAGTTTTAGCAAGGGTGAAGGTTGTGATAAATGTCAATAACTCAACAAAAACTTTATCAAGAGCAAAAACAACACCAAAAACGTCCAACCAAGACTATAACAACAAGTCCACACGTCCAAGAAAAACAACTTCAACACACGGTCATTGCTTTGTTCACAACAACAACATCAATTTTTAAATCTCAAATCTGGATCGACTCAAAGTGTTAATGGACAAAAATACTAATACTTGAAACAAAAACACAAGAAAAATAAATCATAGACCTAGACACACAACATTCGGCCAAGATACAACAACAACAAGTTCAACTTCTCAGCCAAGATCTCAAGCTGAAGAACACGTCTTTCTTATTTTTTTCTTAGCAAGAAACCCCAAGATTGGTATTGTAAACACAAAACCAAAGATGGATTTGATACCAAATGATACAAGACTAACTAGGGAACACAAAAATTGCATGCCAAACAGTCCACAAATTTGCTAGGAATCGAGAACCAAATGGTAACCACACACGAATTCAAGAACAACACAAGAATATGAGATATATGGGTGTTTTGAACACCAAATCAGCCAACCCAAACTAAGATTAACAACACAATAAGATGAACAAGAGGAGTAACGATACTATGAATAACAACAACAACACAAGCAGCTTCACAATAACAAGATACCAACGTTACAAGATTACAAGAAAGTAAATGATAGGAAGTGAAACATACACTATTATAATGACTAAGAACCAAAGTGTTTATTAAACGCTAAGAACCTTAATGAAAATAGTATCAACACCTACACTCTACGGAGGACACAAGAGGGACTCTAAATCCATCAAGCACCCCACGATCTAAGCAAGAAAACAACAAAAGAGAATCCATCCTTTTGATGAACCTAGTTTCGGCCAAGTCTCTAGTGAGAGAGAACTTGAGTGTTTCAAGTATGTTATACAATATTCAACATTCAAACCCTAGAATGTTCCTAATATATTACATTGCAAATGGAAGACAAAATATCTCTTATACCTTTAAGAGATAGGCTCCCCTCTAGTGTAGAATAGTAGACTGTTTTGGTGTGTATTAAGCACTTAATTGCAGTATCTTGCACACACACGTGGACAATTTCAATGCACACCTACATAAGTCCATTTCTATGATTATTCTTGCATCATCCTCTCCATCTTGAAAGGAATTTTCCCATAAATTCACGGCTTCACCTCATTTAGTCTGCCACTTCAAAAGAAACCACTCAAAATAGTCTGTAAACATAATATGACACAAAAATAGTCCGTAAAATCATAAGGTACCCGAGAGAACATTAACACAAGTCTCGGTCAATATCTTCATTTTAATCTTTGGCTTCCTCTCTATCTTGAGCCTTGTCTTCAATCTCATTCAAAACAATTCTCCTACTATCATACAAGCATCATCGTAGACTCCATATCCGTCATGTTCCCTTCTATCATTCTTCTCTACATGGACATGTCGGCTTTGGTGAAATGGATTTTTGGTTGAGAGGATTGATTTGGTAAAGTGAAACTTCGGTTGTAAAGCTTGAAAGGGAGGGATTTGGCTTCCAAGTTCTTTTTGTTGGACTTGATCGAATGGAGGAGGGATTGACCTATGTAGGTCATGGGTTGGAGGACATTTAGTGGCTTGTCTTATGTCTATGTCATTTGGTGGTGGTTTTGTAGGATTGATTGTTCAAGTTAAAGCTTCATAAGTAGAATCACGAGAATTCCTTTGACTCTCCACTCAATCCAACCTCTCAAGTATAGTAGACATTTTCGAGCCCAATTTGTCAAGAATTCACCTTAGCTATTTCTAGCTCAAGGTGGGCCAAAATGGTGTCCATTATGGAAAAGGAGTTACCTACAAAATAGAAAACATATTAGTTATACAAAATATCCTCACTCTCTCTTTTTATTTCGTGTCTCTCGGATCCCTCACTCTCAATCACACAAATATTGTAAGATTGCTTGTACTCTGAGAGGTGTTGAGAGGTGAATCCAACATTTACAATGACTCCAAAGAGCTAGCAAAACACACAAGGATGTATTACAATGACTCAAAGGAATTAAAATGCACAAAGGAAAGTTAACACGAAGAACAGGTTCAAAACTAATTTACAATCTAGTAAATGGTCACTAGCTTGTAAATTAGTATTGGAATCAACAAAACAAACAATAAAACAAAACTAGAATATCAATGTTTTATCTTAAAATTTTTGTGTGAACAGTAACTTGGGTGACGTGGAAGCATACCATTTGTCGCGTCCCCATAATTAGTCACAAGTTGAAGTTTACAAACTTTAGTTACTATGTAATGGAAACAATTGGTTTTAGGGAGAAAATATATGTCTTGAATCTCCTTTAAGTCTAATATTCATAAGGAAAGACTTAAATTTGTACAATTCCCACAAAACAAGGTCCCTCGAAACAAGGAAAGTGGTTGAAAAGTAGATGTCAAGTCAAGGAAGTGATGCCTCAAGTCTTCTCACAAAAACTTTATAACTTGTAGGTTTACATTTTTGAATCTATATTACACTTTTGGTTGTCTTAAGTTGTAAGATGAGATGAAGAACAAGATGAACACGAAAAAACCTTCAAGAACACATCTACAACACAACAATAATTTCTACCCTATGGCCAACATCAACACACATCACGGCCAAGGTTCTTTTTTGGTGTTGTATTTTGGTTTTACCAAGGGTGAAGGTTGTGATGAATGCCAATAACTCAATAACAACTTTATCAAGAGCAACAAAACACCAACAACATCCAACCAAGACTATAAAAACAAGTCCACACGTCTAAGAACAACAACTTCAACACACGGACATGGCTTTGTTCTCAACAACAACATCAATTTTTAAAGCTCAAATCTAGATTGACTCAAAGTGTTAATGGACAAGAATACTAACATTTGAAACAACAACACAAGAAAAATAAATCCTAGACCTAGACACACAACATTAAGCCAAGATATAAGAACAACAAGTTCAACTTCTTAGCCAAGATCTCAAGCTCAAGAACATGTCTTTTTTTTATTTTTTTAGTAAGAAAGCCCAAGATTGGTAGTAAGCACAAAACCAAAGATGGATTTGATACCAAATGATACAATACTAACTAGGGAACATAAAAATTACACACCACACAGTCCATAAATTTGCTAGGAACTGAGAACCAAATGGTGACCACACGCGGATTCAAGAACAACACAAGAATACTAGATCTATGGGTGTTTTGAACACCAAACAGACAATCCAAACTAAGATTAACAACACAATAAGATGAACAAGAGGATAAACAACACTATTAATAACAACAACACCATAAGCGGGTTCATAATAACAAGATACCAACGTTACAAGATTACAAGAAAGTAAATGATACGAAGTGAGACATACACTATTATAATGACTAAGAACCAAAGTGTATAATAAACACTAAGACCTTTAATGAAGATAGTAGAAACACCTACACTCTACGGAGGACACAAGAGGGACTCCAAATCCATCAAGCACCTCATGATACAAACAAGCAAACAACAAAAGAGAATGCACCCTTTGATGAACCTAGTTTTGGCCAAGTCTCTAGTGAGAGAGAACTTGAGTGTTTCAAGTGTTTTATAAAATATTCAACATTCAAACCCTAGAATGTTCCTTATATATTACATTGCAAATGGAATACAAAATATCCCTTATACGTTTAAGAGATAGGCTCTCTTCTAGTGTAGAATAGTGGACTATTTTAGTTTGTATTAAGCACTTAATTGCACTTATCTTGCACACACACTTGGACAATTTGAATTCACACCCACATAAGACCATTTTCGTGATTATTCTTGTATCAATGGTTCTCCTAAATAAACTTCAATAATTGATGAAGCGTTGAAGAAACTGTTTTTGCACCATTGATCCATGGTCTTCCCAGGAGCATTTTGTAACTAGGATGGATATCCATAACATGAAATGTAGCCTTGAATTTAGCATGTCATATCTGGATGTACAAATCAACTTCACCTATGGTATCTCTCTGCCCTCTATCAAATGCCTGCACATTTATGTGGCTTTAGCAAATTTTCCCCAACTCATAGCCCATTTGAAATAATATGGAAAGGGGACAAATGTTCAAACTTAATCTATTATCTATCAATACATGATTAATCATGTAGTCTCGACAACTGACAGTGATGTGCAGGGCTTTGTTATGCATAACTCCCTCAAAACACAACTCTTTCTCACTGAATGACATACGATGACTTGCCACAACATTCCCTATTATTGCGGCTAAATTCTCAATGCTCATGCCTGTCGGAATATATGCTTCATCTAGGACCTTCAATAAAGCTTATAAGTGGTATTACAAACTCTTTAGCAGTGCCCAAATGGAAATTTGGGATGGAGTCTTCTCTAAATGCTTGACAATTGAATACTCTTTTGGTTGCATACGCCTCCAAAATTCCTCGATCTCTCCTTCAGTGATTGACCTTTTATTCTAATCCTTTCTATTGGTCAAATTTTTTGAAATGTAGAATCGTCCAGACCATGTCAGCCCTTGAGAAGCGACAGTCTCTACAGTAAATTCCTTCCTAAAAAGAGGAGTGCATACCTGAGTCGAGGCTTTCATCACTATAAATAGGGGTTCTCATTGAAATTTAATGTAGCTACGACCCTCTCTATCTTCTCCACCCCTTTTATTTTTTTGAACTTTTTTTAATCTACCTTAGTGATGGTCTTTCTAGACACCCATTCACCCTCTATTTTAATTATCTTAACTGCAGCTCCTCCATGATTAGGCAATGGATTACTGTTAACATTTAGTGCCGAAGAATGAAGCATAATGACCTTATGATTAATCAAATCTTGAATCTTATGCTTTAGGCTAACGTAATCCTCGATACTGTGCCCCACTGCTCCCGAATAATAGGCATATTTTGATTAGAATAATAAAATCAAAAGTTGGTATTGATAAGTTTTGATTGGATAGGCTGTAAATTACCGGCTTCCTTCAATCTCCCAAAGAGTTAGGTGCGACTTTCAGCCAATGACGTAAAATTTTGGGGAGGTCTTTTTTCAAGGTTTGGACGTAGGGGGTTATAATGGTTTTGATTAGTAGTACTAGGCACTTGATGATAATTTGGAGGCATTTGGACATTTGTTTGGTTGTTTGGTAGGGCAACTTGAACATGAGACTGGTAATTCAATTTCGGAACTTGGTATTGGGGTAACATATTTGGTTGTGGATCTTGGTAATGGGATTGGATATTTGGCAGTGGACTTTGGTATTGGGATTAGACATTTGGAAATGGTGCTTGGTACTGGGATTGGGTGTAGAATATATGCTGAAAATTTGATGACGGTAAAGAAGAGAGAATATTTCTAGGCTTAAATCTCTTCTTCAACTTAGAGATCTCACCTGCATCTTTCTTTTTCTTCTTTGGGAACACAGAAGCCCTAGATAGTGTTGGGGTTTAGACAATCTTTCCTATTCCAATGCCTTCCTCTAGCGATTCCCTAATTTTTACCAAATCTGCAAAAGTTTCCCTGACTACGGATACCATCCTAATATAAAATTCTCCCTCCTAAGTATGAGAGAACACAGACACCATCTCCTTCCCAGACATAGGAGGTTGTGCCGTAGTAGCATGTTTTTTCCAACAGAAGGCATAGTCTCAAAAATTCTCATCATTCTTCTGCTTGATTCAGTCCAGTGAGTATCGATCAGGGACTATTTTAATGTTAAATGCAAACCTATCGACAAATATTTTAGCTCATATCCTAAGATGTGAACCAATCAAAAGCTTCGCCAATCAAGCTTTGACTGAATAGGTGCATTGGTAACTCATTTCTTCCTATCCTGAGCATCTGATTGCAATACCTTCTTAAATGAGCCATAGGATTTCTAGTACCATTGAATGTTTCAAATTTAGGGACTTTGTATCTTTCTGGTAAATCTACTCCAGGGTTAGCACATAGATCATCGTACCCTAGACCATCATTGTCCCCTTTCTCATGAGATTCCTTGATCCTCGTAATCTATTCATTCATAGATAGAAATTTCATTTCATGCTCAGTCTTCCACTCTTTTTCCTTCTCCTCATAATGGTCTATCTCAAGATTGGAAAAGGTATTGTAGATGTCAGGGAATATGATGACATGAGAAGTATTTAGAAGGATAGCTTGATTTTAAGGATAGGAGGAGATTGGGTGGTAGGTAGGGAGGATATTTTGGAAATTAAGAAAAATTTATGGAACTTGAGAGTAGGTTAGTGGGATCTGAGAGGGATTTTACAAAGTTAGAAATGAATTTTGTGGATTTGGAGGTGGATTCTGTGGATTCAGAGATGGATTTTATGGACTCGGAGATGAATTTTGTGGATTTGGGAGCGGGTTTTATGATTTAGAAGTGGGTTTGTGGGTTTGAAAATAGCTTTTGGGGATTCGAGAATGAATTTTATTGATTTGAAATAGGATTTTGTGGGGTTAGGGATGGATTTTGTGGATGGTAAGAATCTAGGTTATTTTCTCGCTTAGTGTTCTGGACAAGTTGAGGAGCGGAAATGAATAGTATGTTATTTGGATGGTCCTTGATAATAGGCATAATGAAGGGAGGTATCTGGAGTGGAGGCCCGTATCTTCCTAGGGGTGGAGTGTTGACAATGATGGCTAGGTTAGTCAAGTCTCTAATACGATTCATTTCTTCCTGAAGCATTTCCAACTTTCTCGTAAGTTCAGCAATCATCTCATTTTGTTCCACTATTACACTATCCCTAATGGCTAATACATTTTCTTCATCACTTCCAGTCATATTTGAATGATGGTAAGGGGATAAGATCTTATGCGCTTTTAATCGGGTGAAGTAAGGATGTTCTGCCATTTTATTTCAACATGAAGTAGTTTTCCATTATCTGTAAAGTAAAATAACTCAAAGGTAGATGTGTCGGTTCCCATAAATGATAAGTAATGGAAGATACTTGACAAAAAGTAACCATATAGAGTTGTTTGTGTCATAGCCAAACTGATCCACACGATCATACTGGATAAATTTGTATTTGATTCAAACAAATGTATATAAACACATAAGGCAGTTATATCACATAAAAACATAACGCATATCCTAATTGGGGTGACCCTTTTGAGCTAAGGGTTTGGGCCTAATGAATTTTGAAGAAAATATATGCCCTTTTAAAGCCAATCCATTATCCTCCAACTTTCAAAAATATGTAAAGTTCATAAATGCCTACAAATATAGTATAAGAGGGATACAATATTTAGGGGAAAGGGAGATAACATGAAAGAAATACGAGGTCCTATGCAGGGGATAGAAAACTAGCTACTGGTTGATCCTTCATTTTCCCTTACCTTCTTAGCCTTGTTCACCTCCTGCCATATTTAATATTTGTTGATGATCAAATAACTCACACACAACTGAGCCTTATTCTCGTAGGTCATTTTTCTATGCCATCAATCTGAGAAACCATGAAATCATCCAAATCAATCAAACACAGCCTAGCATTATTAGTTTCTTGCCTGGCTCTCTTTAACTCTTCTTTCAACATGCATATGGTTGAGGCATCTTCTATATGCTATGTTGGTATGCAATATCATTTTTTTGGAATTCATCTTGAAGTTTGTGGAGTTAGATCTGATGCTCTGATTCCATATCAATAATCCGAGTGGGTATATTTGGTCCTGGGATCAATGCTCCAGCAAGTCTCTTCTTCAACCATTCCTTGTATGTGTCACTAATTTCGGGTCCATACCCGATATGGAAGGAGATTTCCTGTGTTTTTATTCTCTTCCACCCATCTACCATGTATTCCTTGAGGAGAGTCTCAAATTCATCATACTTAGTAAAGAATTTAAGCATAGGCGCCGTTTGTGGTATTACCTGCCCGATTTTGAATTGCCTGAGAACTTGGATGGGATTATAAAGATGAGTTTTCTTAAGTCCTGGAAGTACTAGAAAATTCTACTCATCCCCCCGAGTAATGTACTTTCCTGGGCGAAGATAGCTGATTGACCATTGGATGTCGTCGTCACTCAATTCCCCGAACATCTTGAACCAAAATTTTGGAGACTCTTTCATCTGAAACTTATGCAGGAACAAACGCATGTATAGTGATGATAGAATATTCTCCCTTGTTTGAGGGTTCGCTGTCCCACTCTAGGATTCTTCAATAAGTGTGTCATCATCCACCACTGGAAGATAAGGTTCCAACCTTGATAGAAACGATTACCACTTTGGCACATTCCAAATGCCCGATATATCTCGGCGACAATCATAGGGGCTAAGGTATGGAACATCTTAGTTTGACCGTAATTCATTCTGTTGAAGAGAGTATCCGCTACCATAACAAACCTCGGATTGATGGTGCCACTTTCTCCTTCTAGGAATACCATTGTTCCAAGTAAACCCACCACAAAAGAAATACTCTCTTTTCCTTCCATTTTTTTCTGACTCAAATTTATGACCGAACTTCTCAAAAGATTCATACTTTCCAAATCGGTGATACAACCCAAAAAAGGATATATTTGCCCCATCATGTTCTCCCAACTAAGTTTCATCATTGATCGCAAAGACTTTCTGGATCTCTTGACGATTCATCATGTTATGGACTAGAACACTATTGTCTGGTGTGCTCTTTCTCTTTCTGTACATATAAAGACTTTCATAACAAGTCAAAACTTCTTCAATAATAGGTGTCAACTCTACTTCCCCAAATTGAAACACCATATTGTTGTCATTCCAAAATATCACTAGAACATGAATTATTTTGGGCCAGGAATCCATCTTTATAAGTGAAGGCAGGTGCCTGGTATGCGTACTAAAAACCCTTTTATCTTCTTCGCTCATATACGTCCACCATACTTTTAGAAAGTTGTCAGGTCTGGTAACCATCTTGAACTTCTTGTAAGGGTATGGTTGGGCAATTCCTAGACAAAAGCAAACGAAGATAAGCCTTCCCCTACCCCAAGGGATAATGGATTGGTTTAAACAAACATGTATTTTCTTCAACACGTAAACATGATTCGTCTGTAATTGACTCAAGGTCAATAGACGCAGGGCAAGTTTTCTAATGGGCCCAATACCCCCACGGGTATTGGGTCATCCTAGGCTTATGCCTAAAAGAGGGTTTTGGTTTAGCTCTATCCTAGGTGTCTAGAGTGGGTTTGGACACAGGTTTCCAAGTGGAAAACTTGAGTTTGGAAACACGAATAGCCTCTGACCTCCTAACGTGCTGGTAAACTGCCGTATTCCAGACACTTGATTTGAAGTTGTACAACAGGGGCCGGGACATCCACGAAACCCCAAAATAGTTTAATAATCATGCAGAATTATGTCATGAAATGCAACTGTTATTGAAATATATAAGCACGTAAACAGTTTAAACAGTTGGTCAAAAGATAAATTCAAACATTTTGTTAGAACCTAGTTAAAATTTCCAGCGGAGTCGCCATTTCTATTTTGCGAAAAAATTACTTTTAGAGTCGCCACTTAATTTATTTAGAAAAATTAAGAAAACCTTTATAAAATACTTAAATGATTCAAAACAAGAAAATCATTTAAGTTTCGAAATTCTAGGTAAGCGATTCTCATTAAAATTTTAGGAAGATTTCTAAGGCACCTAAAATGTCCGCTAACTTGTGGTTATCTGGACTGTTTGAAAAATGATTTCTTTTGACTACCTTCTAAAAGAAAAATTCAATTGTTGAAAAGAAGTTGATTAAGGAATATTTTGGAAGTTTATGCATAAAACAGTTTTTTAGCGACTTAGTTAGGGGGATTAACTAGGTTCGAAAAATCACAAAGCAAATAAGCATAGTAAAAAAAGGAAGAGAGGAAGAAATAAATGTTTGGGCACATAAGCCCAAATCTATCAACTCTGTCCTAATCTAATTGGGCTTTCGGTCCATCTTCACCTGTCCTAATCTAGATATTAGGTTTTGGCCCATAACTTATCCAAAACTATATTTTCGAGCCTTTTTGGCCATGACCTGCTTCACTTGTATTAGTTTACAACTTTGGGTTCAAGACCCAAATGAATGAATAACGAAATAAATAAATAAATAAATTAAATTAAAAGACAACAATGAGAATAAAATGAGACTTGAAAGTCTCTTAGCTACTTCAAAAATGGAATTTCAATCCATTCTTTGCCTTAAGACTCCTCTTATCCACTCGCTATGTAACAAACTTTAGATTCTCTTTCAGGCTTGATTCAAAAGATGGACCTTATTGGCCTATTAGGGAATGCAAAGAGTCCGTTTAGACTCCAACGAGTTTTCATGGAAAAAAAAAAAGAAAAATAGAGAACAGTAATACACGACCAACGAAAGGAAGAAGAGGAAGTAAAGTTAACACATTAACCAACCTAGGGAAAGGAAAACTAAAACCAGTTAACACATAACCAAGAAAGAAAAATATATTCGATACCAAATCATAACACTAATGAAAACATAGTTGGCACATAGATGCTCAGCAACTTATTTGAAAGGCTTTATGATCAAAACATTACTAGTACTTTGTCAATTAATCAAAACAACACTACTAAAACAAATAGCTATCAGGTAAAATGAATCAACGATAGTTTATATTACTATGATACATTGACAACAAAGATTAACACATTACAAATTTTAGTATAGCAAAACTGATAATTTAATACAAACATATAACATAATTTGACACACATTTATAAATTAATATTTACACATTGATACCTTATAACCATTACAAAATCACAACAATAATTCGATTACAAACAAATGAGCATAATTACACAAAGATAGAAAAATACATCACACTTAACAAAGACTTATACCAATACTATGACAACTTAGATAAACGAGAAACATTATCAATTTTACTGAATAATTAACTAAAAAATATCTTATAATCATTTTGACAATTAATGCGTATGAATAAACTACTTAGAGAAACACAATAAACACATAGTGATATTCATGGAACTAATGATACTAACATTTATGACAAGAAAGTGGAAAACACTGAGGATTATCAGGATGCTAATTATTACAAATGGAAGACTAATTTAGACACAATAGAAGTTGTAATCTATAAAAGATATAATTATAATAGCATAATAAAAACTATCATAACTGAAGCATACTTTAATAACAAATTAGTGATAACTGATTTTACGTATACATTACAAGAAACATAACAAAACATGTTTAAACCGACAAAAAAGTGAGTAATTAAATAACCATGTGATCTTGAATAACTAATTTATAACTTATAATTATAAAGAATAGCGCGAACACCACGATACATAAAACCTAGCTCCTCTGCCTAAAATAGTTTTTAGGAACGAAGACAAAAGCAACTATTCTGCAAAAACAAGGTCTTGCAGAATTTCAAGAAGTTTATACCATGGAATTAATATCCGAATAGAAAAAACAATTCAATCAAACTCAAGAGAAAATCTATAAGCTACATTGATTTTCGACATCAACTATATCAAATTAGATCAAATCTGTTCTCAAGTTTAACATTCTTCACCAAGCCATTACATTTTCGAAAACTTCAAACAAAAAAGTCACTAGTTTGAAACAAATTCAAAAGGAAAATAAAAAATTAAACTTCAGAATTTCACGAAGAAGGGAGCACAACTCATAGGCTTGTGGGGTATATTATTTCTATCCTACTCCTCTTTTCAACGGACTCAAAAATAAGTTTTTTAATAGTCAGGATGGTCCTCGAGGAATCATGGGATTTTTGATTTGTTATTGGACATATCCTTATCATCATTTGGCATTTGAGGAGCCAAAGATCTTAAGCGGAAGTCCTACTGACGATGCTACCGTCCTAATAATTATGACAACATCAAACAATGACAACAAACAAGACGACATACTACTCTAATCCTCCTCCTCATCCCCACAGGCTCCACAGAAATAGTCGTCGAGGAATCCAAGGATTTTCTGGTTCACTTTGAGAATTTTCTCATTGTTCTTTTGGCATTTGGGAAGCCAAAGAACCTCAAGAAGTAGTCCTACTAACGGCACTACCAACTCAACAATTATGACAAAATAGTAACAACAAACAAGACAATGTCGAGTAGTAACATCAAACAAGATAGCATCAAACTGAAATTGTTAAGCAAAAATTTCAAATTTAAGTATGAACTTTAACC
>NC_061120.1:188494819-188506063 GCF_002878395.1 Capsicum annuum | reverse complement strand
AAATGTTCATTTAAGTGACAAAATTTATACAATCTCGCATATGAAAATGTATAATCATCACTTAAATGAAAAAATTAATCAAAAATAAATATTTTAAAGCACATTTACCCGGATGAAATAAATATTTGATTTTATTAAAAATCCAAGAAATTCAAGATTAAATTAGTCGTGGAGGGCAAAAATTAGGTGTCAACAATACATACATACATATATATATATAAATATATATATATATATATATATATAGTCAAATTAATAACAAGTGCAAGCACACGAAAATTAAAATGAAAAAGAAGTAAGAAGGACATATCATCACACCTTGCCATTTATTATAGATGCAATATGTTTGTAGGTGCATGAGCATGTATATACATCTGACAAGAACACTTCGTATGTTATCGGGCTTGACATGATTATTAGCATGGTCAACAACTAGACATGATTATACTTCTAGAATCTCCTTTTATATGATTCATAACACAATTATTAAGGGATTCTTTTGCACAAACACTAGTTTAGTAATTAGGCTTGAACATAATATGTGTAATAGCATAATCCAAGGTTGACATAACAACAAGCCAATAATTCAAGTGATATCATAGTCATAGGCTCAATTTACAAGATTTTCCATTGTTAATCAACAATTTCAAGAAGATGACAATCAACATAACATTATTTTCCAAGGCCAGCATCGTGAATAACCCATCTACCGGGTCTAACCATCACATTTCCAAAAGCATATTCTAGGCATTTAACAAATATCTAGGTCACAAATAATTTACAAAATCCAAGCTTAATGCAGTCTGGTTTCGCTTCTAACATCCCAAAATATCCATTCAAGTTTAACTTCTACCCGGGACTAGACTAATTCATCTACATCATGACTTAAAGGTTTAGCAATCCATACTAGGTCTATGGTATAATTCTTCCTAAAGTACTATTCTTAGTTCATTCAAGGCATCTAAGACAAATTTCACAACTAAACATATCTAAGGTCAAATTACTCTTATTATAAGTGAATAAGGTCACTCCCATCTAATTACAACAACTAGAGCATTCTCATACTATTCATGAGGTAACAAGTTCAACTAGCCAAGGTTCAAAGTTATAAGTCAATCACCACACTATACAAGTTCAATGGCCTAAGTAGTTTAACTAATTCCAAATATACCATTTAACATATCAATGCCTAAAAACCATCCCAATCTTAACAAGATATAAAAATCATACTATAATAAAGCTCAATCTGCTAAAAGTAAGCCTAACCTACCTTGAATCCAAATATAGCTCACGAACCAACAATCTTCGCTTTTTCTTTCCTCGAAGCTTCTCCAAGTATCCACACTATCAAAAAAATAATCTATGCATTATTACAAGAATAAGAATACCCATAATGCACCATTGTGCTTCAGGTCCAAAACGACACCAAAAACTCCCAAATGGGTCCCACGTATGAAAATCGAGTTTCCGAGACTAGCTCAACGTTCAAATACTATTATGAAGTTAAAGCTCTCAAGATTTTTTTTGCAAAACAACCATATTTGGTGCTATAATCAATCCTCAAGCCATTTGGAGATTTGGTAAAAAATTCAAGAAATTAAAGTATGAAATGGAAGGATTCTTACCTCAAAGTCGTTGTTAATCATGAGTATATATGTTAATCAAGCTTCTAATTCACGCCCCAAGAATCAATTTGAATTCAACATATCATTATTGGGATGCTAGGGTTTAAAGAGAGGTGAAGAATGCCCAAAATTCGGTCAAGGGGCCTTTTTATATGGGGCAAAAAAGGGGCCAGCAAGGTCAAAACTTATTTTTGACCTTCCGAACTCATTCAGACTCCATTTTTCATAAACGAACTATGTAAACCCACTAATTTCGATGTTTTGGATTCATTGATGAAGTTATATATTTTTATCTGAGGTCATTTAGGCCACTTATGGGTCCCACACACATATCTTTTGATTTTTGACTTTTTGACTAATGGGTAGAAATGAACTTGGGTGCAGTGGATTAGAACCAAAGGTCTACCTAGACTAAAATAGATATTATAGAGCTTCTAGCATAGTCAGAATTTGAATCCAAAATTATTTTACTGAAGTTTTCGCTTGGCGGCCATTTGAAATCGGCGAAGACTTCAAAATGAGAAATTGGCTCTAAAAAACAAACGAACTACTCGATAATCGAACTATCAATTCTAGCAAGTCATAAATGTCTTGGATTATCTATGAAAAATATCTAACGATAAAAATAAATGGGAATACAGAAAATGACCTAAAGGGTCATTACATAATCAAAGGCTTACGAGACCACCTTTTTGGTAATTTCCTGTGTAATAATGCTGTAGGGAGACTGCACACTATTTTAAATACAAAGCAGTAAATAGAAACCTTGACTTCTACTTCAAAGTCCTAGGTATTAATTGTCCCATATTGAAAAAATAGAGAAGTGTTGATGGGTTTATAGGCTAAATGGGTTCTCCCACCTGTCGGACTAGTCTTTTGGGTTGGTATCTCCCATTTGGTTTATAATATTATTGATTTCATTGAGAGTCTCAAGAATAGGGTCGTGACTTGGAGTGATGGTCTGGACCCAAGAGGGGTGTTAGCCATAACCAACGAGGATCGATCCACGCATGGAGCCACGAATCGGAGTGGTGGTTTGGACCAATGAGGAGGTATCAGTCGTGACCAACGAGTTCACTGATTCTCAAGTGAAGGCGATTGTTATGTACCAATTATTTTTGTAACACCTTGCATTTTTGGACTAGGACTGGAACTTAAACCGTTATTCCTATATGTATAGACCCAAACCCAATAATTTTCATGTCAAAATAAGTGTTTTGATCAATTATATATTGTGGGAACATCTTTTTATATGAATCGAGGTCATAAAAATCTCCTAACTCAAAGATGAGAACTTTTCTATTGATTAAGCTTTAGTGGATGTTTCAACTTAGGTCAACTTCCAACGACCATTAATCCTTTAGTATAATGAGTTAGGTGGGTTACTATATATGAAATGAAAGATCTTCGAGTGTTATTTCCAACACATCTAATTTCACCTTAATCTAATATTGGAGTAGAAAGTTATGCTTATTTTATCTAAGAGTATCTGTCTGAGAGATGGTGACGACTTGAGTTGACAAGCTGTCAACTAAGTGACGAGCTATCAACTTAGTCGTTAGCCTTAACCAAAAAGCACCTTAAATTATTATATAAGGTGATGACTAAGTTGATAAGCTGTCAACTAGTTGACAAATTGTCAACTGTCCTCAACCTTAACCAAAAAGTGTTCAAATCAAGTTAGAGGTTGACAACTAAGTTGATAATTGACAAGCTGTCAACTTAGTTGTCAACTTAAAATTCCTGCAATTTTTATTCAGTTTCTATAGGGGTATTTTGGTCTTTACCTTACCTCAAAATCCCCCCCCCCTCAGACTTAAATTGCCCAATAAGAGTTATTACTCATTGCTAATCAATTTTAAAACTCTTTTTCTCCTCTTTACTCTTAAGAGAAAGAAGTTAGGGGTTCCCCAAGGCTCATACTTCCAAGACTAGGTTACAAGTTGTTTCGAATTCTTGTTCATCAAAAAAGGTACGTAGAACATCCTAAATCTTATAGGGCTTAATTTATAATCTTTTAATCTCTTTTATGGGTTGGAAATTTAAGGATTTAATTTACAACAAGAGCATGAACTTCAAGACATGCATCCAGCCTCAATTGTGCATTCTTATGAGTTTGTCTATATACATGTGCACATGAATTTGTGATCTTGGAAAGAGATGACGGTGTACACATTTTTCCTTGCCCAAATATCCATGTGAATGGTTTTTTTATGGTTATGGTATGTTTTGATGTTGCTTTTGTTTTTCAATGGTGGTTGATTAAATATGATTGAAAAGAGTAATCTTTCTCTTGAAAGCTTAAAATAATTTCATGAATGTGAATGCTTAACTAGACCACCTTGATTTCTAAAAGAGTTTTATTATGTGTTTATGAAAGTGTTGACCACCGTATGTAATGTCTTTAAAAGAGAGTGTTTCGCACAAGTTTCATATACCTTTGGAAATAAGAATTCTCAGTGGTCACTAACACGAACTTTAATATAAAAGACTATGACATGATGCGACACGATGTGATATGGAATAAATGATTTGCAATTCTTAGTATGGTGATATCAATTCAAACGAATGCCATGACATACTAGACTATAGACTTTTCAGACTTCAGATCATGCTTTATGAAAGATACATATTTTAAAAGGCAAAAAAAAAATGGGCTCTAAAAGCGTTAGATGGTTACCTGAAGAAGGTACGAGTTCAGATAACTCATTGCCCGAAATTGTGTTTTCCCAATGCGGGAGTGACTTTTTCCTGAATTATGGATTATCACTATATACTTACTTCACACAGTTGTATACTTAGACCAAACACTCCTATCCTTGTTGCAAACTCAGATAAGGGGCTTGGCCAACGAGTTAATGCAGATCCCATATAGCCCGTGGGATAATAGACTTATAGGGTGTACCATCTAACTCATAACTAAAGTAAAGAGTGGAGTCAATGCTCTTACATGAATGTTTTGAAGCTCAATTGACTATGCCCATATGTTTTTATATATATTAGGTTAAATTGTTTTCATAATGCTCTTGAATATTTTGTATGAGATATAAGTTATTTTTGAATTGTTCTGTGTACCAATACATTTCAATTATTGACTGTTCTCGTAACGGTTGCATTGTCTCATAATGTAGGGTTTGAGGCAAAGTCCCGCGGTCCAGTTCAGCAGCAGCAGTCAGTGAGCCTCCTTTACTTCAGATGGCAATTTATTCATATGTTAGATTTTAGTCAGTTTTATGGTTCGGTCAGGGGCCTTGTCCTAGTTTAGACAGACTAGTATTTTAGTAGAGGCTTCATAGATTGGTTAGTCTAAGACGGAGTACTTGGAATATAAGTTTAGTGATTTTTTGCATGAGGCAAACGTGGTAGTGAATCTTGATTCCTAAGTCATCCAGAAGAGAGAATGATTTAAATACCTTGGGTCTATGATTCAAGGAAATAGGGAGATCGATGAGGATGTCACACACCGTTGGTGCAGGGTAGTTGTAATGAAGGCTTGCTTTGGGAGTTTTATGTGATAATAAGGTACCTCCTAACTCCAAAGGTAAGTTCTATAGAGTGGTAGTTCGACTGGCTATGTTGTATGGAGAAGAGTATTATCCAGTTAAGAACTCTCTTTACTAAAGTTAAAGGTGGCAGAGATGAGAAAGTTGTGATGGGTGTGTGGACTTACCAGAAGGGATAGGGTTAGAAATGAGATTATTTAAGAGAAGATAGAAGTAAATTCGGTGGAGGACAAGATATGAAAAGTGAGATTGCAATGGTTTGAGCATGTGATAAGGAGGGGCATGGATGCTCCAGTATAGAGGTGTGAGAGGCTGGCTATGTGTCACAACCAGAAACAGGGCCTGGCTGTGATGGGTATCTCAAGTCTCACGTCGGATAAAGATCACCCTTGTACCTAAACAAACGAAACACAAAATCACCTAAGGTCGGATAAATTTCAAACATATAACAAGATAGCACGAAACAAGCTTAAGAAAATTCAAAACATATCTATAACCGATGACTAGTGACCGGCCAAACAACCGACCAACATCACCCAATATCCAGAGTAATCCAAACAAATCCTTCTAAACAAATAACCAAAACCAGACTTAGTTTAGGACACTTTTTAGCCACCACAACCTTCTGTGGATCCACCATGATCCCTTCACTAGTAACAACATGTCCCAGATAAGTCACTACATTTATCCAGAACTTACACTTAGAAAATTTCACATACAACTGCTGCTCTTTCAAGGCTTGCAAAATAAGGCAGAGGTGATCGACATAATTTGCCTCGCTCTTAGAGTATACCAAAATATCATCAAAAAAGAAAATCACGAAAAAATCTAAGAACTAATAAGAAAACTGATTCATAAGGTCCATAAATACGTTGGGGCATTGGTCAAACCAAAGGACATCACCAAAAACTCAAAATGACCATACTGGGTTTGGAAGAAAGTCTTAGGGTTATCCACCTCTCTAATCTTCAATTGATGATAACTCGACCAAAGATCAATCTTAGAAAAGAACTTAGCGCCCTGAAGCTAATCAAACAGATTATCAATTCTTGGAAGTGGAAACTTATTCTTCATGATCACCTTATTCAATTGGCAGAAATCAATACACATTCGAAAGCAACTATCCTTCTTATGCACAAAAACCATGGGAGCATCCCACGGAGACACACTAGGGTGTATAAAACCCTTATTCGGAAGATCTTTTAACTGATCCATTAGTTCTTTCAACTCAGCCGGAGCTATTTTGTAAGGAGCGATAGAAATAGGATGAGTTTCTGGAAGAAAATCAATCCTAAAATCAATTTCCCTATTGGGAGGAATACTAGGAAGATCACCAGGAAATACCTCAGAAAATTCACAGACCATAGGGATAGTCTACAAGGAAGGACCTTTGGATATAGAATCCTTAACATGTACTAAGTAATATAGGCACCCTTTAGAAACCAATTTCTAGGCTCTAAGATACGAAATAAAACTTCCCTTAGGTACTAGGGAACTACCTTCCCAGTCGATCACTGGATCATTAGGGAGGTGGAAACTGATCCTTTGGGTTTGATAATCAAGAGACGCATAGCACAAATGCAACCAATCCATCCTAAAAATCATATCAAAGTCCAATATGTCCAACTCTATCAGATCTATTAAGGTCTCTATACCATAGACCGACATCACACAACCCCTATAGACTCTTCTAGCCACAATGGAGTCGCCCATCGGGGTGGACACAGAGAATGAATCCAAAATACATTCAGCATCAAAGCCAAAATGGATTGTCACAAAAGGGGTCACATGGGAAAGAGTATACCCGAGATCAAGTAGAAAATATGCATCATGAGATAAGAGTTTAAGAATACTAGTAACAATATCGGGGGATACCTCAGAATCCTGGCAAGTGGCAAGAGTGTATAGATGGTTCTAACCAGTGCCGGAGCCAGAAGTAGAAGAAACACATTTTGGCATGGGAGTTGATGAAGTAAAAACATGAATCTCATTTGCCCCAGAAGCAAATTTAGAAGTAAAATCCATATGCATATGACCAATCTGACCACATTTAGAGCACTTATTCCTTTTTCTTCATAAACATCATGTACCTAACCACAGAATCTACAAGGAGGATACGATGGAGCTGGCTGAGCCTCACTAGCCTGAGGCTGGGATCCTAGTACTCTAAACCCAAATTATAGTGAGAATGTCAATCACCCAACAGCTTTGGATAAGGAGCACTAGCCATAGAATAGGAACAAGAATTGCTTCACTTCTTCTTAGACTATTTTCTACCTTCTCTACCACTTTGCTGCTGGCCTCTACCCTGATTCGAGTAGCAAAACTTCTTCTTCTTCCACTTACTTCTTATTTTTTTCATCCACTTGTTGCATACACCATAATTCTAGAGATGTCCATATCCTTGTTCAACAAGGCAACCTTGCTCTCTAAGATCAATTCACGGGACAATCCAAAGGTAAACTTCTTCATTTTAGCCCTCATGCTAAGCACTAATTCAGGGGCATAACGCGACAAATAATAAAACTTCAAGGCATACTTCTTCATTGACATCCTGCCTTATTTTAAATTCACGAACTCCTCATTCTTCACCTCCCGAGGAAAGAAGAGATCAAGAAAAACACTAGAACAGTCGTCCGACAAAGCTGACTCAGCATCATTGCCTCTAAGTTGCTCACACACTTCATACCATAGGTATTTAAATCCTTCGAATGATAAGCAACGAAATCTACACCCTCCACATTAGTAGCATGCATAACTCAAAAGATCTTTTCTATCTCATGAATAAAATTTTGAGAATCCTCCTTAACTTTAGAACCGGCGAAAGTAGGAGGACTCAATCTCATAAATTGACCAACTCTAGGGTCTCAGATGATAGATCAACATAAGCAACATGCTCAGTCTGGGAGGCCACCAACTAGGTAAGAAAATGAATCGACGACAAAACTCAGCATTAGATATGCCAACTTGGGGTGCCTGAGAAGGGATGGGGGAACTAGTAGGTTCCATCAGGGCAATCAGAAACAACTACCCTAGACTGGGTCTGAACTCCTGGAGTTGGAAAAGCTCCGTCCACATTGTCCTCAGCCTGTACAGAAGGATTTCCACGAGCATTAGATCTTTTGGGAAGCATGATCTGAAAAGCGAACATACGGAAATTAGAAGAGATTCAAGACCTTTGACTCTATGGCTTGAAAGTAGAAAAATAAGAAAATAAAACATTCCTAAATGCCTCGTATCCTCTCCCTTATAAGTATGGAACGCTACATACCCATAAATGAGACTCTAACTGACACGACTTTGTTGGACATCAAATGACACCAAACATAATCTCGGATACCATCTTTGTCATGACCCAAACTAGGGTCATGCCGGGACATGTGTCTCAAGTCCTAAGTGGGCCGGAGATCACCCTCTATACCTAACCAAAATAAATCTTACATTCCCAAGGTCGGATGGATTCTAAACATATAATAAGATAGCATGCAACAAGCTTAATAAAATTCAAAACATATCTATAACTGATGACTGGTGACCGGCCAAACAACCGACCAATATCACCCAATATCCACAGTAATCCAAACAAAGTATTCCAAACAAAGAACCAAAACCAGTCTTGGTCGAGAAAAGTCCCCGACTCTGACAGATGACAATAATAACATTAATGATAAAGAAAACTGCTAACTCAATTCTAAGGGTGGAAATACATGAAATGCCTAAGCCTTCCAGAGAATGAAAGCTCACCACTTTACCACAACAAACCGACGAACTAAGCCGATCCACCCAACTCTACACAGGAAAAAAACACTTGCCTTTGGACCCTGCATCGCGTAGGGATACAACATTCGGAGATGATTAGTGGGGTGAACACTAGCATGAAACTCAAGAATAAGGATAACATAATACTATGATTAACAGTTTCAAATCAATCAAATCCAATGAACAAAATCAAATGCTCTCACACACACATATATATATCACATACTGTGATAGGGAGCAACTCTTAACATGCACTTTAAAACTTTAACCTGGATTATGTAGCTTAACCTTTATAACATAGAAGGCTTCTATCTCTCCCAGGTGGTAGGGCCCCAATGCATATAGCCGCATGAACCAGAAGGTAAACATATGCGCTATGCGGGACTCGAAGCTCCTAGCATATCAAGGTGACAAAGCACCAAATCATGTTATATAATATAGGGGACTCGAACCTCCCAATCATATGGTGGTAATAATAAGGGGGACTTGAACCACACGGTCATATAGACCCCCACATCGGCAATCACAGTTTCTAGTATTGGTCTCTCAAACCTCTACAACTCAGCTATACAACTTTCATTAAAGCCCAATTAAAATAATTATCACACAATCTCATTTATTGAACCACAATACACATTTAGGCATACATTGTTGGTATCGTCACACCAACTACGCTTACAAGGTAACATCAATATGCCACTCACTTGGGGGAAATTCACAACCCCCTTGGTTTAATTTTACATAAGCTTAGGGAATTACACAACCCCATAGGGTTCAATTCAAAACCATAATGCAATAGTTCAATTCCCACATTTCTCATAATTAAAACCACTTTCACAATATGGGGTCGGGGTTATAACCACTTCAAAAGTAAAAAGTTTGGGAAATCACAATCCCTAGTTCATTCACCATTTTGATGCATTAAATTAACTTTAAAACCACCATTTAAACCTAACCCATGCAGGAACGAACATGAAATATCACATAAACAATAGTTATACAAAACCCTCAACCTATGTTTTCAAAATCAACCTCAATACCATATGAACAACACTTTAAACTTATGTTTTTAGTAAATCAATAATTAAGGAAGAGTAACATGCCTGAAATACCAAGTTTCACGAAAAAATATCAACCCTTGATCCCTTGGATGACCTAATTCTTAAAAAGCCTAAGTATGGATGTTTGAGAGAATTGGAGAGAGTTTTTGAAGTGTTTTAGTATGCTAAGGAAGAAATATAACCCCTTAAGTACTTTATGGATGTGCGGTTTTAATTGGGTAAAGAGAGAATTGTCCAAAGTGCCCTCAAATTAAAAGCTAAAATTTAGTCATCAATGACTACGGGTCACAATATGACTCGTATATACTCACCACTACCAGTCACCTTGAGTTGTATCCAAGACAGTTCCCAGGACACCCACACACTATTAACCCTACGACTCAATTGATACCACTCATAATAGGACCCTACGACTCATAGGGCCAATTGTAGTTGACAGAGAACCCAATTGGGTAAACACTAGACACCCTATAATTTGCACCCAATGAATAGTAGCAAGTCCTTATGACTCATAGTGAGCCACTCGTACTCAGAGAAGAACTTTGCCACATGCTTACTGATTTGGTTACGATTGGGTCCATAGGACGGGTCAAGACTTCTACGACTCGTAAGAGTAAGTCGTAGTCAAGATAGTGAGGATAAAATTTTCAAATTTTTTCAAGGACAAAAAATCTGAGGTATTACACTATGGATGGTTTTAGATGGGGTAGAGGTAGGCCTAAGAAGTATTGGAGAGAGGTGATTAGACATAACATAGAGTAGTTACAGCTTATGGATGACATGACTCTTGATAGAAAGGTGTAAAGGATACGGATTAGGGTAGAGGGTTAGTGTGTAGGAGTACGTCTGTGGTGTATTGGTGATACATATGTTTTTAGAATAGATATTTTTTAATATAACCTTATGCATGTCTTGTTTCTGTTATTATCCTTTACTATCTGTTATTATAGAATTACTTTGTTGTTACATGCTTTTATATATTTTGTTTGTTATATTGTTATCTGCCCTGAGCTGGGGATCTATCAGAAACAGTCTCTCTACTTCATTTGAGGTAGTGGGATGGACTACATACACTTTACCCTCCCCAAACCCCACTTGATGGGAATACACCAGGTATGTTGTTGTTGTTTTTGTTGTTTGGATCTACTATATTTCTTATGGGACCATTCATGTTTCAGTTTTATCTTCCGCACCTTTCTTTCATATGAATTATGTACTTGATAGCATGTTATTGGGTTTCTCGAACTACTAAAAAAAAGGCAAAAGGATTTTAATCTTTTAATTATTTTTTAAAAA
>NC_061120.1:188464702-188491819 GCF_002878395.1 Capsicum annuum | reverse complement strand
AAAATTAATTTTATAAAAAACCGACCACTTGTGGTCGGTTTATTTTTTCCTAAAATTATTTTTTTCATTTAAATAAAATAATAATAAATTTTAAAAATGAATATATATATTTTAAAAAAAACCGACCACTCGTGGTCGGTTTTTAAAAAGCTACCGCTACTTTTCCGACCAAAAATTTTGATCGATTCTCGAACTTTTTTTTTTAGTAGTGTCGGGTCTTCGTTGCTCGGGATGCCCATCGCAGTCAGGGCCTCGGCTCGGATCGTGACAATTCTACATTGGAAAAATAGAAAAATGCTATTGAATTTATAGACTAAATGGATTTCTCCACCTATCAGACTAGTCTTTGAGTTTGGCTCACCCGATGACCCAAAAAGGATGAACACGGGACGATTTGGTCCTACCATTTTTCTTTTGCTGTCTTTTCTCTTACCATTTTTTCTTTTACAAATCAAGTAGCTCCACAATTCAGTGTATTTATGATGGCGGATATATATACCTACGTCCTCCTACATACAAGCGACGACATATGAGTTCCTCCTCCATGCACACAATAGAATATGCCATCTGTCGTATTCGTTCACCTTTATTAAATTCTAAAGTTGTTCGGAAGGTTGCATCCAAGTTTACTTGAAACTTTAGATTCGCTGATTTAAAATTGTACAAGTACAGTAAAAAAAAAAGTAAGATCAAAATTAAGTTGTTCAGAAATAATATTGTAAAATTTCTTATTCTTAATTTTTTATTATGTACACAGTGGATTATGTTTGCAAAATGTTTTAAAAACAGGCATAAAATTAAACAAAATGGCCTTGAAAAGGACCATTTGCACACCTAAGCCATCAGGTATTAAGTTTCCATCAAATGATTAACAAGCTAATCCATTGACTTTAAAAGGGAATCGAAGTGAAAAATTGAACTTTTAATACATCGTTTAGAATATTTTAAATTATTGAAAAGATCGAAAAATTAAAATCTTTTTTATATATAGTAATGATTCAATAATATTACTTTTTACGTGCAAATGTTTGAATTCAAGTAGTTGTATCTTATACATAATATCATGACTTGAAAAGTAAAGGAAGTTATTATATCTTGAAAATTAAGAAAAAGTTACAGAAAATTTAGAGTCAAGGCTCTCAGAGAAAGATACTTTATAGATATGATATTTTAGAGACAAACATGATTTTTAGAAAAAGAGATTAAGACTTAAAAATATGAGCAACTAATATATTTTGGGAGGTCCGTTGAAAGTAAACCACATCAGTAAATATATCTACTCTAATGGCTTTCATGCATGTACCAAATAGGATAATGAAGATGAATATATCTACTCTAATGGCTTTCATGCATGTACCAAATAGGATAATGAAGCAGGATACATAAACTTGGGTCGAGAAAAAGGTACGAAAAATATATATATTTTGGCGAAATTTGCAATTATGCACCTGAACTTTGCGGGGGTCTTATAACCCCTTAGACTAATTTTTTTCGTATTTAATTGACATAGATTTGGTACTTGGACCACTGCGTATATTTCACGCACATTGAGTGCGTAAGAAAAAAATGTTTGATAAGGGGCAAATATATGCTAGTAAAGTACGGGATAGTCTGGGGAGAGGGGTCCAGTGGCGGACCCCAGATTTAAGGCTTATGGGTGCTTAAAAAATTAAAAAGCTAAAAAAAAATAAAAAATCACCTCAACAAGGTTTGAACTCGGGACGTCACTTTAGTGGAGAAGCTTAAGATAAACTTAAATGCCAGTGCACCCGACCAACTTTTGTTTTATTGGGTGCATTTATATGTTTTATATCTATTTTCGTATATTTTTTATGTAATTATACCTATTCCGCATCGAGTTTATTGGGTGCCGGAGCACCTCGAAATTATATGTAGGTCTGCCCCTGGCGTCATAGGACCCCGCAAAGTTCAGGGTGTGTAACTGCAAACTTCGCCTAAATACAGGTATTTTTCGCACATTTTTCCCAACTTGGGTCTCTATAAACTTCCTCATACTCTTAGTGTAATGATATTTTTACACTTATATGCTTCTCTTTTGGTCATTATATCGACATGCATCACGGTGAAATATATATTTTGACAGAGAGTGTTTATGAGTCGATCACAATTCAATGTCCCCTTTTCAGTCTATCTATGTTAGTTTTTACTTTCAAGATTTTTGCATATTCTTGCTTTTGTCGTTTGAGATGTTGCTTTTACTTTTGGATGTTGTAATTGAACTTTAGTCTTATTAGCATAGTTGAGAATGTGATTATTGTTAAATAGGATTTGAGTTCATTACAAAAGGACCAGAATAAGCATAAAGGTTTATTTATACATATAAAATATATGACATATATAGAGGATTTCCACAAATAAGAAAAATGTCATTCTAAATCTAATACATGAAACGTTATACTTGTTTCAATATGGAGCATATATGAAAGACTGTTAATATTTTATGCACCAAAGGTAACAATCATCGGACTAAGTGGTAGAATGTTGAAATTTTTAACTTCCAGTGAACATTTATTTTATTGCAAACGACTAATTTGTAGAACATCAAAAGGAAAATGATAAATGAAAATTACATTTCTCATTCTTACATATTATAATATGCACCCAAAAGTTTTTGCAATTTAGTTACGTTCATACAAGTAATCAGTAGAGTTTTACTCATATTCCTTCTGCCAATCATCAAGGATAATGCCATCAGCACCATTGAGTGTTATGATAATATCAGAAAATTCATCAGACATTTTTTTCCAGTGTAGACTTGGCTTCCACTCTGCCTCTCTTAGTGCCTTCAAAATTTTCCTCACCACTATGTCACTTCCTTCCTTTGTTAAATGCATTCCATCCCTACATAACAAAATTCAGTACATTTTACTTTCAACTAATTGAAACACATGTTGCTAATTTCTTTATATAGAAAATATGTTATATTTGGACTTTTTAAAACTATACAACCGTCGAATGTAGAGCTCCAATACAAACTTAACCAAACACATGTAATTAACTGGTCATGAATAAATTAGAAAATTCTGATAAATTTGTGAGTATTCACAAACAAGGGGATCAAAAGTATGCGTTTCAATTAATTGAATATTAAAGGGAAAGCTACATATGTACAGTTCGGCCTACTCGATTACCAATACAACCGAAATATGCACCACATATACATCATCAATGTGTGTGTATATATATAGTTAAGTATATTATATGCACATTCAGTATAAGTAAACATCACTTATACATTTTGTAGAGATTTTATAAATTAATTGGTCGAATGTGTTTAGGTAATTATTCCAATATTGAATATTTATAGCATAATTTTCATTACCAGAAGACCGTCGTCAACCAATCAGGGCGTTCTTGAAGAGCTGACCAAAAATCAATAACCTTCACGCCTAATTCTTGGCCTAATTTGATACCAGCTTCTGAATATATTCGACCTCTCTCATTTGTTCTACCTAGATTACTCCTGATAATTCCAACAAATAATGAAATATAAGAATCAAGAAGAATTAATACATTGAAACAACAGCTAACTTACTTGAAAGTTAAACAAGAAATCAAGTTTTAGTATCGGGGTTAATTAACTACCCATAAAATTGGACAATTTGTTCCTCGTTCACCGCAGGAGCGCTTAGCATTATTAGACGAGTCGTTTCTGAAAGGCTCTGCAAGTCATGATATGACGACGTTTTTGTTAGAAATATCAAATAAATTAATTAAGCTGACACTGCTTATAAGGAGATCAAGGATCCTAATACCCACTAATGTGGCACTCAACCTATACCTTGATATGATGTACAATTTTCCTCATGTTTTCAACATATTCTTGGAGAGGGACATGAGGACTGTTAGGAAAATCAGGATCTGCTGAATCATTTCCACCAAAGTAGAGTATGACAAGGGAAGGCTTAATTTCTGTGTCCTACATTTGTGGATTAAACAGATTGGAGTAATAAATTAGAACTCACAAATCGAATAAGTTTTCTTTTGCGAGAAAAATAAACACCACCATATATATTCAGTATCATCGATTACAATAACATTTTCTAGGTTTAATTTCTAATACTACAACAACATGTATTTCAATATAATCTCACAAGTGGGATCCGGAGATGATGGGATATACACAACCTTATCTCTATTTTATAAAGGTATAGCTAGAGAGATTATAGTGTTGCTAATAGAACTCGACTCAAGTACATAACTTTAGTTACTTCCAAGGAGTATGATAAGATGAATGAGATATTCGAGCCTTGATAATTAGATGTCTCATATTTGAGTCTTGATAATTTGGAACCCATGGTAGAGAGTCTTACTGCTTTTAATGAGCCCTACGTGACACAAATTTAAATTAGTCAAATCAGTAAATTCTGAGTACCAATTGGTTATATATATAAAAAAAAAAAACAAAAAAAACTAATGGTTTAGCTTGTTGGTATCTAGGGCATCTACCTCACAACCATTTTAATATTATGTTGAGGTGCGAGATCATCTCATCTAAAAAATTTAAATCATGCTATCATTACGAGCATGTCTATATTTACTTGATTATATCTTTGACAAATTAAATATAGATGCAATATTCATAAGGTACCTTTGGGAAAACCTTGTCCAAAATTTGAATAGCCATCCTTGAGTTCCAACCAGCATATCCACGCAATGATATATCAGCCTGCAATATATATATTTATCAATCTTTATTGCACATTTAGTAATAGAAGCTCTTTATTAGTATTTCCTCCGTTTCAAATTACCCGTCTCAAATTTCCTAATTTGATTTTTCATTTTAATTATCTTTTTTCATTAATCAAGAGACAATTTTTTTTTTCATGTTTTACCCTTTGCATTAATTACTTTTTCTTCAAATTAAAATGTAAACATAATTTAATAGGCATATTATGATAAACTAGACATGTTATTAATTATTTTTCTTAATTAATGCGTATCTTAATTTGTGACGGATAATTTGGGACGGAGGAAATATTAACTAGAGCTAAAAGTCCAAAAAAATGAACCTATAAAATTTAAATTTTAAATTTTGAATCCACCGTTATACGTTCACACCATTGTTAAAAGAAAAAAAAAAATACCTTGCGAGCGTAGAGGCCCGTAAGGGTTGCACCCCAGCCATGAAGAAGATAACTAAACTGCACTATTGATGAACCAAAGAGAACGAACAATGGACGACTTGGTCCGATCATTTTCCCCCTTTTTTGTGTTTTTTTTTTTTCTAAATAACTATGTTTCCTTTTGATATACAAACAGCTCCATATAGCACTGTATTTATAATTGATGATGCCTGCAATTTACGAGATTAATTAATTAATTTCTTCCTCCAGGGGCGGAGCTGTGCCATGGGTTCCGAATTGTCTTCCGCTAAAAATTATATTTAAATTTATATGAATTTAAGTTTGGTACACCATCTGTTTATTTTTTTTTCACCACCAGCTAACTTTTATCTGTTGTAGGTCATCCATTTTTAAGGTAAAAATGTAAAATTGGATGACCTGCTACAACAGGTAAAAGTCTCACATGATGGTGCAAAAAGAAAGTGCACTAACAGTGAACCAAACTTAAACTTTATTTATATATGATTTAAATTATTTTTATGTATATATAGTAGATGTAGTGGCAGAGCTAGGATTTTCATTGAGGGGTTCATAAATATATATACGAACTAGTTTAAGGGGTTCAACATCTACTATATACACATACAAAAATATTTTTAACCATGTAAAAATAATATAAAAATATTATAATTTTTCGTTAAAGGGGTTCGAACCCTCTGGAGCAAAGGTGGCTCCGCCACTGGGTAGATGTTGAACTCCCATTGGCTAGTTCGTGTATTTATTTATTTCAATTTTGAAACCTTCTCTATAAATATAATAGATGTTGAATCCCTTTTAGCTAGTTTGTGTATTCACCTCTTTTGATTTTGAATACCCTATATATATATATATATATATATATATATATATATATGTTGAACCCTTTTGACTAATTCGTGTATTTACTTCTTTCGATTTTAAATTCTTTTAGTAAAAATTTTGACTCCGCTACCGTCCATACATGCACACCAATAATACAATAATATGCCGTGCACCTAATACATTTGTTATTCTTTTCACCTTTTAATTCCCACCTTATTATATTCTAAAGAGTCCAACTTTTTCTTACTATATTTAAAGATTCTAATTTTTTGTCAGTCCTCCACAGTCCAAAGCAATCTCCTGAGATTTAAATGTTTATCTGTGTTAAATTAATACAAACTTGCCATTTCCCATTTTTTAATTATGGTGGCGTCAGGAGGAATGCTTTTAATGTGAAGAAAAATACGAATATATTTGTCCAATTTCATTGTTGTTGACTGTGCTCTAACCAGAAAAGGTGAACACTAATTTTAGACCAATTAATTTTTTTCATGTCCACAGAATTTACCGTGTGACCTTAACAAGGTAATCCCCTCATAACACTTTAGGTGTTGTATTATTTCTTTCCAAGATACAGTATGAAGGATATCTTTGTTGGATTTACGGAAATGAACTACGTCATGTTCTTGATCGGACGCCAAAAATGAAACAAATCACACGACACTGTTTTTTTTTTTTTCTAAAAAAACAAACACAGAGAATAGGAAACTTGATGTTTGTTCGGAAATATTGGGTTGCCTTTATGGGGGCAAAGGTCTTTGTATTATAATCAACGAATAGGGAACCTAATATCTGTTCAAAGAAAATTGGTTGTACCTATCTGGGATTCAATCAATTTAATTTGAAGCCAAACAACGTCGATGTTGC
This sequence comes from Capsicum annuum, assembly GCF_002878395.1. Taxonomy (NCBI): domain Eukaryota; kingdom Viridiplantae; phylum Streptophyta; class Magnoliopsida; order Solanales; family Solanaceae; genus Capsicum; species Capsicum annuum. The sequence goes on along the minus strand of NC_061120.1, from coordinate 188,485,004 downwards.
GACAGCTTTCCTTCTATCCAACTCTATAGGCTAGTGTAAAAGTACATTCCTATTTACACCCAACAAATTCTTCTCATTTTTATAATATGGGATCACATTCTATCATTTCTCATTCATATTCCAACTCAAAATTACGAATTCGAACCACATTCCCACCAAACCCAACAATCATTAAGAAAAATTGCACGAATTGTCCTTAAAATGGAATGATTTTTAATTTTTTTTTTATTTAGCAACCTGATTTACATCTAATGGGCCATAAGTTTTCAGAAACTGAAATCACGTGCGACATAATTTGAGAGATATATAATATCTTAATTTTTTCTTTAGCAACTGAATTTATATCTAATGGGCCATAAGTTTTTAGAAAATGAAATCATGTGAGACATAATTCGATATATATATATATATATATATATATGGAATTGGGTGGGAAAAGCAGAAATCTCTCCGTTAACGTGTCTGCTTCAGTTGCTTTCTTCGTAATTTTATTATCTCATCTCTAGTTAATTATTGAAAAATTACTATAAAGTCATCTAAGTATTACAAAATTAATAATATTTAATGTTAAATTTACTTGACGTTTTATATGAGATTCATTTAATTTTTTTCTGCAAGTATTTTTGCATATTGATTTTGTTATATCACTTTTAATTAGACGTGCCTGTTCCGCTGTTTTAGTCGTGATTTTACTATGTCACTCATAATTAATTATTATGATCATTTAAGCATTGTGTCAATTAATAATATTTGATTAAAAAAGGTAAAATTGATATAAAATGATAAGTTAATCAAAAAAAATTCACAGGTATTTTTTATAAGTAGTAATTTGCTATAACACTTCTAATTAGTTGTTGTGAATCATTAAGACACCTAACTTTACTATAATTATTATATTCATCTAAGCATCATGACACTTAAATTAGAATAGAAGGAAAAATATTATACATCACACTAATGTAAAACTTAAATAATTTAAAAAATATAATTGACTATCAATGCCACAAAAGTTTAGATAACAAGATCGATATATATTATTTGAAAATTACATAAATAGTATTATAAATTACAGTAGTTAACAACTTAAAATATCTATTCAAAAAATTATTATATATTTTTTAAAATGTCATAAATCACAATAATTAGAACAAATTTTTAAAAAATATTTATTGGGCCCGTGCCTTGCACGGGCTATTGGTGACTAGTATATATATATATATATATATATACTAGTTTAGCTGCACGTGCCTCGTACGTATAACTTTTGATTATTTAAAATTAAACGATTTTATCTATCACGAGGTTTTTAATGAAGTACAAAAAGTTTAAAAAAGATATTTTATCGTAAGCACATATATATATGAGAAAAATATTTACATTGTTAGATTCGAACATACGAGAATATCAAATCTAGAAATCAAAATTCACGAATAAAACAGATGTAATAATGCATGGTGTGTTAAAATTAAAATCACTCTCTAAGTTAAAGAAAAAATAATAAGTCACGACAACCAATAGAAAAGGAAAAACAACTCAAGAAAAAGAGAGAAAGAATAACATACTAACCAAGCGGATGACAATTACAATGGTTAAAGAAAACACAAAATACAAGCGTGGGACGGGACAATATATATTAATATAAAAATATGTTGAAAATTAAACCTAGTCCTAATTTAAAAAAAGAAACTTACCATATTTTAAAGTCCTAATCCATTATCATATTTTAAAATCCTAACTCATATATTCTAGGATTCAAAATTATCTATATAATTAAATAATAATTGGAGAAAAAAAAGTTAAAAGACGATTTTGTCTATTATAAAGTGTTTTAATGAAAGACAAAAAATTCAAATCCCTTTTAGACATTCACACTTTTTATAAATTATAGATATAGATATAAATATATATATTATAGATTATACATATATAATGTCCTGTGAATTTTATTTTTGTCAAAGGGACAGAAGTACAATGACCCATCAATCATTATTATAATGGCATATCGTCACACTTGAGAAATCTTGAATTTATTGCGCTTAATTATTCTTCCAAGTTCCGATGTTATATCTTGCTTTGTGGTTTACTCATTGTATCCCAGTCATCTCAATTCTAACAAATAGTTGTTCGTCTCATTTGAATAATATGGATATACTTCAAAATTTCATAGATCGATAGATGTAGATTGAGATTCGGCATAATATATAAATATGTTTTTTAATTCGATTTTAAATTATATTTATGATTCCAATTTTGGTTGTGCATAAGTAGGTCCTTAAACTTGTATAAAATGGAACAAGTAGACATATACGTCCTATTTGGCATAATACACATAGGATGTAACGTAGGACAAGAATTGGTTACATAAGATGTCAAAACTTGTTCAACTTTATACAAGTTTAAGGGTCTACTTGTGTACACCCAAAGTTGAAAATCATAAATATGATATAAAGTCAAGTTAAAGGACATGTTTATGTATTATGCCAAAAAAAACTGAGATCTGTTACTTTAATACCCGTTTCAAAAATAAATACTTTTGTATCCAACAATATAAAGGCGACCAACATGGGTTGTGATGTAGTGGTGAGACTACTTTATTTTTAATCATAAGTCTCGAGTTCGAATCCTGAATATGGAGAAAATTATGTTGGGAGAGTCACCCAAGGGCATCGCAGTGCACGATTCGAATCAATTGAGGTTTCAATGCGGATATCGAATAATAGGTGGAAAATTTAAAAAAAAACAATATAAAGGCGGGCACGGATTGACGCTGTACTAGTAATGACACTGGTCTATTTGAAACCCGTTGGGGGTGGGGAGCGGGGAGTGGCGAGTGGGGGGCGATGCTGCATACATTAATTAATCAAAAGGAGATTTTAACTTTTCAACAAAAAATATAACATATGGAAAATGAGAGTTGAATAAACTATCGTTGCCTAACATGGATGGCTAGGAACATATACTTGCATCAATATATCAAGCTTTGTAATAATATTATATACTATAATTATAATTGCCACCTTTTGTTTTCGTTCACTTTTTTCAACGTATTATATTCTAAAGACTCTATTTGAGAGTCTCTTTTCAATTATCTATTAATTAGTCAAAAGAAATTTTAACTTTTTAAACAAAAAATATAACATATGGAAAATGAGATTTGAATAAACTATCGTTGCCTAACATGGATGGCTAGGAGCATATACTTGCATCAGTATATAAGTTTTGTAATAATCTATATCTATATTTATAATTTATAATCTATGTCTATAATCTATACACTACAAGAAAAAACTTTATTTATGACCAACATATTGGGAAAAGCTGATAATCTCGTCTCTAAAAGTATAAATATTGAAACAAGATTTTTTTTTTGGTCCTTATTTATGTATTTATTGTGAAGGTTACTAAATATGGTTCCAAAAAAATTTAGTATATGATCCCAAATAATATACAATTGAAGGTATGAGCGGAAATTTTTTATTTTTTGTTCTTTTACCAAAAATTAAAGCGCGAATTGTGTATTTGCTAAAAGTGAAAAATAGAAAAAAAATCTTTTTCTTAAAATTAAACTAGCGCTAATTGAACCCTAATCACTCCCACACTTCCAATTTCCACTCTCAATCTGCTCTCCGTGATCTCAACGAGAGAGAATTTTTCTCGCAGCTCTACCCTAAATCGAAGAATTTCAAGGTATGCCTCAACTTCTAATCGATCGATGTTGTTTTTTTTTTTTTCATTCATAGGCTGCTTGATTTTTGTATTAATATCAAAAAAAATTTTGTTTTTCAATTCCCACCGATCAGCTCTGCCTAATCTCAACGAGAGATAGTTTTTCTCGCATGGTTTTTCTCGCAGCTCTAACCTAAATCGACAAATTCCAAGTATACCTCGCTTTCCAATCAATTGAGTTGCTGTTTTTCATTCATAGGCTGTTGAGTTGCGATATTAATTTCAAAATTTTGCCTGTTTTCCAAATGATCGAGTTGTTGTTTTGATTATCTTTGTTACTTATGTTAGTGATATAAGAAGTTCCGATCTTTAGAATCTATCTGTCTGGTTGCGAGTTTTAGAAATTTGGTGAAATTTCTGTAGATAGTACCGGCCTATGCTAGCTTTTTGGTGCAACATGGCCTTAGGAAATGATGTCGATTCGATGTTAGATATGATCAGGTCTTTGCACCGTTTGTAATTTAACACTCTCTTAGTGCTGTTATATCATTTTTAAAATATCATTATTTATAAAAGCAATTAGATACACAACTTTCATTTATGTTTGACTCATTTCTTTCTATTGATACACATTTAATGTGAGAATTGTTATATCTTGAGCCTGGCAAGGCTGAATCATTAATATTAATAAACTCCGGTTCATGTAAACTTGTAGTTGTTTATTATGTTGATTGAGCAATACTTTTTGACTACATATTGAAATTGTTGATAATGTGACTTATGGAACAAGATTAATTGCCCTGACAATTGGTTATTTTGATGTTGCTGAAAAATGAAGGGGCTTATTATTCCGGAGAGTTGGAATTGTTGCTATAACCTTATTAAGACAATGTATTTGTGTGCAGTAGAACTGAATTTTGGATCAGAAAAGAGAGCTGAGATTTTTTTTTAAGATCGTTTGGAGATACAAAATATTACATGCTGCAATAAGCTTCCAAGATTTTAGATTCTCTATCTCTTGTCCTTTTCATCTTGAGCCGGGGATCTATCGAAAATAGCCTCTCTACCTCTTTAGAGATAGTGGTATGGACTGTGTACACTCTACCCTCTCCGTTCCATTCAGCCCAACCCGCTGGATCAATGAGACTACCTAGGTACGATTGCATCACTATAGTTCTTGAATATTCTTTCCTTGGCCTACCAATGTACGTTTTGAATTCATTTTCAACTGGTTCAACGTATGGACTTGCTATTGTGTCATAGAATTGAATTGAACTCCTTGTGGCCTGATTTGGGTTCGTCCTACCTTGTGCAGTCACCATGTTTTTCTGATTTTTATTCAGTTTTCTAGCTATGAGCTTGCATTTCTGGAACACAACAGCTGCATTTCAAAATATAAAATCAATTGTACCTATCACATAGGAGTCCCGATAAAACTGCCTTAGAGAATGCGCGTAAAGGGTATCTTGATAAGCATCGATACGACAACGATTTATAATAGACATATCAGCTCCAACTCAAAGAACCACAGCTTGGTGTTTTTCTGATCCTGCTGTGTTTTGTATACATATATCCTGTAGTATAAAGCCTTGGCTGATTGCAGCAAGAGTGGCAGAGAGGAAGGTGGTTGATCCATCCATAACATTGAGACTATCAGTTATTTCGCTGGAATAATAAATACATGCCATCACCAACAATAATCAAGTTCATTTTCTTCATAGTAACCTCAACATTCTCTTCATAAATCCCCTTCTTGACATAGATCAAATACCGCATTTTGCTTTTATCTGATTCAGCCATGACTGCTTCAGCAATTGTTTGATAATCCCCAGTACCCTCCTGTGCAACCACTGCATTTGCTTTAATGGCCTTACCATTTACTCTCCATCAGCTTTCCGTCTCGCATACTGATCCAAGACGACATTCTCCCTAAAAGTCGTGTAAAAACTTCCTTATTTTTCGTCCTTACAAACGCGAGCATCGCCAATGCTGCCTTATCTCTTAAGACCAACTCATCAAGAATCATTCTGTTCTCAGTAGTTGTGGTTAGTGAGCACACTACTTAGCCAGATTTGTGCGTTGGCGGTATCGCTACTTCTTCTATTACCAGGTTCTGCAATATGTCAGAACATACATGGCCTGATCTTGCCTTTGTACAAAAATAATACAGGGAAATGAGAAAACAACCAGTAGGTGCTCCGATCCGTTCAAATAAATCATTTTATGTTGTCGCTGAATTAGTTAGAAGACAAAGTCATGTTTAGCTGTATTAGTTAGAAGACAAAGTAACTTTTATGTTATCGCTCAAGTGCAGTTTGCTGTAAAGATAAGACCAAACCAGTAGGTACTCCGATCTGTTCAAATAAATCATTGTTTTACTTGTAACTTGTACTGTGGACAGAGAACTGGTTAAGACACCTTTAATCTTGAGAGTGTTGAGGAATGTTCAATTTCCAAACCTCATCTCTACTTATTGACCACTTACTATTTTTTTTTACTTTTGGCTCTTTTTGCAGGTTCACTATGGAGACTGAAAATGATGATGGATTAACTATTAAGAGTACTATGAGATATACTTTCTGCGCACCTGGAGCAATTGGAAATGGATGGGGACGAGGGCTTAGATCTTTGATTACAAAAGGAAAAATTCTGACTAAGAGTTCATTAAGTTCAGTTTATCAACCTAATGATGTAGTTAAGAAATACATCCAAGAATTTGAAACAAGTAAGGTTTTTTAATTTATTAGAGTTTTAAATTGCATAAATAACTTGAATTAAACACCATAGCTTATTTTTTGTCACAAAAATAGTTGGTTATTCTAACTTATTTTTGGTCGTCCTTTCTTGTGCTACAAAATATAATTCCTCAAGTATTAGTAATATGATTTTCTTTCTCTAGGTGCTATTGGAAAGGGAACAACATAAGGAGTTACGAACTCTACCATGTGTTCTAGTCAAGTAATGGGAACGACAATATGTAAGAAGTTTGTGGTTCAGGAGAACGAGTTTATGCCAGTTAATACTTCATTACCTCTGTCTACTAATGAGGTTAAGCCATATTTACAAGAAGTTGAAACAAGTTTTTCAAATCAAATTCCTATTGAGGGTTTTTTTGTCTCTGAAAGGTGTGGTAGCTGCTGTGGAATTCCTTCCACACTCTGTGAAGGTTGTGGTTGATACTTCTTGGCGTATTCTACTTTTTGTCGTTTTTGTTTGACTTGTTGTGACAGTTTTGTTACCTTTGACTGGGTCATGAACCTGAAATATGGCTCGTCTGTGGTAGTTATGCTACTTCACTGTATTTTCTGTTTACACTGGTTGGGAAACAGCCAGACGTATAAATTACCTGAAACTACTACTGCCAGTTAACTTACTGATATCACTACTAATGTTTACTTGCCCCAGCTAGTACCTTTTATTTTACCCATTTCAATGCAAGTGGCAAAATATATTCTGCCCAGATATCCCAGCTTTCCATTACAAGATCATAGCTGGATATGCCACTCACTCCAGGGTGCACAATGCATGTATTTTCACCCCTCAACCTAGAGGTCTTGCACAAAAGTTAAATTTCTTATATAGACCACAAGTATGGAGAACCTGATAGAATAATACCAAACTTTACTGAAACTTGTATCAACCACATTAATGACTTCAAATGAAGGGTAGAAAAGATCCTTTTTAGGAGTGAAACAATATGGTCCTTTTAGAGCTGTCATAGTAAACTTAAAATGTTAAGCTCATACAACTGTATATTTGTTTAGAAGGTTCTATTGGGAAAGAGCGAGGAAAAGGACTTACAAGCTCTTCTATGTTATCTGGTCAAGTAATAGGAACAAAGATGCATAAGAACTCCGTGGTTTGTGAGAACGAGTATATACAAGTTGATACTCCATTTTCTCCATCAACTAATCAAGTTAAGCAACGAACCAAAGAGGCTGAAGCAAGTAAATTTTTTTAAAGTCTGTTAAATTTTTGATTGCATTTATAATTTAAGTATTAGTCATATGATTTGCTTTCTCTAGAAGCTATTGGGAAGGGACCAGAAGGAGGAGATGTAAGAATGAGAACGATAAGTAAGAACTCTATGGTTCTCGAGAAAGCTTATATGCAAGTTGATACTACATTTTCTCCATCAACTAATCAAGTAAAGCAATGAACCAAAGAGGCTGAAACAAGTAAGTTTTTTTTTTCAAGTCTGTTGTGATTCCGAAGGTTTCCAAAACCACTGAAATTCTAATTTTAGCTTAAATTTATATGGTCATTTTTGGATCCCAACGTCATATAGTCATTGGGCCCAACTGGTATAATGGCCCAACGTCTATTTTTTAATTAAATTCAATTTTAAAAAAAATCCTATAAATATTTTTTTAATTATATTTTTTTAAAAAAACCAACCTCATACAAATGTTTTCTTCTTGTTAGGGGGTTCTATGAATAATATGGAATCTAATACCTAGATTTTTATGCTTCTTGTTAGGGGGTTTTAAGAATAGTGTGGGATCTAATCGAGGAATGCAATCAATGGATAATAATCCTCTGATTCTTGGGAAAGAGAACATGCAAACTAATATTTCATTGCCTCCGTTTCTTGCTAAAGTTATGAAACCCTCCAAAACTGTTGAAATAGGTATGGTATTTAGACTTTATGTATTATTAAATTTATAGAATTAGATTTTATTATTATAGTTCTTAACAAATTATGCACCTGTAGGATCATCTAATCCTAAAAAGGTAAAAAAAGTTCGAGGGAGCAACAAGTGCAAGGAAGTTGCATTACTTGAAGTCAGTTAGAAGCTGAAAGTAACCTTTTACAATAATAGAACGGTTGAAAAAAATAGCAATCTATTTTTGAGACACTTGAGAAAAATAATTCGTGATAGTAACATGTGTCCATTGGCAGAGTTATCCTGGAGTGATCTTAAGAAACAAAATTTGGATCACATAGGGCATTTGGACCTTTTTTTGGTTCGTTCTATCTAATGTTGTGTATTGATTATTGTAGAAAAAATTTGAGAGTGATGATATGAATGATCATCGTGATCATATCTTTGGATGGATGAATGAGTTGTGGAACAAATGGAGAGGACACTTGCATAGTAAGTATGTGAACAATAAGTCAATGGTACCGGCTCTTAAATGTAAACCAGAGAGAGTAGAGAAGAAGGACTGAGAGTAGTTAGTTAAGGAACATTTTTGTTCTGAAATTTTTCAGTTATTCCATTTCGTATCACTATATTACTTTCTTTATAATTGTGTGTGGATTGACTTATTTTTTCTAAAAAAATCAATGGTTCTTTTTATGTTGCTCTGTATTACCTGCTAGTTCTTCCCTATAAACTTTATTTGTTGATGCAATATCAGAATTTGTATTTGAATAGAAGCTAAGCTTATTATTTAAGAATAGTACAGGCGACGAGAAGAAAGAGGAATACAACAAACTGAGCTAATTTGACAATGCTTCATCATATTGGTAGTAAGCCTATTCGAGACATAATGTATCAGCAGGTAGTATCAAAAATTATTTTCATAAAGAACATACTTATGAGGTATTATTTGACATGTTCTCTTTGATGTAAAGGGAGGGAAAGAAGGCAATCCTCCAGATTTGGGGACTATTTTCTATGAGACTCGTAAGAAAGGCAACAATCTTGTTGAACCTGAAGTAATTGAAAAATATGTGCGTTTGGTAAATTAAATTTGTAAATTACTTAAAATTATTATGGGTTCTGATTGAAAATGTCCTTTTATCTATTATGTAGGCTCAGATCAAAAAAATTATGAAAGCAAAGCCATCTCTACTTACCATAGAGATTGTAAAAAAATGTTGGGGACCTCAAAATCGTAGTCATGTAGTTTGCTTTGGCGGTGGAGTAAAGTCGAAAGATATGAAAGGGGGCACTTCTTCAAAGACTGAATTACTGTCCGCTCTACGTTCAACTCAAGAGGACAATAAATCCTTGATTGAGGAAAACAAATCATTGAATGATCGTTTGTCAACCTTAGAAGATGAGATGGAAAAAATAAGAAAAATGCAAGAATTTTTTACTGCTCAACAATCTCATATCCCTCATACAACCTCGCCCGTTTCAACTGAATGACACTGGCTTATTTTGCTGTCCAAGTAAGTAATTATTTTACTTGGTTATCATTTAACTATATTTTGTCAATATTTTACATTTTAGAATTTGTGTAATTTTTTATATTTTTCTAAGATGGGATTTTGTTAGTTTTACTGATTTTCTGTATTTTTGGCTTGTTTTAGATGGGGTTTTGTTAGTTTTGTTGATTATGGTGTGGATGGGGTAGTGTTAATTTTGCTGATTATGGAGTGGATGAATTTGAATATCATTTGTATGAACTCTATGTTAGTAGTTGGTCATTTGTTGAAGTGCTAGTTTTGCTGGCAAAGTTATATCATGAGTATAGGTATTTTGATTGGTTGAAGGTTCTGGTCAATCAATCTTGAAGCAGGATCCTTGTAGTCCAGCTATTCCCTAGGTCCTGGGTGCGGGAGTTTTGGTGTACCGGACTACCCCTTTATTCTTGAAGTAGGAGAACTCACATTCGTGGGTTAATATTTGCTGTGTAGAGTATGGGAGTATACATTAGTGAACTTTTTGAGGAGATTGAGAAAATGGGTGTTTTTCAAGGGACTTTTCTTGATTGGGAACATGAATCCTACCCATTAATCGAAGATTCCACTGTTCTTATATTGTTTGCCCTCTTGTTTCCCACTGTCAGATTTTTGATTGATGTATTTATTTTTAAGATAATTTCAGCTCTTAATTCTGTTCACTTTTTGGCATCTGTTATTCAATTAGTTCGAAGTGATGGGGTTTTGTTAGTTTTGCTGGGTATGTCGTTGTTGTTGTTGCATTCTTTTGGTCATTTTCTAGATGAGGTTTTGTTAGTTTTGCTGATCCTGGCGTGGATGAATCTAAATAATCTCTATGTTAGTCATTGAGCTTTTAAGTGGGGTAATGTTTTAAGCTATTCCTTTGAACTGCTAGTTCTAAATTCCTATCCCGGGACAGTGTACATAAGAAATTAAATCAGATGATATTCGGGAGGATAAGTATTTGGATTGTTTGAAGGTTCTGAAAGTGCACTATCGGTCAATTAATCTTGAAGTAGGAGAAGAACTCGCATTGCTGGGTCACTGTTTGTTCATGTGTAAATAAGGGAACATACTTGGTTTCTGTTGATACAAAGTTGTTGAGATGCTTCTTGTGATATTATCAGATTCTCGAAGAGTCTAAACTCAGTAGAGCTTTAGCATGCGTAATTTCTTGTTACACTATTTATATAGAGGGGAAAACTGTAGCTATGCTAAAATGATTCAGCTTCCCTTTTACTTTGAAAAATTTTATTTTCCTATCTATAGTAATAAAGCAGTTGGCACATACATTTTTCACTTAAACAGTGCCATACTCTGGAAAAGTTTTAGCTAAAGGGATGTTAAGATATTAATGCGGTTAAGAAGAAAGTATTAGATAGCTAAAGGCATGTCATGCAACTCTATCATGTTATGTTATTATGCAGAGCTTTTGTCGTGGTTGTTTAACTTAAGGATTGACCTTTCAAAACTTTGTTCTGACAGATTTTTGAAGATTGAAACTACAAGAGAAGATGTAAGTTTAGATGATGCACAAACTTATTATTATTTTTCTAAGAGCGTTATGTAAAGCTTGATATCATATTCTAGCTCGGGATGTTAATTTGTTAAGTTTTTTTGTTTAAAAAATATCGAAACTATTGACACTATTCTAGCTCGGGATGTTAGTTGGTCAAGTTTTTATTGTTTAGCAAATATTAAAATTATATTTATTATACTTTGTCATTTTCAGTAGTAATTTTATATTTAACAATGAAATATATACTTTTATGATATTAAGTTTCAGGACGTACCATTGGTGATAAATTATAGATACAAATATAATATTGTTTGGTCTAAACATTAATTTAGGACGAGTTAGTAGCTTATCTCTAAAGGTTAATCAAGGACGGGTTGGTTTCTCGTCTCTAAAGATTAATCAAGGACGAGTTAATTGCTTGTCCAAATAGAGTAATTTAGGATAAGGTAGTTACTCGTCGCAAAAAGATTTTAGCGACCACAAAATAACTACTTTTTAAAAATGAAAATCATATATTTGGGATGACATATACGGTCTCTAAAAGTATTTTTGAGACCGGATATGTTATCGTCATTAATGACATTTAATGACCAGCTAGGGCACCTCGTCGCAATTGACCTTTAGCGAAGAAGCCTATTAGAATGAGCCACGACGAGCATTTTACCATCCTAAAAGGTCATTTGCAACCAGAATTGGACTTTTAAGGACCAGATTTCCCTTCCCTAAAGACTGTTTTTCTTGTAGTGATATCTATCTATAATCAATATCTATATCTATAATATATTAAAAGTGTGAGGGCCTTAGAAATGTAGTTTGAACTTTTTGTCTTTCATTAAAAGACTCTGCAATAGACAAAACCGTCTTTTTTCTTTCAAATTGAAAATTAAATTAAATCAAATAATTAAATTAAGAAGTCCTAATATAATATTATAAGAGAAAAATGTATGATAAATACATATTGACCCGACAAATATAGGATTCCACGTTGATCTCAAAGTTCTCACACAATTGGGAGTCTTCCTAATTTAGGAATCGAGTATTTTTTTCTTAAAAAAAAAAAAGGTCCATGAACTATTTTATTAACTAAACAAAAGTAAAATTGAACCAAAAAAAGGAAAGAAAAGGCCTCATAGATTATTTTATTAAAACATGAACCAAAAAAGGAAAAAAGAAAAACTCATAGACTATTTTATTAATTGAAACAAAAAGCTAAAATGTAGGATTCAATCAATTTCTAATTATATTTTTTAGAAAGAAAAAGAAAAAAAGCTAAAATTTAGGATTCTAATCAATTTCAAATTCTATTTGGTACAAACCCTTTCCGTACTTAAGAATTAAATAACACAACTAAAATACCTTTTATTCTCATATTTTTTTCTAAGTTTTAGGATTTTCATTAATTTAGAATTGTATTTTATACAATTTCTTTTCTTATATAAATTAAATATCACAACTAAAGTGAGTACATTTACATCATTATAAATCTCAAAATAAAGTGGCATCTCTTGCGGAAAGAGGCGCTACAGATGTTTATTAGTTTGTTAGTTGATTTTTCTTAGTTGATTTTGGAGTTTTGAGTATGACTTTTGAAGGAATCCTCAATGACAAAACGGGTTGTTTAATTTTTAGGTGATTTTTACAAGAGCCCGAATCAATACATATCTATAATCTATATCTATAATCTATAATCTATATCTATAATATATTAAAATTGTGAAGACCACTAAAAAAGTGATTTAAACTTTTTGGCTTCATTAAAACACTTTGCAATAGACAAAATCATCTTTTTGCTATTTTCTAATAATTTTTAAAATTTAAAAATTCATTAAAATTTAGTTATTAAACTTTTTCTTATTTGAGTTATGTACCTAAAATTTAGGTTTCTTTTGCAATCGAAAATAGAGACCCGTCCGTTTGGTCTCTTTATAAAATCGTCAATTGCCTCTCTCTCACACTCTCTCCCTCTCTCTACAAAACCCTAACCCTGATTTTGGGCTTTGCTTCTACCCATAACCCATTGATTTTAATTTATTTGTTTTTTTGCAGCATCTATACATCCAAGCTAAGTTGTAGGTTGTGCTAACTGCTATCTAATAGTAATGTGATTCGGCTATTCTGTGGAGATTCTGCTGTAATGTATGTGATCACCATATTAATTTAAGTCTTTGGACCCAGCTATATTTTGAATTTGCTCGCATTCACCGTATGTTTTATCAATGAAATTCTTTACTTTATTGGAAAATAATAAAAAAAAGAGAAGAAAAAAGAAGTCTCTGGGGGAAAGAGAGACGAGTCTGAACTCTGAAGAATGAATGATTTCTCTTCCATACAATTTAAGGGTCATTCCTGTTGTTGATTCATTCGTTGGTTGTTTGTGTATAGAGGATACAAACGGGAAGCTGGTCAACAGTCTGAAACCCTATTCGATATTCTTAACGGTAGTAAATTCTACCCCTTCTATATACATACATATATTAAGTATATATTGCTTAAGTTTCTAAAGTCTTATATGTGTCTTTCTTTGTCCTTTAATTTGTAGGATATGATACAAAAAAGCTACTTGTTGCTTCTGGCGTCGTTGGCTTTCTATGTGGTCTCCTCAATCCCCGTTTATCGGGGAGGTAAGCGTTCAAATATCATTCAGGTCAATATACATTATATCTATTGTTAGTTCCCTCTAATATCCCCTTCCAAATCTATCATGAAAGTATATGCTTTTGTTATTTGTTGTTGGTAATTACTAAGTTGTCTAGATGACAACCGTGCCTCAACGAGGTAAGGCTAACATGTTGTTGTCAATTATATACTGTCTATACTATGTTGTTCCTTACCCCAGATCAAACGAGAACAATCAATTATCCTCTATCATCTCCATTTCCCTCAATTTTTGCACATTACACATACCATCCATTAATCAATAAAGACATATTTAGTGCTCTTTAGGATGAGAAGATTATCCAAATTTCATACTTGCCCCAATAGCGACCTACTGATCTCTAACGTATCTATCCACCTTAACATTTGCATCTCTATGACAATCATCAAATTACCACCATAGAATTCTTATTTTTTATGAATGAGAAATCAGTCTAGGGCCGATTTTAGGATCAATGCAACCTTGGAAAGTGGTGGATAATGGTCTATCCCTCTACTCCACTTACGTATTAACTTAATTTCGTATGGTCCATGGCTCGAGCCTATTCCTAAGTGACAAGTCCCTCAATCTTTGTCATTTGAAGTAATATAACATATTCTCTTATGTGCTTGACAATAATTAAAGAATCATATGAACCCTCAGTTTTTGACATTGTTGAAACCTTATTTGTTTTTTTTTTTAATTGGTTCATTAGCTTTTAAAAATCTAAATGCTAATATCTTTTCCACTTTGATATTGGTCTCATGGCAGGGCTTTGATTGAGGCAATTGCTAATATCAAACAGAAGGACTGAAGTTGATGTTTGCACCAGTGTTTGCCACTTTCCAAGCTGTGGGTGGAAAGAAGACTAATGCCTTCTTTCACAATATATATGTATGTTTTTATGATTCCTATTTCCAACATTGTTAATATCTCATATCTCCTTTTGGTTTTGAGTTTGTGAATTGCTTCATTGTTGATGGTAGGACGGGACTTGGGACACGATGAAAGGAAAGCCTTACTATTGTTAGGGATGTGAAGGATGTGTTATACCATTCCTACTTCTCAATAATGAATGATTTGCGACTTTAAGGACCTCCTGGTGGAAAATACTATGAGATCAGGCTTTGTTGAATCATCTATTTCGAAGTTCTTTTTCCCGTCTTCTCCAATTTGAAGTTGGGTTGTCATAGTTCACGTCGTAGGAGACGACCGCCTATCTTCGATCTTTAAAGTTAATTTCTATTTTTTAATAAATTATGTTTCTTTTATATAATTTATGTCGATTGATGACTTGACATGAAGCACTTATGCAACGCACAAGATTATGCGTATCATGTATAATTTGTGTTTTATGTGCGCACAATTTATACCAAGATTATTTATTTAACCTAAATCGTTGTTCTCTAGGAACAACCTCTGAATCTGATTCTCGAAAATCTGCAGCTGCATATAGTGCGATGTGTTATAGTTTGCTCTTAAAAATTTGACTCGTGTTATGAAGTGGACAACTCCAAGTAAATGGAACAACTAATGTTGTATTTGAGAATCTGGTGTTGGTCCCTTATCATGTGTATTTCTTAATTCTGCACCATTATCACTTGACTGTGGTCATTGACCCTCCCCACTTGACCCCACCACTAAATATCTAATATTGATTCATTAATCTTATCTAATTCGATGTGGTAATTAAACTTTTCTTTATTTCTGAACAACTTAGACGTGAGAGAGTTGTTCTATATCTTTAAAGGTAGTTTTAGAGAAGATAAAATTCCGGATTATCCATGCGTTAATCGAATCATATGTATTGGCACATCTTTATGTGTTAAAATGCGAGTCTTAGTTCCAATTTTATCTAAATAAGGTGCGTTTAAATTGGAGTCTTTATCTTATGTATGTAAGACAGCCAAACATAATGACAGTTATAGACACATGATTTTTGATCCTCCCAAGTTTAATATATATTTTGATATTTATATTTATATTTAATCTGATATTATTTTAATTCTTATTTTATTTTTAATAAATTTTTGTTAAAAAATAAATGACCAAATAAAGTTAATTTTGAGATATTTGATTTTTCTTTTATTTTTATTCTAAATTGAAAAATAATACAAAAAAAAAAATTTAAAATATATTTTCTTTTAATTTAGATTTTTATAAATATGCAAGTAGTTTTATTTTTTCTTAATTATATTTTATTTTAGGTTAGTTATATTTTATTATATTTTTATTACGTATACAAAAATTAATTAGTTATTATTTTTATTATTATTATTATTATTATTTATTTTATATATAATTTATTTATTTAAATAAAGGGATCATTATCCTAAAAAAACTACCCTACCATATCTTTATTCTAACTTCTCTCAACCTCTCCCCCATCAGCATATAACTCCCCAATCCCCTCCTACGTATAGGCTACACACTTTGACAAAGCAACACAGACAGACAAGACATTAAAACGGAGAAAAAAAAAACTTAAAAGAGAAAGAGTTAGAGTTTGAGTTCTGGCTTTGTTTGAGTTTCCCGTGACGGTGTTCTTTATTTTGTATTCGGTTTAGTTTGTCATACAGGTTATTATTCGATCCTATACTATTTATTTTATATGTTTTGTTCGAAATCAAGTTATAAACAAAATTGTTCAAACGATTTTACATGTTACTTAACATGCATGGTTGATTTATTAATGTGAATTTTTATTATTATTATTATTATTATTATTATGAATCATGTGTTTAGGAACTTGTTCATTTATATATATTTGTATGCAAATTTGATGTTCTGGAACGGAAACATATTTCAACTTAATTTTCAAATGGTGATATACAAAAGGGATTAACATGATGATTGCTTGACTCAAAATACGCTATTATTTTCCATCATATTTCAATCATGAGTTTTATCAATTATCTTGCGCTTTCTCTTTTAATTTTTATAAAAGTTGAATTTGTAAAGTGTTGTACTTGAACTAACAATATAAATTAATAATATGGTCATGATAGTTTAACTTTAATTATCTTGAGTAGTTTTTCTTTAGATATGAAATTTGTTCTGGATTACAAATATTTAGAAAAATATTGACGTGTGTTGATCTAAGCAAAAATGTTATCATGAGTAGTTAGGGGAGCATCTTTTGGTCACTGATTTAGATTATTTCTTTGAAGATTAAAAAGCAACATGTAATTTTTGATAATACTACTCTAGTTTTTTTTTTCTTGTAGGTTTTCTATACTGTTTATTTAATTTTATTTAAATTTTCCAATGTAAAACATTTGCTTATTTTTTCGTTCATTGTGGGTTTATTTAACACCCGTCACAAATGATAAAAGAAAGGTGAGGAAAAATCATCTTTGTAAAGGAGCGAGATGAGTTGCGAATTAATTCAAAACTCGTTGTAAAATAAAGAGTGAAAAGAATAAAAATGGAAAGATAGAATTATTTCGAGTTTATAAAAGACAAATTAATACCTTTAACATTAGGTAAATTTTTTTAGGCAAGTTAAAATATTTGTCTCGATTAAGAATGCGGCATACGCATCTTTCTGAGACGTTTAAAATAATTCGAGGATACAATATTGCACTTCGACAAAGATTGTCTTAAAATTAATTTTCATTAGTTTAATACAAAAGTTTTAAATAGTTTTAGTATAATAAAAAATGAACGAATTTAGGCCTTAACATAATTTATCAAAAATAGTTTTAGTTAAGTATAAGTCAATAAAAGTGACCGTGATAGAACCACGTGACTCAAGGGGTGCCTCACACCTTCCCCTCGGTCAACAGAATTTCTTACCCGATCTTCTGTTTTCGCAGACCAACTAAGAGTCATTTCCTTTTGATTAGGGATTCAATAAGGTGACTTGGAACACCATAACTCAATTTCAAGTGGCGACTCTGTAAATAAAATAATCCCTATTCAATAACCGTCACTTTAATTGGAAAAACCCTTCGACGTTGATCTCCTCGAGCAGAAAAAGAGGTGTGACAACAGTCTGCGCTTGATTCAACATGAAATAAGTTAATTTATCTAATTAAGACATTGTTGATTGGTTGTAACATCTTGAGAAAGAAGCGGTAAAGATGAAAAATATTTTGGGGAACAAGGTCAACATTAATTTTTTTGGGGGAATAGGGATCAATATTAAATGATTTAAATGAATATCTTTTTTACTTTTAAAAATTTTACTTTAAAAAAAATCATGTAAGCAAATTTTAATTTGAAAATTAAATAGATTAAGTGACTTTGTAAGTACGACATTTGTAGTTGTCACTTTTGAAATAAAAATCAAAATTATGTGACTTTCTAAGATAAAACTCCTTAATCGAGTGACCACCATTTGAAATATTGAGTCCTTTCTTTTGTAATTAACTAAGTTTTTTTGAGTGAATATTCTTCATAAACACTGGTTATAATATTCTTCATAAACACTGGTTATAATATAAATCGAAGTGTTTGTTAAATAATTTTAACTAAAATTAGGAGTATTCATACACGTGCAAAGCACGTATACTAAACTAGTGTATTAAAAGTGTGAAGACCCTTAGAAAAGTGACTTAAAATTTTTTCCCTTCATTAAAAACTCCACAATAGACAAAACTGTCATTTACCATATTACTAAATTATTATTTAATTATTTTATAATAATTTAGGTGTCCTATTAAAATTTAATTATTAATCTTTTCTTATTTAAACATAATTAAAAATACTATTAATTTTCAAGGTTATTAATCTTTTCTTGTTTAAACATCATTAAAAATATTATTAATTTACATTTGACGAACTAATAATAAATTAATCTTTTATGTAAAAAGACGTAACCAAATACTAATAGTTTTATTGATTAAGATGAAACATTTATAATGTCAAATTATATCTTTTAAATAGATACAACATTTATTTTAACTCAATTGCTATTTTTTTATAAATTTATTTCTGTATATATAATTATACTTATTAATACGAGATACACGTGCAAAGCATGTACACTTGACTAGTATATATATATATATATATATATATAAAGGAGAGTTTTAGCCAATCATATGTGGCATGCCTTAGAGGCTTCAAGACCTATTTATCTTTTTTGTGATTTTTTTGACCATTTTTTTTTAATTTTTAAAGATTAAAAATTTAAATAATATTAAAGATACTCATATTAAATAATTTTCATCACCAATGCTATTAAACTTTTCTTATTTATGTGCTATGTAAAAAAAAAATTATTTATTTTTGGACATTAATTGAATTTTCTCCTCATTTTAAATATTTATGTATTTAAAGAAAACTCAAAAGTTGCTATATATATCTATATCTATAATATGTTAAAAGTGTGAAGTCTCTTAGAAAAGTGATTTGAACTTTTTGTCCTTCATTAAAAGACTCTTCTTTAGACAAAATTGTCTTTTCACTATTTTCTTTAATTTATTATTTAATTATTTTTATTATATTAACTACACTCCTAAAATATACAGGACACCTAAAATATATGGAAGAAAAATCAATTAATATTTTTTTGTACTAATCAATTAGAAAAATACTCCTAAAATAGGATAGAAAAATACTCTGAAAATAGGACTCTATTAAGGAAATACTTCTATAAATATTAAGATGCACGTTAAACTAGAGAAGAAACTGGTTTACTTATTAAAAAAATATGATTGATGCTCATCTAACTTGATTCGATTGCATGGGTAGATTGGTGGATGCTTAATTTCTTAACCCTCAACTTCTTCACTATTTTTGTCAACATAATAGAATTCAACATGTGTGATATATATATATATCTTCTTTACTTAATTCAAGTCATTCGTTAGTGCCAAAATTTTCGCTCAGACAAAAATTATTTTCATCAAAACTGAAGCTTTGTGGTCACTATTGTATTATTTTATTGTAGTTTATAGGCCGTAGATGAATTTACAGGTGGTAGATGAATATCAATCCGATTTGGAAAATTTTTTTAGGTCGTAAAGGTAAAGTTTAGTTGTATTATTTTGATATCTCTATTGTCCTATTATTTTGTTATAGTTTACAGGTGGTAGATGAGTGGTAGACAACTTTGAGAAATTTTTTGTGTAAATGTTAGATTTAATTATATTGTTTTGATGTCCCTATCATCATATTATTTTGTTGCAGTTTATAGGTGGTAGATGAATGTTGATCGGCTTTGAAAATTTTTTTTGGTAAAAAGTTAGGTTAATTAAATAAAATTTTTAAAACATGTTGAATTTAATTATTGTATTCATCTTTATTATTTAAACAAATATCCTGTTTAGTATAACGTTTGAACTCAATAAAGTGAGGTACACGCGCGAGACACGTACACTTAAACTAGTGTCTATATATATATATATATATATAT
>NC_061120.1:188464201-188464602 GCF_002878395.1 Capsicum annuum | reverse complement strand
ATATATCATCAATTGTAGTCACTCAAAGAAAACATCCGTTTTATAAAATGATTTTTAATATATTCCCTTCCTTTTCTGATTTTTCATCTTTTCTTTTTAATGTTTTATGTATTATCTTATAGTCTAATTTATGATTTAATAGGTATAATAGATTTAATAGGTTTCTAGTGAATCTATTTTTATTAGTGCGTGGATATTTTATTTTAATATTTTTACTTATTTCGTAAGATATATTCATTAATTATTTTATCCTGTAGTAATTGCAGAGTTACAAATTCTTGTATAATAATTTATCCTATCTGTGCTATAATGTATATCTAATTCTAAATTTTCAATGTTATTTATTATCTTGTGTTGTTCTTCTCGTAGTGAGTTTTTTAAATTATATAAACTATCACATT
>NC_061120.1:188324500-188461201 GCF_002878395.1 Capsicum annuum | reverse complement strand
TCCTAATTATAAATGTACAAAAATGATAGTATCTCCTAATTTTTGAATTTTTTTATTTAATGTATTTAATAAAAAAAAATTATTCATAACTCAAACCTCTTTAATTTATACTCTTAATGATATTCATAACTCTCATTTTTTAATCTTCATAACTCCAAAAATTTAATTTGTAAATTTATGATGCCTTATGACATTCCTCCATTTTATCTATATAAATTCATGTTTTATGTCATGAAGATTCTCATTCAAAATTGTTCTTTCTCCTCTTTATCACTATAACCTCCTCTAAATTAGCTAAATTGTGAAAGAAAAAAATAACGCAAAGACAAAAAAAATTTTTTGCTCAAAATCTTTCTTTTCATCTTCTATTATTTGATCATATTTAGTTTATGAGGTATTATGATACACCAAAAAGGTAAGAAAGAGTGCTCAAGAAGTTTTGATAGGGTTATATATAGTTTGAATTACTTCTTGCTCATTGATTACTTTTTTGTATGTATAATTTCAATAAAAATATTGTCAATGTTAATAGAACTTAGTGAGTATTTAAATATTCAAGAAAAGATGAAGGAAAACGAATCAGGATTTTTCTATTTTTTATGTGAATAGTTCATTACTTCATTTTCTTTTTGTTTTTAAAGTTATTTTAATTAAACAATTTATGTTATTAATTTGTATATAATGTTGTTCATTTTCGTTATTTATCACTAAAAGTTAAAGATGAACTAATTTATTTTATAATATCATAATTTCTTTCTTTACATATATAATTTTTTTTGTCAACTTTTTCCTTGCTTGAAATGTAGTTAATAATTGTTTTCCATTCTTTTTTTACTTTGTATATATAATATTTTCTATTGTTTTATTTTCTTTTTGAAAGAGATGAATAGATATTTCTTTAATTACTACATTATATCGGTAGAGTATTTAGATATTTTATTATTGTAATATTGAAATTAATGTTATTTTTGTCATGTTTCACAGATTATTTTTTATAGAAATTGTTAGAGCCTAAAAGCAAATATGTGACATGAAAATAAAATAAAATTTAAGAATTTGAATATGAAATTGAAAAGGAAAAGAGAATTGGCATAGAGGATCATATGTATCCGTATTTTTAGGCTTAAGTCACCTCTCGCCTTTTAAAGTTGCATGTAGCGTTAAGCAAACATCTCAACTAAAATTATAATTATTGAACATCTAGATTATCCAAATATGTACCTATTTAAAGTTAATGATATAACACTCTTTTGAGAATTCTCTTCTCATATAAAAAAATTGTACCTATTTAAAGTCAATGATATAGTGTTTTGAAAATTCTCTTCACCTATAAAAGAGTGTCGAGATTCAAAGCGCAATATTTAACGCATCAAATTATTATAAAAAATAATCGTTAATAGATAAATATTTCCATGTCAATGTATCTTATTTATATCTAACTAAACAATTAATCTATAATACATATAAAGCTAAGAATATATAAAATAATATAACACATCTCTTTGGCCAAGAAATACAATGATGTACTTTTTTCTCCTTTTGGAGAGTTTTCTCCATTTTTTTCTTGATTTATGTGCCTTATTATAAAGCTATAATATTCACACTTTTAAATCTTATAAGTAAAGTATATTAAATATGCAAGTTAAGAAACTAAAATGTCATTTTCTTAAAGATCTTTAATGTAAAGCTTTATGGTATTTATTTACTTTCACAAACTTTTATTATCATAATTTCTAAAATAATTAATAATCATGCTTATAACATTATTTGGTGTTCCATATTGTAGTCATGTAAATAGATACGCTATAAGATTTTGTAGAAATAATCACATTAGCCATTTAAGTTATTAGAGTACATTTTTCGTTGCTTATTATATTCATTAAAATAGCAATTTATAACTGGAAATCTGATATATAACTGCTATTCATTTTTTTTTTTAATGAAAACTCATTTATATCAATAAAATTATTGATACCTTACATATTTTAAAAGACCGCGCAAAGCGTGGACAAATTCACTAATTATGCTATAAAGCTTGCTTTAACACTTATCACTTGACAAAGCAATAAAGAAATAGAACAAGTAATTATATTTTTTTCTAAAATCTCGGATTCGAGCCCTGATATGGAGAAGATTCTGTTGGGAGTGTCACGCAACATTAGTAAAGAAGTAACAGACCTGGACGTTCATGGTCAAGGTCACGCAAGCCTGAAAATAAGGAACATTGTAGACACGTAATTCCGTCACTCTAAAATATCAATTTTACCTATTAATTCTCCTTACCATTTGATAATTTTCTCCAAAAAATAACCAAATCCATAACAACTTTAACACCCCACCCAATCAAATTTAACCACCTCACATAACAAAAATAATAATTTTATACCCTTAGACCCCCTACCCTACCCACTCATATTTTTCCCACTAA
Source organism: Capsicum annuum (assembly GCF_002878395.1). Classification (NCBI taxonomy): domain Eukaryota; kingdom Viridiplantae; phylum Streptophyta; class Magnoliopsida; order Solanales; family Solanaceae; genus Capsicum; species Capsicum annuum. Next base: position 188,458,773 of record NC_061120.1, on the reverse strand, counting down.
CACAATACGCACAAAACAGAATTCACCCATGATGTGTGAGCATGTGATAATACATTTGAGGCTTTTAACTCAAAATAATTGTAAGGTCTTGAGCAACTTTAGTTATTTTTTATTAGTCTTACTTTGATTTTATAGTAAATGCTAAGATGCAAGAGAACCAAAAATAATGGAAGCAAAAAGGCTGAAATGTGAAGCAAATAAAAGACAAGTGTGGCTGACGACATTCATAATAAGTAGTCAACCCAGTGATAAGCTATCAAGGACAACGTCAGCCTTGAACAGGAGATAAGTTCCAGCTGAAAGAGTTGACGACATTTTGTGATAGGTCGTCAGGATGGTGATAAGGCATTAAGGAGGCCGTCAGACATAGACAGGACATGAGAATTTGAGCAGAAACGTGAAGATGTTCTTGATAATCCATCAAAATCCTAATAAGCCTTCATCGTCGTCGTCAGTATTAGACAACGAGAGCTGAAAGTGAAGAGGTGCAGACGACATCCGTGATAAGTTGTCAGGCTCCTGATAAGCTATCACGGATGTCGTCGTCTATTCCGAGGAAAAGCTGTAACCTTGATTTTGTTTCTATATTTAGAACAGACTATTTAAAGATTTGTTTAGGGTTTCCTCAGGCATTGGACAAGCAACTTTATTCTCAATATTTTTGACTTAGTTTCTATGTTTTACTCTATAGTTTTTGGGAATAAAAATTACAATTAATGGTGATAGATTAATATTCATATTTTTCTTGGTATTTCTTCAAGGATTGAATCGAAGAACACTTATTGCTCTTCACTGTTCCGTAAGTATGATATCTCTAAGTATGAATTTAATTTATTGCTTTGATATTTACAGCATGAGTGGCTAAGCTCTTTAGCCCGAGTTATGGGATTTGTGGGTTTGGTGTTGACATGATGCTAGGTTCTTAACAGATTCTAAAGGTAGTAGGAACTCCTTGAAATTCCATTATTCTATTCTTAAATCTATTGGTTGCAAACAATAGATCACGCCTTAGGTTTGTTTGCTCGAACAAAAATAAGCTAGAGGAAGCGAATTATCAACAGGGAGTGGGAAGGTTAAGCTCTCATTTAACGATTAATGTCGTAGCAGGATTAATCTACCTGAGATAGCATCCGGTCATAAAATATAAGTTACTTAAGTTCGAGAGAATTAGGTAATAAATTGTCTGGATAGGTCGAGAGACATTCAGATAGATCATCGGCAGGATAATCTATTGTTCCTACCTACTCCAAGGACCTTGAACTGCACCTATTATCTACCAACTACCAACGCCCATGGTGAATATAACTCTGCACCTATTATCTATTAATTACCAACGCCCATGGTGAACATAACTCTGGTTTTCCATAAACTAGTGATCACAAACACTGAAATCGAAGTCTGAAACAAATAATTGTAAACTCTCATTAATACCCTCAATTTTCGGAATCTATTAGCTATCAGTTGGTTAAATCGCATACAAATTTAATTCATACCCTATTCCCAATGGGATCGACCCCAACCTAGTTGGGTTATATATTGACAATGATCGTTTACATTCTAGCATGAGAGGTTTAATTTGAGCGTTATCAACCCACACAACATATACATATTCACATAGACACACAAACTTGGATTTTCCTCTCATTCAATGAAATTCCCACATCACTCACATATACTTCAATACACTTCACAGAAAAAGGTACACACACACACACACACTATAATGGATTACAATTCATGCACACACACCCCTTAAAATAGAGAATTTATATATACGCATACAACACCAAAATAGAGGGGGTTCAGAGATAGAAATACACATACACACATAGAACAACAAAAGAAGGAGAGGAGAGAGATTAAAAACAGTGAATTAAGGAGAGATAGGATGAGAGAGACTGAGAGAGGTCAGAGAAATAGTGAATAGAGGGTGCTAAACCGGTGGGTTTTGAGTTTTTCGATGAATATTTCATCGAATTTGGACACTGCAGACCCAAAATCTCCAAAAACACTCTGTTGCTTCTTTCTTATGCGGAAGAATCTCATCGGGAAAGTTGTTTCGCAAATTGACAGGGTCTATCAAAACTCCGGCGAAGTGAGTCATCACTAGAAAACTGTAATCAATAGATTCCAATGCCAAAACCTAACAACAACAACAACAACAAACCCAGTGTATTCCCACCTGGTGGGGTCTGGGGGGGGTAGGATGTACGCAGTCCATACCTCTACCTCTGAAGAAGTAGAAAGGCTGTTTCCGATAGACCCCCGGCTCAAGATACGCAGTACCACACAAACACATAGTAAAGCACAGCACAAGGTTACAAGATTACATAACATAAATACGGCACCCATAAGTAATCTAAAACAAAGGAAAACACACAGATCCATAATAAAACATGGGACACGGGCTCCTAACATGCATAAACCCCCACCAAGTAGTTCCCTACACTAGCGACTCAGGCTGGCCCTAGTCCTCTGCCCTGATTCGCGTCCTCCAGACCTTTCTATCTAGGGTCATGTCCTCGGTGAGCTGTAACTGCTCCATGTCTCGCCTAATCACCTCACCCCAGTACTTCTTCGGCCTACCCCTACCCCGCTTAAACCCATCCAACGCTAGCCTCTCACACCTACGGACCGGGGCATCCATGCCCCTCCTCTTCACGTGTCCGAACCATCTCAATCGGGCTTCCCGCATCTTGCACTCCACTGGTGTCACACCATCCTTCTCCCGGATGTTCTCATTCCGAACTCTATCCCCTCTAGTCAGCCCACACATCCAGCGCAACATCCGCATTTCTGCCACCCTCATCTTTTGGATGTGGGAGTTCTTCACTGGCCAACACTCCGCTCCATACAACATGGCCGGACGGACTACCGCCCTGTAGAATTTGCCTTTAAGCTTAGGCGGCACCTTCTTATCACACAGCACCCCCGACGCGAGCTTCCACTTCATCCATCCCGCCCCAATACGGTGCGAGACATCCTCATCAATCTCACCGTTACTCTGGATCACGGATCCGAGATACTTGAAACTCTCCCTCTTACCTACCTCCTGTGATTCCAGCTTCACTACAAATAATCGGGTTTGGGGTAAAATAGAATTTGGGTCAAAGCCGTGAATTTGGGATTCATATTGAGGATTAATTTGAGGTTTTAGATATAGATTCTACCAGGTTTAATCGGAATAATACATTGATTTCGAAAGCTTCTTCAAAGGTCCAATTCTTTAACTCTTTCTCTTCATTTTACTTGATTTGATGGGTTTGTCACACACTTTAACCAAAAAGATTGAATTTAAGTTTGAAAAGGATTTTATTATTAAGTGACAAAAGAAAATAATGTATTCTGAAAAGGACATGGAACAATCAAAATTCAGAGTTTCCACTTGGCATAATCTGGTGTACGAAGCCACCTTTGAAAAATTCCTTTAAAAATGTTTTTTTTGACTCTTTTAAAATTGATCCACGAATAGAAATTTTGGTTAAGAAATTCTTTTGACCGAGGGAAAGGTTTTAGGCACCCCTCGGTCCTGGAGTTCGACCATGGTCGCTTTGTAGAGTATATCGACTAGTACAACACCATGGAATGTATAAACCAACAAAACACATAAACAAGAAAACAAACACCCAAACAATCAAAATCTGAAAGAATAATGTCCAGTCCAATTATTACAGTCCGAAATAAAATGTACTGAAATAAATCTACACTAACCTATACTAATCCTACACTATGCTTTACCCGATGCCTCGGGCCTTGATCACGAACATCTTATTCATACAAGATTATTCAGGGAATTACCCGATGAATAAATATAAGTGACCTCAAGGCATTCCCCGGCTAAATGAATACATTTTTCAAATGCGAGAAAAACAGAATCGTTCAACAAACATTCCAAACACTTAACAATCCACTATCCCTAAGTTTTGCCTATCCTACTTAGTATTTGCCTACTAGTTTCGGCCTGAAGCATGATACTATCACGTTCAACATCAACAAAGAATCAAAATACCACGATATTCACTTTTTATCAATTTTTGCAATTCCCGCCCCAAATTACTTTTCAGTTCTTAACGCGATATCATTTCATTACACAATTCATAACCCAAGAGAATCAAACAACAAATCAAATAAGTAGTAATTCATCATTAGTCAAGATCAACCTACACACGATATTCAATCTGATGTGCCAGATATCATCAGCAAAGAAATAAAAAGAGAGAAAGAGTAGAATTTGACCTCGATTCATAGCTTTTGAACTCAAAGATTAATTGAATAAAAAGATGAAAACCACATTAAAAGATCCCTAGTCGAACCTCAATCACGAACTTACCAACCCAAATCAAAGACCAATGACCAACCCAAACCCAAATTAAGGTTCTTGACGGAAATCCATGACTATCGTCAATCAAAATTCAAGCGGTGGGGAATTATCTTTTTCCGGCGAAGTTCGGAGATAAAAATTCAAGCGGTGGGGAATTATAAAAATGCTGAGACTAATTTTGGTCATGGATTTAGGAATTTCGGGTTGGAGATAAAACTGGTTTCAATGTCGAGAAGGGAAAGATGACGGAGACGGATCAATTTTTGGATGGAGATGGTGTTTTTGGGTGAAACTTCACCGAAAAAAATAATAATCAGAATAGAGAAATCTGTTTCTTCTTTTTCCCACCATTTCTCTCACTTTTTCACTCTGTTGCTTTTGAATTTCTCTCTAATTTTCTCCTCTCTATTCTCTCTATCTGATTTCTCTGCTCTTTGCTCTCCTTTCTCGCATCTAATTTCCAGTGCGCCCTATATTGTTGTTGTGTGTTGTGTGAGTGATGTCGTGTGTATTGTGTACGTATTTCAATAGTAGGTGGGTGTATATGAGTATTCTATTGTATGTATTGGTCTCTGTGTATGTTGTGCGAGTATGGAATACAAAATAGAAATTGTGAGGTGAGTCAGTGTACTGTGTGTGAGTTCTATGTGGGAATGAATGGTGGTGGAGTGGAATTGTTTTTTCTTTTCTTCTTTTCTGGATGAGTGTATTTCCAATGTGTATATATGAGATATGTCTATTGTTGTTAGTTATGGAAAAAGGGAAAAATAACGTGAAGGGAGGAGGAGCTAAGGGGGTATGTGGGTAGGGGTAGGGGGTATGTGGGGTAGGGTAGTTAGGTTGTTATTATTATTAGGGTGAGGTGTCCCAAGTTGTTAAGAATTTATTAGATTTGTTATTGTGTGGAACTTATCACATGGGTGAAGGTGCATGGTAAGACGGGGTAAAATGATAAAAAAATGCCTTTAGGGAGGGACAAAATTACGTGTCTACATCATGCCCCTCTTTAGGTGTAAACACAAAGTGTTTTCAGACAAAGAAGTTGACAATGAGACAGAATTTTAACTCGGCCATTATTCAAAAGAAAGAAAAAGAAAGACAGAGTACCACTGAGTCTTGATTTAGGACATCCTACCTACCCAAGTTATGAGGGAATCAAGTAACAGGTATCTCAAAGGGTTGGAAGGAGAAGGACTATACCGAGGTGGAGAGTCGAGTGAGGTCCTGTCGAGGTTCCGCTCTGCGGCTCTATCATTATATCAAAAATAAAAATTACAAGTTAAAAACATAAATAAACTATAAAAGTCCTATCTATACAGCTTTCCTTGGCTCTTGACTTGCTATTTTATCACCCTATTTTCCAGGCTGGTTCCTAACTTGCAATTTCATCACCTTGGCTTTCAATTTCCTCACCTTATTCTCCAGGCGAGCTCTTGACTTTCAACTTCTTCATCTTGTTGCTTGACTTTCAACTTCTTCACCTTGTGGCTTGACTTTCTATTTATTCGCCCTATTCTTCAGGCGGGCTCCTGAAATCACATCAAAAACTTGAAAGAAAATTATCCCAAACAAAGGTTATGATTTTCATTTTTCAGAAAATTGAAGTTTTATACAACAGGAATTAAAATTTTTCCCCAGTTTATAGTCAGAGGACTTTTATGAAAGTCACATCATAACTACTTGAAAAACTCAAACGAGGAAATACATCTTTTATGGATTAATTAGAATGATTCGACTAGAAAGTACATTTTCTAGGAGTCAAAGGGAATGAATCGACTAAAAAATACATTTGTAGGAGTCAAGAGGAATGACTCGACTAGAAGGTACATCTTCTAGGAGTTAAGGGGAATGACTAGACTAGACAGTATATTTTCTAGGAATCAAGGGGAATGACTCAACTAGTAGGTACATCTTCTAGGAATCAAGCGGAATGACTCGACTAGGAAGTACAACTTTTAGGATTCAAGGGGAATGATTCGACTAGAAAGTACATCTTCTAGGAATCAAGGGGAATGACTCGACTAGAAGGTACATCTTTTAGGAATCAAGGGGAATGACTCGACTAGGAAGTACATTTTCTAAGAGTCAAAGGAAATGACTTGACTAGAAAGTACGTCTTCTAGGAATCAAGGGGAATGACTCGACTAAAAGGTACATCTTCTAGGAGTCAAGGGGAATGACTCGACTAGAACATACATTTTCTAAGAGTCAAAGGGAATAACTCGACTAGAAGGCACATCTTCTAGGAGTTAAGGGGAATGACTCGACCAGAAGGTACATCTTCTAGGAGTCAAGGGGAATGACTCAACTAAAAGGTATATCTTTTAGGAGTCAAGGGAAATGACTCTACTAGAAAGTACATCTTCTAGGAGTCAAGGGGAATGACTCTACTAGAAAGTACATCTTCTAGGAGTCAAGGGGAATGGCTCGACTAGAAAGTATATCTTCTAGGAGTCAAGGGTATGAATCGACTAGAAAGTATATTTTCTAGGAATTAAAGGGAATGACTCGACTAGAAAGTATATCTTCTAGGAGTCAAGGGGAATGACTCAAATAGAAAGTACATCTTCTAGGAGTCAAGACTTAAGTTAGAAAGTGCATCACCTAATAAGTAAAATTCTAATTTACCTAATCAAGGAAGTGCGTCTCCTTACAAATACCACTTGAATTACTCATACAAGGAAATACGTCTCCTTACAAATGTCACTTGAATTACCCAAGGAAATGCGTCTCCTCACGAATGTCGCTTGAATTACCCAAATAAGGAAATTTGTCTCTTTACAAATGCCACTTAAATTACCCAGATAAGGAAGTTCATCTCCTTACAAATTCCACTTGAATTATCCAAGGAAATGCATATTCTTACAACTACCGCTTGAATTACCCGAACAAGAAAATGCTTCTCCTTATATATGCTGCTTGAATTATCCGAACAAGAAAATGCGTCTCCTTACAAGTGCCACTTGAATTACCCACACAAGAAAATACGTCTCCTTACAAATGCCACTTGAATTTCACAAACAAGAAAATGCGTCTCCTTATAAATGCCACTTGAATTACCCGAGGAAATGCGTCTTCTTACAAATGCCGCTTAAATTATCCAAACAAGAAAATGAATGCGTCTTCTTACAAATACTACTTGAATTATCCAAAGAAATGCATCTCCTTACAAATACCACTTAAATTGTCCGGACAAGGAAATACATCTCCTAGAGATATTGAATTATGAGTTTTACCATGGTTTTGATTACCAAACCTATGCAGCAATATTGCCTCTTGTAGTTGTAGAAGTGAGGAATTGCGACCTTTGATGTTTAAGCTTTGAAATCCTTGATTTGAAGGTAACATGTGTTCCTGTTCCATACAAAGAAAAATTGTGAGTTTAAAAATATGGTGGCTGGTTTGTAGCTTTAGCTTTTGTGGCAATCGTTCTTGCCCTCGTCACATTTAACCTTGCTTCCAACCATTAATATATTTCATTGACTTGCTGCATTATTGACTCAAACCAAGATTATTAAGAGTGACTCTAAAACAAATAAGTATCTCTGCTTTGCCATGTTTCTCAGATAAATCCTTTGAACCTTGATATTTCCAAGACTTGTCTATTGACAAAACTTTCTACATGCCTTATTTCAGCTCACCATCATGTCTCTTTCATGTGGTGGCATTTTTGTCTTGCTTAGTTCAATTGAAGAAGTTGGTAGTCAGTTTTGAAATCTTTTCTCACTTGCTTTGACATTTTTTGGCTCAAAGACACAAGAAAAATGACTTTTCATTTGAGTATCTGACTCAAGAAAACAAAAAATGAAAATATAAAGAAGAAAGAACAGACAATGAATGTCCCTATTGAAACAGAGAAAAGAAAAATTTATCTAAAAGTGATAGTTAACTCTAACAATTATGACATATATTTTGGATTAAGATGCCCGATCTTTTCATTAAACTTTCACCAATTGATGTTGAGTTAATGGCCCTGAAATTAAGTTAATTCCTTGGGACAAGTGCTTTTGGAGACCTCATTCGGCTAGAGACACCTTGAAGGATTTTCTCCAACAAGCCTCTCTCATTTTCTTTCTCTCAGCTTACCATTGCCTTACGGTGTTCGTGAGGGTTTTCATCAATGAGATTCTCTTATTTTTATTTCTCTCAACTCAGAATCGTCTTACGCTGCCTGTGAGGGTTTTCACCAATAAGAATCTCTCATTTTATCTCTCTCAACTTACCATCGCCTTATGGTGCCCGTAAGGGTTTTCACATATAAGACTCTCTCATTTTTATTTCTCTCCTGATTCCTTGTGCTGAGGAAGACAAGTAGTTCCCAAAATTCATAATCATATGCATAGCATGCTTAGCCTTATCATTCTCAAAGATTGATCTGAAGGACTTTCTTTGGTTGTAACTTGGCTTTTGGATAAGGTTAGAAAGAAAGGATGACATGAGGCCCAAAGACACTTGAAGTAGGGTGGGACTTATGACTTTTGAAATCGACACAAATAATAAAAATTAGCTAATGCCCCAGTTTTTTTTTACTGGGTAATTCTAAATTGTTCATTTGGTTGGACCAAGTCCAGAGTAGAACTGCCTACTTATCTCACCCCCGAGAGAGGAGAATCAGGTCACACGTAGTTCCGGTAACTTGTTCTTTTACTTGATTCTGATTTATTTTCTTTTTTTCTTTTTTTTCGACTCTCTTTCTTTTTGAGACTTTTCTAACTGTATCTTTCTATACACTTTTCTTTTCTTTCTTTTTAGACACATTTTTTAAAAACTTTTCTGACTCTTTCTTTTGCTCGACACTTTTTCTTTTGAAGTTTGCTAACTCTATCCTGATTCCAAAAGAGAGGTATGAAAGAAAATAGGACTAAAGCTCAAACTGGGTGAACAAAGAATGGCACGATGTTAGGATAGAAGAATGAAATCCCTTTGTCATATCAATCCTTAAAAATGCAAGTACATAACATGCAATATGAAAGTGACATGAAGATCATTTGTGACACTTCAAAAATACGAAATTTAACTAAGAATGGGTGCCACTTCTTCTTCTACATTTGTCAAACATGTAACTCTACCTTTGTTGTACATCCTTTACATCGAATGACCCATGCTTTCGTGGTGCTGATTATCTTCCTATTTTTCTTGATATAAGGATCATGCATCCACTATTTGACCTAATTGAGCTATGCTTTTCATTTGATGACCAAGTTATTCTTGTGATTCTCAAAATAATTGCCTTAATTTTCAAAGAAGGCTTCAACTTGTCACCAAATGTCTCAGCACTCTACCTATTTTCTCAACTACTTTTTCCAACTTTAGCCTTTTGATTTAATGTTCATGCTCAAATTGGATTTTAAGATTTAACTAAAAATTCTGCCAGCATGTCATATCACTAGAGCCAACATAAAATGTACTATGTAAAGAAAACAAACAAACAACACATATATAAAACACAAAGTGAAAAGGGACACTCGATTTAGTTGAAATAAGAGATAGAAGGGTTTGAATATAAACGACAAAGGGACAAAACAAGATAGATCTTGAACTACAACCCTAAAATAATTTGAATAATAGAAAAGAAAACAAAACAAACAACTAGACCTCTTCCTAGTAGGGAGAGGAGTGACTTCTCAATTGTTGAACCTGACATCTTAGTCACTAGTTTGCATATCAACATGACTAGAGCTTCCACCACTGTCAGACACGTTCTCTACAACAAATAAGTTCTAGATCTCCATGCGTAACTCATTACTTCCCACATGTTGTGCATTACTGTACATTAATGAAGGATTCTGTGTGACCTTTGTAATGTCAATATTTTGCACTACGATTAATTTTTCTTGAATCATCGTTTCTATTTCTCTTTTCAAAGCACTACAACCTTCAATACTGTGACCCTAAACATCAAAATGACATGCACATCGTACATGAGGATTAAAATTTCTTGAATGTGGATCAAAAGTACACCCAAGAAAAGAGTGATCATGCCTAACTCTTTCAATCTCTTGAATAAACTGTCATACGACTCCTCAGTTGGTGTAAAATTATCTTTTGACTTTCTCAGCTTTGAAAACTTAGGCCTCGATTGAAAATTTGACTTAGAAGTTCCTTGGTAAATATGTGGGGGTCGAGGATGATGTTAGAGGACCGATGCATGCCATTATGGATAAAAAGATGGATGAGTATATCGTTGTGCATTGTTCAAAGGATACTGAGGAACTGAAATGGAATATCTTAGATTTTAGAAAGAGGAACCTTATTGCAGGTGAGCAAGTGGATTTGATGTGTAAGCTCGGGATTAAGACTGATAATATTACTGAGTTGGACCTCTTGAGCTCTGCTTTTCCCCTGGAATAATGATAGGTATGTTTTCCTTCTTCTTCCCTTCAGTCCCCCTCAACTGATGGCAATATCGTCCCAAGTGCTTTACAAAATCCTCGTACACATCATATTCCTCAAATTCTAATACCTCAAATTTAAGAGGAAGGTTAACATTTGAAGATATGCCTCAGACCTTATATGAAATATCTTCATAATTCGCAAGTCCCAGAGAATTTTTCATAACCTTTTCTGCACTTTTCATTTTCCTAGCCATTTTCCTTGCTCGTTAGCAGATTGGGGAAGCATAATCGTTGGGTTGACATCCAAAGTGAGGGCCTCAGTAAAAGGTTAAGAAACAAAGCACAAACAGTATGTGGTACTGCAAATGTTGTAGGCTTATACTGAGGAGCTAAAGAAAGAGTGGTGGAAGTATTAGGATATATTTTGCATGGAATAGATTCTGAGGCATGTTGTGGTGCATCAACAACAGTAGGAAACTAACTTTCCAATTATGGTGGAAAACTCAAGGAATTTGCAGGGACAATAGTAGAAAATGGAGGAGGAGGAAACCCACTAGCCCAAGCTCGATGCATTTCTGTCATTTGTTGCCTTAGTCTCCTAATCTTTTGCTTCAAACTCTCATTTTCCTGGTTCTTTATTTGATCCATGATGTCACTCTCTATATCCTTTTTGGACACAACTAACCCTTTAAATTTGGTGTGATGTGGAGGACCATCTACAATGCCATAAACCAACCACCTTAAACTAACTAAACAAGAGATAACAAACATTTTAGAGTTCAACACTTTCTCAAAACCTTTTTCTTTTATCCTTTTCTTTGGAAAAGATCATCTAACCCAAGAAGCGTGCCTACGTTTCTCACTCTCAAAAGGAGAATTAGGTGTTCGTAGTTCATGAAGTTTTGGAACAACATGGCCGATCAAACTCTTTTTTTTTTCTTGAAGCTTTAAGAAGAAAAGTAAATAACAAATTGTCAAAAGAATTAACAATTTTTTTTAAAAATTTTTTAGTTTCCTATACAGAATGAAACCTATGATTACCAAAGAAAAATCTTTTGGGGTTTTTAATTTTGTACTTCATTCAAAAATGAAACTTGAAATTATTAAAGGAAAATCTTTTTATAGTTTTATTATAAAGATATATATGAAACACCTACTCTAAATGAAAAGTGAAGAAAATCTTTTTGGATTTTTTAAATAAAATCACCGAACCCTAGAAGGGCTGCCTATGTATCTCACTCCCGAGAGAAGAGAATCAGGTGTGCATAGTTCGTCCAGATTGGATAATTAAGGATTAAAGAATAAACTAAACCTTGACTTGAGAGACACGACGAAAGACAGACGATGGAAACATCAATAAAATATTTTTTTCTATTTTTTAATTAGATACTTCACATAAAACTGACACCACAACTACGAAAGGAAAATCTTTTTGGTAATTTTGTTATAAGAAATGTACAAAACGTCTACCATCTTTTTGATATTTTTGTATTTTTGAGAAAATGAGTGCAAAGGGTAAAAAATCTTTTTGAATTTTGGGATTGTGAAAAACAAAAGTCATAAAGAATCTAAACAAAACTACGAAGCTCTTTTTGACTTACTTTTTTTCCAACCTTTCCTTGCCAACACACATGCTCCTTTAATTCAGACACATGTTTTTCTCGAATGAGTCTGTTAAATGACCTTGTTACCCTCAAAGATGCAATATTTAGCATGTAGGGATACTTTAGAGGCGATTCTCCTACAAAGGACCAAGTGGGTCCTGCTAGGTCTCAGTATGATACAGATAAACATGACCTAAAGGATAACCTACATTGGGGTCCACTAATAAGACTGTTTGGGGGAGCGTATGATCGATAGTGGCTACGAGAGCTTTCCACCCACTGCATACACCCGATGGCTCCCCCTCCTAAAATAAGATTGACTCAACTAGAGGTCGTGTACACACATATACTACGAAACTTGTTGCGAAAGAAATGACTCAAGTTATGTACATGATGACAGATATAAAACGATAACACGTAAGAAAAACTATAAACACGTAGCACGTAGGTAATCAACAATGATATTACGATAACACCTACGACAATAAAAAAAATATTTATACACCTATAGTGCCAAACTAAGCCGATACAACTCGAAAAATAAGCTCGAATTCTAAAAAATCCCCAGCAGATTCGTCAGTGCTGTCACACCCCTTTTTAACCAAAAAGATTGAATTTAAGTTTGTAAAGGTGACAAAAGAAAATAATTTATTCCAAAATGGACATTTAACAATCAAAATTCAGAGTTACCACTTGGCATAATCTGGTGTGTCAAGTCACCTTTGAAAAATTCTTTTTAAAATGGTTTTTTGACTCTTTTAAAATTGGTCCACGAATAGAGATTCCGATTAAGAAATTTTGTTGACCAAGGGGAAGGTGTTGGCACCCCTCGGTCCCGTGGTTCAACCACGGTCGCTTCATGGAGTATATCAGCTAGTACAACACTATGGAATATATAAATCAACAAAACACATAACTAAGAAAACAAGCATCCAAACAATCAAAATTTGAAAGAATAGTGTCCAGTCCAATTATTATAGTCCGAAATAAAATATACTGAAATAAACCTACACTAACCTATACTAATCCTACACTATGCTCGACACGATGCCTCGGGCCTTGATCACGAATATCCTATGCGTACAAGATTCTTCGGGGCATTCCTCGATGAATAAATACAAATGACCTTGAGGAATTCCCCAGCTAAATGAATAAATTTTCCAAATGCGATAAAAATAGAATCATTCAACAAACATTCCAAACACTCAACAATCCACAATCCCTAAGTTTTGCCTACTCAACTTAGTATTTGCCTACTAGTTTCAGCCTGAAGCATGATACTATCACGTTCAAAATCAATAAGGAATCAAAATACCATGATAATTACTTTTTATAGATTTTCGCAATTCCCACCCTAAATTCCTTTTCAATTCTTAACGAGATATCATTTCATTACATAATTCATAACCCAAGGGAATCAAACAAGTAGCAATTCATCACCAATCAAGATCAACCTACAAACGATATTTAATCCAATGCACTAAATATCATCAACAAAGAAATAAAAATAAATAAAGAGTAGAATTTGACCTCGATTTGTAGCATTCGAACTCAAAGATTAATCGAATAAAAAGACAAAAATCACATTCAAAGATCTCAATTCTAACCTCAATCATCAACTCACCAACCCAAATTAAAGACCAATGACCAACCCAAACCCAAATCGAGGTTCTCGACGGGAATCTATGACTGCCGTTAATCGAAATTCAAGTGGTGGGAAATTATCCTTTTCCGCAAATTTGGGAGCGACCCGTGGACTGCCACTACTGATTTTGGTTGGAGTTTTAGGAATTTCAGGTTGTTGATAAAGCTAGTTTCGACGTCGAGGAGGGAAATATGACAGAGGCGAATCGATTTTTGTAATAATCAGAATGGAGAAATCTATTTTCTTTTTTTTCCCACCTTTTCTCTCCCTTTTTCACTCTATTTCTTTTGAATTTCCCCTCTAGTTTTATCTTTTTTATTCTTTCTATCTGATTTCTCTACTCTTTGCTCTCCTCTGTCGTGTCTAATTTCTCGTGGGCCCTATATTGTTGTTGTGTACTGTGTGTCAGTGATGTCGTGTGTATTGTGTATGTATTTCAATGGTAGGTGGGTGCATGTGAGTATTCTATTGTATGTATTGGTCTCTGTGTATGCTGTGCATGTATGGAATATAAAATGGAAATTATGAGGTGAGTTAGTGTATTATGTGTGGATTCTGTGTGGGTATGAATTGGTGGTGGAGTGGAATTGTTTTTTTATCTTTTTTTCTTATTGAGTGTATTTCCAGAGTGTATATATAAGATGCGTTTATTGTTGTTAGTTACGGAAAAGGGAAAAAATAATGTGAAGGGAGGAAGGGCTAGGGGGTATGTAGGTAGGGGTAGGGCATATATGGGGTACGGTAGTTAGGTTGTTATTATTGTTAGAGTGAGGTGTCCCAAGTTGTTAAAAATTTATTGAATTTGTTATTGTATGGAGTTTTTCACATAGGTGAAGGTGTGTGGTAAGATGGGGTAAAATGATTAAAAAATGTCATTAGAGAGGGACAAAATTACGTGTGTATAGGGTTGATGGTGTGATTTTATGGAATGTTTAAATAGTGTTTGAGCTTTTCATAATTTTTGTGGTTTGGTTGGCTGATTTTTATAAGAATTAGTTAATCTTGTGGTTCAGAATGGATTTAGAGGTTGATAATGCTAAATTAATGAAATTGGATAAATCTGTTGTTCATTATTAATTCGAATTTGATAGTATCATGTTTAGGCCAAAAATTTAATAGGTAAATCTTAGGGAATAGGTAGGAAAACTTTAGGATTCTGTATTATCGATCTGTGAATACTTGTTTGAAATGATTTTTCATTTATATCGCATCTTTATCAAAAATATATTTATTCATTGGGGGATGCCCCGAGGTCACATGTATATATTCATCGGGGAATGCCCCACGATATTTTGTACCCGGAAAACCAATCGTGATAAATGCCCGAGGCATCGGGTAAAGCATAGTTTAGGATAGTTTAGATTTTCTTTTCAACATTTTTTTATTTTGGTATGTATTAAATCGGACTGGACATTATTTTTTGGACTTTTATGTGTTTGGTTGTTTGTTTTCGTGTTTATGTATTAGTTGATTTAAACATTCAGGGTGTCATACTATCCGATATACTCTACGAAGAGACCGTGGTCGAACCACGGGATCAAGAGGTTATTAACATCCTTTCCTCGGTCTACAAATTCCTTAACTGGAATCTCTATTCGTGGATCAGTTATTAGAGTCAAATCATTTTGAAAAAGGATTTCCACAGGTGACTTGGCACGCCCGATTTATGTCCATTGGCGACTCTGGTCTTAAACGTAACAATTCTTTTTGAAATAATTTTTTTCTTTTTTGTCACTTAATAATAAAATCCTTTGCAAACTTGAATTAAATTTTTATGGTAAAAAGGGGTGGGCTAGCTCTATCGACTATGCTGGAGATTTTTCAGAATTTGAGTTTATTTTTTTTAGTTGTATAGGCTTAGTTTGACATTATAGGTGTATAGACATTTTATTTGTGTTATCATTTTATCATTGTTGGATGCGTACGTGCTACGTGTTATAGTTTTCTCATATGTGTTACCGCTTTATATCTGGCATCATATGCATTACCCCGAGTCAATTCTTTCGCAACAAGTTTTGTACTACATATTGTGTACACAAACTCTAGTTGAGTCACCCTTATTTTAGGAAGGAGAGCCGTTGGATGTATGGAGTAGGTGAAAAGCAATCGCAGACACTATCAATCATATGCTCCCCCGAACAGCCTTGTTAGTGGACTCTAGCCTAGGTCAGCCTTTAAGTCATGCTTATTTGCATCATATTAAGACCTAGTGCGACCCACTTAATCCTTTGTAGGAGACTCACCCCTGAAGTATCCTACGAGCTAATTGTTGCATCTTTAAGGGTAATAGGGTCATTGAACATACTAATTTGGGGGGAAGCAGTTGCTAGAATTAAAGTAAAGTGTGTAGGCAAGGAAAGGTTGAAAAAAAAAGAGAAAAAGAAAATAAAAGGTGAAAAAAAAGTTTCATATTTTTTATAGTTCTTTATGACTTTTGCTTTTTACAATCCAAAAATTCAAAAAAGATTTTTCTTTACCTTTTGCCTCATTTCCCAAAAAAATCAAAACATCAAAAAGATTTTCCTTTTATCTCCTTTAGCAAGCATTCATAATTCAAAATTTTCAAAAAGATTGTTTTAATAAGAGCTCTTTATAAAGAAAATTCAAAAAAGATGGTAAAGGTTTTGTACATTTCAGCTAACAAAAATACCAAAAAGATTTTTCTTTTATAGTTGTGTGTCAATTTTATGTGAGGTGTCAAATTGAAAACTCAAAAAAAAATTATTGACATTGTTCATCGACTGTCTTTGGTCGTATCTCTCAATTTAGGGTTCAGTTTGTTATTTAATCCTTAACTGTCCAATCTGGACGAACTACACATACCTGATTCTCTTCTCTCGAGAGTGAGATATGTAGGCAACAGGGTTCGGTGATCTTATTTAAAAAATCCAAAAAGATTTTCTTCACTCTTCATTTAGAGTAGGTTTCATATAAATATTTAAAAAAAAACTACAACAAGATTTTCCTTTTAGTTTCAAGTTTCACTTTCGTATAGAATTCAAAATCGAAAACCCAAAAAGATCTTTCTTTGGTAATCATAGGTTTCACTTTGTATAGGGATATTAAAGCTAAAAAATTCAAACAAATTTCGTTAATTCTTTTGCAATTTGTTAGTTTCGTCTCTTCTAAAGTTTCAAGAAAAAAAATTTGATTGGCCTTTTTTGGCCAAACTTCACGAACTACATACACCTGATTCTCCCTTCTTGAGGGTGAGATACGTAGACGCCCTTCTTGGGTTCAGTGATATTTTTGAAAAAAAAAAGAGAAAGAGATTTTGAAAAAAGTGTTGAACTCTAAAATATTTGTTATCTCCTATTCAGTTAATTTAAGGTGGTTGGTTTGTGGCGTTTTGGTTGGTCCTCCTTATCGTACCCAGTCGAAGAGAAAGTTATGGACAACAAGGATACCGAAATTGTTGTCACTAATCAGATAGGGAGTTTGAGGAATGAGAATTTAGAATCTAATGAAGAGATTAAAAAATTAAGGCAGCAAATGATAGAAATGCATCGAGCTTGGGCTAATGGGTTACCGTCTCCTCCATTTTCCACTGATAATCTAGAATATCTTTCTAGCTTTCCTTCAGTGTCATATGCACAATTCTCTATTTTTGTTGACACGTTGCAATATGCACCAGGATATACTCCGGAGCAATAATATCCAAACACTTCCAATATTCGTTTCCTCACTTCTCAACACAAAACTACCACATACTCGACTTTACCTATTGTTTATGTTTTTGCAGCTCCACCCCACATGAAGCTCCTATTTTTTAGGGTCATCCAATGGTTGTGCTTCCTTACTCTACAAACCATTTATTGAGGTCCTCAAAATGGGGAGATAATAGATGATGGAATTAGGACTGGTCGCATTGTGAGTTTTGCAATATTGAAAACAACTACTCAAGCAATTCATAAGGGTTCAGGAAATACTGGAAGAAAGAGGAGTGAGGAAGATGTAGCTGCTATTAAAGTTGGACAATGGGCACGGTCAAGAAGACCGCGTCATCGTTACCCTCAAGCTCAATCCCATGTTTATACCTAATCTTTACATAATCACTTCTAAAATCTATTATACTCCATTTCCCCACCTCTATATCCAGTATACAATGCACAAACACATGTTCAACCCCAATCGTACCCACAATGTCATACTCCAACTCCTTAAAATTATCCTCCAACTCCACAAATATACCAAAGCCCTTCTAGGCCTGATTTTCTATCCAAGCCAAACAATAAAATGAGGCAGAAGTCGAGGGATAGTTTTACACCAATTGGAGAGTCATATGCCAGTTTATTCAAGAGATTGGAACATTAGGCCAAGATCAGTCCTCTCCTTGGAAATAGTCCTGACCCGCATTCAAGAAATTTTGATCTTAATGTATGATGTGCATATCATATTAATGTTCAGGATCATAGTATTGAAGATTGTTGTGCTTTGAAAAGAGAAATAGAGAAGATGATTCAAGATGAATTAATTATGGTGCAGACTATTGACAGTGATGAAAGCTCTAGTCATGCTGTGTGCAAACCAATGGCTAAGATGTCAGACTCAACAATTGAGAAGGCACTCCTCTCCTTACTAGAAAGAGGTCTAGTAGTTTGTTTTAGTTTCTTTTCTATTATCTAAATTATTTTAGGGTTTTAGTTCTGGATCTATCTTGTTTTATCCTTTTTTATTTATGTTCAAACCCTTCTCTCATTCATTTCAACTAAATAGAGTGTCTTTTTTCCCTTTGTGTTTTAAATATGCGTTATTTGTTTGTTTTCTTTACACAATATATTTTATGTTGGTTCTAGTGATATGACATGTTGGCAGAATTTTTAGCTAGATCTTAAAATCCAGTTTAAGCATGAACTTTGAATCAGCAAGCTAAAGTTAGAAAAAAATATCTCAGAAAATAGGTAGAGTGCTAAGACATTTGGTGACAAGTTGAAGCCTTCTCTAAAAATTAAGGCAATTATTTTGAGAATCACAAGAATAACTTGGTCATTAATTGAAAGACATGTCTCAATTAGGTAAAACAATAAATGTGAGATCCTATATCAAGTGAAATAGAAATAAATCAACTCCACGAAAGCATGGGTCATTCGATGTGAGAAATGTACAACAAAGGCGAAGTTGTATACTAGAAAAGTGCAGAAGAAGAAGCGTCACACATGCTCAGTTAAATTTAGTGTTGTTAAAGTGCCAAAAATGATCTTCATCTTTCACTTTCATATTACATGATATGTACTTACATTTTCAAAGATTGATATGGTGAAGACATTTCATTCTGTTATCCAAATATTGTGTCATCTATTATTTACCCCGTTTGAGCTTTAATTTTATTTTCTTTCATACCTCTCTTTTAGAATCTAGATAGAGACAGTAAAATTCAAGAAAAAGTGTTGAGCAAAAGAATAGAGTCATAAAAGTTTCAAAAAAAAAAGAAAAGAAAAGAAAAGAAGAAAAAAATGTCAAAAAGAAGGAAAAGATGAGTGTCAAGAAAAATTGAGTCAGGAAAAGTTTCAAAGAGAAAAAGAGTCGATAAAAGAGAAAAAAAAGAAAAGAAAATTAGAATCAAAATAAAAAACAAGTTGTCAGAACTACGTGTGACCTGATTCTACTCTCTCGGGAGTAAGATATGTGGGTTGCCCTATTCTAGGCTCGGTCCAACCAACTGAACAACTTAGAATTGTCCAGTTAAAAAAAACTGGGGTATAAGTTAATCTTTATTATCTGAGTCGATTCCAAAAGTTGTAAGTCCCACCCTATTTCAAGTATCATTTGGGTCTCATGACATTCTTTTTTCTAACCTTATCCGAAAGTCAAGTTACAACTAAAGAAAGACCTTCAGATTAATATTTGAGAATATTAAGGCTAAGCATGCAATGGATATGATGATACATTTTGGAAACTACTTGTCTTCTTTAGCATAAGAAATCAGGAGAGAAATAAAAATGAGAGTCTTATTGGTGAAAACCCTCAGGGATACCATAAGGTGATAGTAAGTTGAGATAGATAAAATGAGAGGGTCTTATTAGTGAAAACCCTCACGGGCATCGTAAGATGATTCTGAGTTGAGAGAAATGAAAATAAAAGAGTCGCATTGGTGAAAACCCTCATAGACACTGTATGGAAATAGTGAGATAAGAGAAAGAAAATGAGAGAGGCTTGTTGGTGAAAACCCTTCAAGGCATCACTAGCTGAATGAGGTCTCTGAATGCGATTGACCCAAGGAAGTAACTCAATTTTAGGGCCATTAACTCAACAACAATTGGTGAAAGTTTGTTTGGAAAGATCAGGAAGCTTAATCCAAAATACATGTCATAAACATTAGAGTTGATTGCCGCTTTCAGATAAATTCTTCTTTTCTCTTTTTCAATGGGGACACTCATTGCCTTTTCTTTATTCTCTATAGTTTTTCTTTTGTTTTCTTGAGTTAGTTATCCAAATAAAAAAACATTATTATTTTTCTCGTGTCTTTGAGTCAAGTCCATGTCAAAATAAGTGAGAAAAGATTTCAAAAGTGGCTACCAACTTCTTCAATTGAACAAAGCAAGACAAAAAGGCCAGCACATGAAAGAGACATGATTGTGAGCTGAAATAAGGCATGCAGAAAGTTTTGTCAACAGACAAGTCTGGGAACTCATGGAAATACCAAGGTTCAAAGGGTTTATCTGAGAAGCATGGCAAAGAAGAGATACTGTGTTTGTTTTAGAGTCACTCTTAATAATCTGAGTTTGGGTCAACGATGTAGAAAGTCAATGACATATGCTAATAGTTGGAAGTAGAATTAAATATGACAAGTGCAAGAGCGATTGTCATGAAAGCTAAAGCCACAAATCAACCACCATGTTTTTAAACTCACAAGTTTTCTTTGTATGAAATAGGAACACATGTTACATTCAAATCAAGGACTTCAGAGCCTAAAATATCAAAAGACACATTGTCTCACTTCTACGAATGCAAAAGACAGTATTGCTATACAGGTTTGGTAATTAAAATCATGGTAAAACTCATAATACAATATCTCTAGGAGACATACTTCTTTGTTTGGGTAATTCAGGTTCATTTATTAGGTTATGCACTTCCTAAATTGAACTTTCACTCCTAGAAGTCACACTTTCTAGTTGAGTCCTTTTATTTAATATTTAGGAGACACATTTCCTTGTTTGGGTAATCCAAACGGCATTTGTAAGGAGACACATTTCCTTGGTTAATTCAAATGGCATTTGTTAGGAGATGCATTTTATTGTCTAGATAATTTAAGTGCTATTTGTAAGAAGATGCATTTTCTTGTTTGGATAATTCAAGCGGCATATATAAGGAGACACATTTCCTTATTTGGGTAATCCAAGTAGTATTTGTAAGGAGATTCAATTTCTTGGTTAATTCAAGTGGCATTTGTAAGGAGACACATTTTTTTGTCTGGATAATTTAAGTGGCATTTGTAAGGAGACACATTTCCTTATTTGGGTAATTCAAGTGGCATTTGTAAGAAGATGTATTTTCTTGTCTGGGTAATTTAAGTGGCATTTGTAAGGAGACACATTTCCTTATCTGGGTAATTCAAGTGGCATTTTTAAGAAAACACACTTTCTTGATTGGGTAATTCGAATTTTACTTGTTAGGTGATGCACTTCCTAACCTAAGTCTTGACTCCTAGAAAATTCTCTTTCTAGTCGAGTGATTCCACTTGACCCTTAGGAGACACACTTCCTTGGTGGGTAATTCAAGTTTCGCTTGTTAAGTAGTTCACTTCCTAACTTAAGCCTTTACTCCTAGAAAATGTACTTTCTAGTTGAGTAGTTAACCCTTAGGAGACACACTTTCTTGTCAGGGTAATTCAAGTTTCGCTTGTTAGGTGGTTCATTTCCTAACTTAAGCCTTTACTCCTATAAAATGCACTTTCCAGTCGAGTCATTCCATATAACCCTTTGGAGACACGCTTTCTTGTCAGGGTAGTTCAAGTTTGGCTTGCTAGGTGACATACTTCCTAACTTAAGCCTTTACTCCTAGAAGATTCACTTCCTGGTCGAGTCCTTCCATGCAAGCTCTAGGAGATGCACCTCCTTATTTGAGTAATTCAGGTTTCATTTATTAGGTGATGTAATTCCTAAATTGAACCTTCATTCCTAGAAGCCACATTTTTAGTCGAGTCATTGCACTTAACCCTTAGGAGACGCACTTCATTGTCAATTTTCATTTGTCAGGTGGCGCACTTCCTAACTTAAACCTTTATCTTTAGAAGACACACTTTCTACCCGCAATTTCTCACTTTAATTTTTAGGAGACGCATTTCCTAGTCTTGGTCATTTAATCTTATCCTTAAGAGATGCATTTACTAATCAGAGTCTTGGTTCACCTTTGCATTATGCATTTTGCAAGTAGTTGTGATTGGGTTTGACACCCACAAATGTTTTCTGATAATAAACTAGGGCAAAATTTAGTTCATGTTATTGGAAATATTATTTTAGGACCCTTTTGAAAAATGAGACTTTATTTTTGAAAAAGTGAGATCTCTCTTTATCATAACCTTTGTTTGAGATAATTTTCTTTCTAGTTTTGATGTGATTTCAGGAGCCCGCCTGAAGAACACAGTGAATAAATAGAAAGTCAAGTAATAAGCTGAAGAAACTAAAAGTCAAGCAACAAGGTGAAGAAATTGAAAGTCAAGCCAGGAGCCCACCTAGAGAACAAGATGAAGAAATTGAAAGCCAAGCAACAAGATGATGAAATTACAAGTCAGGAGCTCGTCCAAAGAATAAAGTAAGAAAATTGCAAGTCAAGATCCCGCCTGGAGAATAAGGTGATAAAATAGCAAGCCAAGAGCCAAGGAAAGCTGTATAGATAGGACTTTTGTAATTTCGTTTATGTTTTTAATTTGTAATTTTTATTTTTTATGAAATAACAGAGCTGCGGACCAAAACCTCGATAGGGCCTCACTCGACTCTACAACTCGGTATAGTCCTCCCTTTTCAATCCTTGAACCATATGAAACTTGATCCCCACGTAACTTGAGATGGGTAGGATTTTCAAAAAATAAAGACTCGATTGCCCTTCTTCCTAAAATTCTTTTCTTTTGAATAATGGTCGGGAAAATTTTTTGTCTCATTGTCTACTTCTTTATTTGAAAACTCTTTGTATTTACGTCCAAAGAGGGGCATGATGTAGTTTTGTCCCTCCAAAATGTCAATTTAACCTATTCAATTCTCCTTACCATACACCCCACACCATTCCATAATTTTTCCCCAAAAGGACAAAAAATAACCAAATCCATAAAAACTTTAATACTCCACCCAATCAAATTTAACCACCTCACCCTAACAAAAATAACAACTTTATACCCCTAGACCCCCTGCCCTACCCACTCACGTTTTTCCCACTAACACTACACGCACAAAAACTCAATTCACCCACACAACATATACATATTCATATAGACACACAGACTTGGATTTTTCTCTCATTCACTGAAAATCCCACATCACTCATATACACTCTAATACACCTTACAGAAAAGGGCACACACACTCTCTAATAGATTATAATTCACTCACACATATACCAAAGTCGGGAATTCATGTATACACACACAACACCACAATAGAGGGGGTTTAGAGATGTCAATACACATACACACATAAAACAACTAAAGAAGGAGGGGAGAGAGATTGAAAATAGTGAATTGAGGATAAATCAAGTGAGAGAGACTGAGAGAGGTCAGAGAAACAGTGAACAAAGGGAGTTAAACTAGCGGGTCTTGACATTTTTGGTGAATACTTTGCCAGAATTGGCCATCGAAGACCCAAAATCTTTGAAAACCCTCCATTTCTTCTTTATTTTGGGGCGAATTCTCATCGGAAAAGTTGTTCCATTGACTGGCAGGGTCTATCAGAACTCCGGCGAAGCGAGTCATCACCAAAAAACTATAATCAACTGATTCTAGCGCCAAAACCCCACTAGAAATAATCGGGTTTGGGAAAAAATGGAATTCGGGTCGAAGCCATTAATTTGGGATTCGTGTTGAGGCTTGTTTCGAGGTTTTGAATATGAATTCTATCGGGTTTAATCAAAAAAATACATCATTTTGAAAGCTTCTTCTAAGGTCCAATTCTTCAACTCTTTCTCTATATTTTACTTAATTTGATGGGTTGATGATGTGATTTTTTGGAATTTTTAAATGTTGTTTGAGCTTTTCGTAATTGTCGTGGTTTGGTTGGTTGATTTTTATAAGAATTGGTTAATCATGTAGTTGAGAATAGATTTAGGGGTTGATAATGCTAAATTGATGAAATTGGATAAATCAGTTATTCATTATTAATTCAAATATGATGGTATAATATTTAGGCCAAAAATTTGATAGGCGAATCTTAGGGAATAGGTAGAAAAGCTTTAGGATTCTATATTACTGAATGTATGAATGCTTGTTTGGAATAATTTTTCATTTATATCGCATCTTTATCAAAAAATATTTTTATTCGCCAGGCGATGCCCCGAGGTCACATCTATATATTCATCGGGGAATGCCCCACGATATTTTGTATCTGAAAGATCGATCATGATCAAGGTCTGAGGCATCGGGTAAAGCATAATTTAGGATAGTTTAGATTTTCTTTTCAGCATTTTTTTATTTTGGCATGTATTAAATTGGATTGTACATTATTTTTTGGACTTTTGTGTGTTTGGTTGTTTATTTTCGTGTTTATATATTTGTTGATTTATACATTCATGGTATCATACTAGCTGGTATATTCCACGAAGCGATCGTGGTCAAACCATGGGATTGAGGGGTGCCTAACATCTTTCCCTCGATCAATAGAATTCCTTAACTAGAATCTCTGTTCGTGGATCAGTTATTAGAGTTACACCATTTTGAAAAAAGATTTTCAAAAGTAACTTGGCACAACCGATTTATGTCAAGTGGCGACTCTGAGTTTAAACGTAACAATCCTTTTTGAAATAATTTATTTGTCACTTATTAATAAAATCCTTTTCGTACTTAAATTAAATCTTTTTTGGAGTAAAAAGGGGTGTGACAAACATAAAAAGGAGAATCATCACCACCATTATCATGACTCATAGGATGTTGATATTGACAGGCATCAAAAAAGGAGTAACAACCGACTATAAAAGATGATCAATTTGAAACATGTTTAAAAGCAGAAAATCATGATCTTTTCTTAGAAAATCAGAGGCAACAGAGTGTCAACACTATTGATGGAAATCTTATGGTTCATAGTCACAACTCAAACATGGGTGAGGGGAGAAGAGATATTGTTCGTGTCACCTACTTGAATCATTTAATGTTCATGAAATTGTTGTCACCACTAGAGGAAGAGTATGTTTTTTATAATTCTGGTCTATTAGATATTCCTAATTGTGATTGAGTCTTTTTTTAGAACAATTGTTATGTTGTGGGGCTCGATTCGACTCCACTAATAACAATAATATGGGGTCATTCCTGAAGTATTGTGATGATTTTCGGAGATATTATCTCATGCTTATTCAACGAATCTTGATTTTTGGGGTAAACTCAGACCCCTTTTGCATAGTGTATCGAATAAATCCATATGGTAATCCACGAGAGAGACAGATCAAGATTTTAAACCAATGAATACATATACTTTTTGGACAATAGGTGCAATTTTAGTATAATTAGACATTTTTTCCATTATTATACATATTATATATGTAATATGTTTAAGTGGATATATGTCTATATACTAAAATTCTTTTATGATAGTGATCAGAGATGGCAATAAAGTAGATAGAGTTGATTAATCCCCAAAATTTTCCAGATTTTGAATCAGAATGAAATTCACGAATAGAGAGACCTATAGATATTGTAAAGTGCACCAAAGAAACGCAGGAAAGAGATAAGAAATGGTTAATGTTATACAATAATTTCTCTTTTGTACTTAATTTTCTTTCTTCCTTAAAAATCTTCTTTTCTTTATAATTGTTATGAAATATAAAGTAAGAATAACAAGAATAAATAGAGAGAGAAGAGAGAGTAATTCTTCATTTCTCTTGAGTATTCTCTTGAGATCCTTGAGGATACAATGAACAAAACCCCTCTATTTATAGGGGAAAATACTCGTAGTTTCTCTCTAAAACATAGATGTTTCATATCCTATTAGATATCAACTAGATCCTGATAGATCTTATCTATATTCTTGATAGACATTCATAACACTTCCTCTTGAATGTCTAATTGATAGATAATATGCCTCATTAAAACATTACTAGAAAAAAATCAGTGAAAAAAAACCCTAGTGAATCAAAAAAGTACACATCTCTAATCTAATAATAAGTATTTCGGTTGCCTCATTAAGAACCTTACAAGGAAAACCCAGTGGGACAAAACCTTGAAAGGAAAAAAAAGTACAACGCGTATTTCCTCCCCCTTATGACAACATCAATGAACTTTTCATCCCGATCTTGTGCACTATCTTCTTGAAAGTTGCATTTGGAAGAGACTTGGTGAATAAATCAGCCACATTGACACTTGAACAAATCTGCTGCACATTAATATCACCATTCCTTTAAAGCTTATTTGTATAGAAAAACTTTAGCGAAATGTTCTTCGTTCTATCTACTTTTATGCATCCTCCCTTAAGTTGTGCTATCCATGCTGCATTATCTTCATATAAGATTGTGGGTATTTTGTCACATTTCAAACCACTTTTTTCTCCAATGAGATGTATCATGGACCTCAACCACACACATTCTCGGCTTGCTTCATGAATAAATATTATCTCAGCACGGTTTGATGAAGTGGCTAGATAGACTGCTTTGTATATCTCCAAGATATGGCAGTATCCCCACATGTGAACACATTGCATTCTTGAGATCGAGATTTATGTGGGTTAAATAAATACCCAACATTAGCATAATCAACAAGACCAGGACTACAATCTTTAGAATAAGAACATGTGTTTGATTCTATTTTAATGTTTTCTAGTAGGAGCAGAACTATACCTTGCTAACAAATTAACTGTAAAGGCTATTTTCAGGCCTTGTAGAATTTGCAAGATATATTAGTGTTGTGCACCAATTGCGCTAAGAAATGGTACTTCATATTTCTCAATTCAGCAAATAATCTATTATTTTTAAAAATTCTTGAAGAGTTTCAACAATATTTAGACCATCAATTATCCCTTATAAGGATAATAAACAAGTTTCTCAGAAACTTTATATGCTTCATGCATTTTGAATCCTGTAGGAATTTTCATATGGATTTTTGTCAAGTGACAATATCACTATGTGTGACTTCTTTAGGTGTATGGACTGCAAATCAAATAAGTGTTATGCTTGCCAATATACATCCTTTCATTACTTGATAGATGTTTCTATGACAACATGCTTAAATAAACGTAGAATTCAGATCCTCGTAATTTTTTACAATATCGAGTCAATATTGTATCAAAGATATTAATGATATATCATTTCCTATCGGTTCACAGTGTGACATAACATTTTGAGATCTCATTACTTCATTATTTTCAGGTACCTGAACCTCTCATAGGTTTCATGAAGTGTTATGTCGTAGGCTCTTTAAGAGCACATTACCTTTTTATTATGATTATTTGCTCCTTATTCTTTACAAGTAATATTTCATTTGGTACTGATTGGTGTACCACGCTTCATGCATACATAGACTTTGTCCTTTAGGGACATAAGATAGGAGCACTTGAAGCTTAAATAATGAGATGCTTTCAGCATCTAAATTGAATTATCTTTTGAATGAGGATATGATGATAATTCCTCACATATTTCTTAGCTGCTTATAATCTCTCCCTTATGTTAGAAAAACTAAATACATCCTCCATCTTCTTTGAGGAATTCATCTTTGTGCATTATGATATATTCATTTATCAAATACAACATATCAAAACTACTAGATGGAATAATTGATTCCTGACCTTGAGCCAATTGAGAGGGAAGTATTAATCAAAATATATTGGTATAATGCATACAAGTGCTATTTTATGAAACATATCATATTTCTTACCAATACATGAAACTTTGTTCTCATTAGCAATGATTTAGCTATTTATCAAAGGTAGTCAATACCAAATTAGCATTATCAAGATGAATTGTCTTGATTACATAATCTGAAAATTATGCTCTTAACTCAATTTATATTGAGCAAGTAACTTTATGAATGTCAAACTACAGGTTGACAATAAATGTACATGTGATTATCTTATTGATGTATCTTTTCAACATATCACATGAAAGGTGAACGAACCCTTATTCACCTTTTATATTTTTCAGATTTTAAGGGATCCAACCCCAAAATTAGTTGGTCCAACCGATTTATCATGAGAACAAGCAATATTAAAAGTAATGAAGAATTTTCTAATTTCTTCAATATATGCTCAATATTCAATATGCACATCTTTGGGATGTCGCAATCGTTCATGTCAATTTATCAATTTTTATTCTAGCAAACTCCAAGTTTACCATGACATGTACCTTTTAATTTAGTAAATTTTTAAATTTACTATTACATGAATAAATTTTCGAATTTACTACTTCATAAGTAGATTTTAAAATAACTCTTCTCAGTTATTCTATCTCATTCGGAGATGAGTTGTGATGCCATCACAATCAAGCGCACGTTTGTATTGAAACAATCGAAATTATTATTTCCAGGAATGAAATATAATTGTGCCTTAAGTCTATCAAATTTTGATAGCTTATAACCTCTTTCATGATGTTGCTACTTCAGGAGCAAATCGAAGCATAAATATGATAGAGAGAATTTCTCTATATTGCTACCACATTCACTTCAAGAATGGAGTAAATTATCATCTTTCGGACTTATTATATATTGCTACCACATTCACTTCTTGGGATGGAACATATTCAATGGACAAGTTTCATGACTTTTCATCAAAAACACATTATTTTGCCTTAGCCATCATAATATCATCAATATGGTGCATTGAGATTCAAACTCAACGTCTTACCCATATGAAGGCGTCTTAGTCAATGAGACTTGAACCCAACATATTATCATCCTTCTTGATAATATTGTTCTTGAGGAATAAATTTAAAATATAAATGGTTCCAAACCAATTATTTTACCTCAAGTTCGATAATAATTATATTATTAGTAACAAAAGACAGATAACATAAGAAATTACTAACCTTGAAATTACCTTTAGATTTATAATCCACTTTGTTTGGAAGAGTCTCGTGCTCATATAATCTCACTTTATTTAGCATAGTCTCGTGCTGATAATGCGTTATGAAATATAAAGTAAGAATACCAAAAATAAATAGAGAGAGAAGAGAGAGTAATTCTTTATTTCTCTTGAGTATTCTCTTGACATCCTTGAGGATATAATGAACAAAATTCCTCTATTTATAGGGGAAAATACTCCTAGTTTCTCTCTAAAATATAGATATTTGATATCCTATTAGATATCAACTAGATCCTGATAGATCTTATCTATATTTTTTATAGACATTCATTATAATGTAAATATATTCATAACACTAATTCTATTTAAGTCGTCTTTTTGCATTTATTATTTTCAGTTTTTCTTTATCTCTTTTAGTTATTACATTATATATATTTAATAATTGAGAATGAATTTAATTTTTTGATAATTTCTCATTTTTTTCAACTCAAATTTTTCTATCAAAAATGGAACTAAACAAGCATGCCGAATGAATTAATCGGAAGAAATAAAGGTTTGTTCTATCTCTCTGAAGGCGTGAGTTGTGAGTTAATTGATGATTATAGGTGAGTGTTCAAAGTTCAAGTCACATGAATATCATATTCTTTTTTTCTTTTCAATATAAATTTAAGAAATTCTATTTAAATTGGTTAATGTCTTTAATTCTTTTCTTGATGAGGAAAGTTGGATGAAAGCGAAACTATTCATCAAGTGACAGGTATTTAATTGATTTTGTAATTAACAGTCCTTTCTTTGGGATGGAAAGTAAATTCTCTACAGTTAAACTTACAATGTCACAATTAATTCGGGTAAATATATATTCATGCTTAATTAACATAAAGAGGCTATTAGTAGGTTTGAAAAGGGTAGGATGTACACATACTTACCTCTACCTCAAGAAGATAAAGAGGTTGTTTCTGGAAAATCATCGGCTCAAATAGCGAGAGCGACAATTGAACTAGGAGGTCTAAAATCCACAGACTTGAATAGAGAGTGTTGTCTTGCTTTTCGAGGAGTTTAGGCTTGGTGATGCTTGTTATGGTATTACCCTTAGTCTTGCAGTATTTTGCTTTGATTTCTATCATCATCTTTTATTTATTATGTCTAGGTTATTGCACTATTCTCTGTTATGCTTATTTAGTATCATTTTTTCTTT
This sequence comes from Capsicum annuum, assembly GCF_002878395.1. Taxonomy (NCBI): domain Eukaryota; kingdom Viridiplantae; phylum Streptophyta; class Magnoliopsida; order Solanales; family Solanaceae; genus Capsicum; species Capsicum annuum. The sequence continues at coordinate 188,428,533 of NC_061120.1, read as the reverse complement.
TTTCGAATGTACTTTAATTTGTTGCACTCAAGCCAAGGGTCCTCTAGAAATAACCTCTTTATCTCCACGACAAATTTTCGTATACTTTATTCTCCCAAACTTCACTTGTGAGATTTCATTGAGTATATGTTGTTGTTGCATATATTTTCGATAAGACAGAAATTGTAATGTGATTATGTTATAAGGATGATTATTTTAATTTTCGAAGTGCTAAATTTCTTCAATTATGTATTAGTGTAGAGATCGACTTATTGGATAAATCTACATGTAAATAATGTTTCAATACAAAGCTATACTTTGAAAACGTCATACATGGAATCTTTGAGGCTGCAACCACGCTGCCATTTTTCAAGATCAAGCACTGAAACACGAGGTCAATGATTTAATCACTACTACTTTTATTTGCGAAGTTGGAACCACTCCAACTTTCTTTGTGAATCTCTGATTGCTGTATAACTTTTGATTTAAATTTTCTATCTTTAGAATTTTATTCAAATTGAACTTTTCAATCTAGGGTGCAGATGCGGATAACTTGTGAAATAGATCTATTACATGTATAATGGATCTGTTTTTCTTTGTGCGTGGATATTTCTTAATTTAAATATTCTATAGCTTTTGTTTCAAAATATCCAATTAGATTATCTTTCGTAAGTTGTTCTAATAATATTATTTCATCCATATTTTGTCTCCAATATTTTAAATATTCGTAGTCTATCATTTTATCCTGTAGTAATTGCAGAATTACAGATTTCTGTATAATCATTTATCCTAATTGTACTGTAATGTATATCTAATTCTAGATTTTCAATGTTATTTATTATCTTGTGTTGTTCTTCTCGTAGCGAGTTTTTAAATTATATAAACTATCACATGTACTTTTTCCTAAATTTTCTAAGGTTTCTTCTATCCATATTAATTTTTCTTTTAGATTCTCCATTATTTTTCTAATTCGGTTTCTATAATTAATTTCTTCATTTAGATTATCTTGATTTTCTCTAGTTTTTCTAATATATTCTAACATCTCTTAATCTGAATAATATCCATCTGGGTAATTATCCAGGTATAACTGTGCTATTCAATTTATAGTTTCAATTTCATAGTCTAATACTTTTTTCTAATATTATTCTCTTAATATCTATAATTTCTATATCTCTAAGTATATATAAGATTAAAACTTTAAGATTATCTATCATTTAAAATTGGCTAAATATTTTATTATAATATTTTGTAGTTATTTGTTTTAATCTTATCAACTCTTTTATATTTTTACTAAGAAATTATATATATTTTATATTTATTTTCCAAAATTCTAAATATACATAATTTATCATAGTTAATGTGTATATAGGTATTTATAAGAGTAATTAGGTAAGTGTGGTATGTGATTTATTCTACCTATATAATCTTTACCGAATATTTTTTCTAATATGATTTTACTTATATCTATTATCCCTGTATCCTTAATCACATACAAAATAAGTATTTTTAATTTATCTACCATTACATCAGATAAATAATTATTCATTTTCATAAAATTGCTCTTTTCAAAATATTCCCTTCAATCATGTACATAACAAAATATGGTCATCTTAGATTACTATATACTAGATTATTCTTAAATAACATGTTCTTCGGTCACTATTAGCTTGGTAATCTGGATATTTTTTCCTTAAACAGCGCCTCTACTCTGGTTACTCCCCACCATGGCTTCTTGCCTCATTGGTTTCACCTTTAGGATGGCATAGTTCTTAGGGATTTTTCTCCTTCTCCACTTTGCTAATAAACTTCTTAACATATTATTCTTCGAATAATTCTACTATAAAGTAACTAACATGAATTTATTTTATCATACCATGATTATTGGAAATTATGAATGTAGCTATTCATAATCATAAATAAATATACCTGTACGGGTAGGTTTGATATTTCTAAGGTTTGTTCCTCCATAGCTTTTTCCATTGAAATATATCTGTTTTTCCATAATTAAGCAAAATATTTGTTGTGGACAAGAGAGTGTTTTTGCTTCAACACATGAAGGTTTGCCTTGCAATGCCTTCAGTTCATCTTATTTATAGACTGAAACTTCACAAGAGTATTCCTATTTTTTACACATTTCTAAAATTATCTACCTAATCTACTTTACTTTACAAAAAGTCTTCTAATAAGACAAAAGTTATTAATTCCTAGACTAATAATAGTCAAAAGCCTATACAAAAGGTTTCAATAATTTATGTAAAGCAAATTGAAAAAGTTTACATGTCGCTTTCACAATTTAATAGCTTGTCTTCTATTATTACTCCGCTGATATCTTCTCGTTGTCGTATCTACTGCTTTTCCATATCTCCATTATTGCTTCTTATCTTGTATCTTTCAGCTGGCGTTCTTATCTTCTTGGTTGATTTTTCTTCAATTCTAGCTAAACTTCTGGGATATCATTATCTCCTCCATTACATTTTGAACATTTATGATCTGGTTATTTATTTCCAATTGTCTTGCAATATCTGGTTAATAATTCTTCTAAAATAAATTTTTCTCTTATAGCTCTGGTGATAGGTTCCGTCTCTGGTTTGAGCAATGTCATAATCCATTGCCTAATAGTTTCCCTATCTGTTTCTCGTAATTCCTTTGAATTTGAATATATTAGTACATGATTTCTTGAATAATAACTCCATATGGGATTTTGGTTGCAAGTATGTGTTTGCTAGCTCTTGCAAAATTGTAGATAGTCCGATAATCCTCTTATTCGCATAAAATTTTGGTATCTCCATTCTAGGTATTTCTGGTTGTGGAATAATATCTTGTGGTATAATCATATCTCGTCTCATTCTTATCTTTACAATTTGTATGGGTTTTTTAACTTCATCATATAATATCTCTACTGGTGCCGTGTAAATTTTTATAAGAAATAGGGTACTTTTGGTTATTCTTTTAAAAATGCTAAATGCTTCATATATTTCTGGTATAGTGGATATCTCATTTCCGTCAGAGGTATATACAGTACTAAGTAGTCCATATTCATAGAAAGTTTTAACTAGACTTGGTTTGATTTTAGGTAAAGCAATTAGCTTATTATATTCGATCAATCTTTGGGTTATATAGTTTGTATCTGGTTCTTGGATGTTTATAGCTCTGGGGTTAGAATTTAAAAAGGTTTGTACATTGTAGATATTTTCTATATATGTCCAGGCTGTGTAGTAGTAAGTCTTTTTGTCTTGGTTTAAACTATCTCGGTATGTGGTAATTTGTGGGGGTATAAACATGGGATCTTTTGATGTATTTGGTATATATGGTTTATCAAATAGCTTGTTTAGGTTCATATTTGTGTTTTTCCTAACTTCTTTGCTTGTACCTGCAGAAGTAGATTGATAAATGTTATGGGTTTTATGGAGTGTCCCATCGTCTCCTTCTAGCTCTGGAACTTTAATGTCTTCCGATCGACATAGCTCTGCACAATGCTGAGTTAGCTGATTTGTAGCTATAGACTTTAGTTTAACTTCATTAGTCTTTAGCTTTTCTATTTCATTACCCATACTGACCACTTTCATTGAAAGCGTAGTTAGGGTGTTGAATATCTTTTCTAGAGTATCCTCTTCTATTATATCAGTCTGTGTAGCTTTGTCTTGATATGTAATCTGCAATAACATTCTTGTTAGTACTAATTACTTCAATTATAAATGTGAAATTTAATATATTCAAGACTAGTCTCCGAATCTCTTTTGTTGAAACTGAATTTTGTATTTTCTTTGTTAACCATCAGCGTACCTGTGTATTATCCGTTCGTACAATAAACTTGTTATATATAATATATGGCTCAAATGCTAACAAACATTTATATAATTCTTTCCTATTTATTTCCCATTTTATTTCTGTTTCATTGAACGTACCTGAGTAGTATCTACAATGGTGTTCTAATTTTTCTGCTTCATATCTGTATTTAAGTACTCCTCCATAACTACATTCACTAGCATCTGCTTCTACTATATATATAAATTTTCTATTTTCATCTGGAAATTGTAGTTTTGGTAATTCTTTACAAAGTAATTTTATTTTCTGAACTTGTTTTTTATCTTCTTCATTATAGTTATATTCTATATCCTTTTTTAATTTTTTCTGTAGTGGTTTTAAAGTTTCTGCTAATTTTGGAATATATTCCCTTACTTGGTTTACTAATCCTAAAAATGATTTTAATTTCTTTTTTGTATCTAATTCTTCTTTCGAATTTATTATTTTTTGTACTATATGTTGTTGCATTTTTACTCCACTCTTATCTATTTGTATTCCTAAAAATTCTATCTGATTTTTCATAATTTCAGCTTTCTTTTCACTTAGACTTATTCTCAATTTTTCTATTATATCTGTAAATTGTCCTAATAATTTTAAATGTTCTTCTTTAGTTTTTTGTATATAATAATATATCATCTATGTATACTATACAATTAGATAATTGTTTAAAATAACTATTCATAAAATGTTGATATCTACCTGATGCATTTTTATATCCAAATGGTAATACGTTCCATTCATAAAATCCTTGTGGTACCGTAAATGCGGTTAATTCTTTAGATTCTTCTTCTAACTTTAAATGGTAAAATCCTGATTTACAATCGAATTTACTAAAATAATTATATCCCTGTATTTGTCTTATTTTTAATATCTTATTTGGTATTGGATAATTATATGTCATGGTCTTTGCATTTAAATTTCTATAGTCAATAACCAGTCTACTTTTTTCTCTTTTTTGCTCACTATGTTTATTTACTATAAATGCTGGACTATTATGTTTACTATTACTTTTTTTTATATATTGTTTTTCTAATAATTCATCTATATGCATTTTAAATTCTTTTAAATCGTCAAAATTATATGTTAATGGTTTCTGGGTTATTATGCTATTTTTATCTATTAATTTAATTTTTATAGTAGTTTTATGTTTTTCCCATCCTTTTAATGGATCTTCACTATATAATTGTTCTAATTTTTTCTTAATTATTTCTATCTTATTTATTGAAAATATAGTTATTTCTGTTTTATTTATTGAAAATACGACTAGTTCTATTGTATCTTCAGTATTTTTTATATTTTCTAACTTTTGTGTAATTTTTTCACTTTCTTTTATCCAATCATTTTTCTTTCTTATTTTATTATTAACTCTTTTTGCTCTTACTTTCTGTTTACATGGTGTTGTAAACCACTAATCTGTTCTAGTTATTATATGTGAGTATAATTTATCTAAAAACGACATCCCTAAAAGTATATCTTTTGATGTTAGTTCATAATTATAAATCATAATTATAAATTTCTTCTATTGTTAATATCTTATCCCATACTTGTATGTTTACATTCCTAGCTTTATAAGTAATTAAGCTTCCTTCATTATTAAATTCTTTAACTATTATTGGTGTTTTTAATTTATCCCATTTGCTTTCTGGTAAGCAATTATATCTACATAAATTAGCTTCTGCTCCTGTATCTATCATAGGCGTATAATATCTACTGTAATATCCTTCTACTACTATCTTCATTAATACATATAGTTTCATTTTATGTTAAGGCTCTTTTTAAGAATAATTTCTCTCTGTTATATGTTAAGGTTAATTATGTATGTTCTATATTATATGGTTTTACTTGTTGTAGCCATTTTATTCCTAATATTATGTCTGCTTTTTGCATTTCTTCCTTTACTTCAAATTCTATTTTTATTTTCTAATTCCTATTATTATTTCTTTTTCTGCTATATTGTTACTATTTATTAAACTTCTTGGTAGATCTGGGCATATATCATTATCAATTTTTATTACTTCATTTTTTACTAGATATTTTGCTATATAATTTTCTTCTTGTCCTGTATTTAAGAGTATTAAATATTCTTTTTCATTTACCTTTCCTATTATGTAATATTGGTTTAAATTATTTGTTGAATTTGTTTCATAACTTGTTCTTTTTGATGAGCTTGATGATTCTGATTTTTCATCAGTTATTCTTTTCATTGTACTTATTCTATCATTTATTATTTCTAAATTTTCTTCTATATCTATGTCTCTATAGCTATAATCATTATTATCTATTGTTTTTACAATTTGTTCGAATGGACTTTCTATTCGTATTATGTTAATCTTATTTTTTCCTGTTATTTTATGTTTTGTTGTTAATACATATAAATTTTTGCATCTTGCTGTAAATATTTTACTTCCTGGGGTTAATTCTATTCTTGATATTTTTTAATATAATACTAATAATTTATCTATATTTTTATCTGTTACCGCTACTGAATAATTTGCACTTATTATAAATTTAAATTTTTGGTATATTAAATTTCCTTTTATGGCAGTTATTATGCTTTTTTCTATAGGTTTTATAATTCTATCATCTGCTAAATATAATTCTATTGGTGTCTCTATTCCTTCTCTAAAACATGCTTTTATTAATATCTCTGTACCTGCAAGGTGTACATATTTTATTGGGTCTCTACTTTTTATATCGTTTATCTCTTTATTAATTATTCTTTTTGTTACTAGTGGTATACTAGCTTTACCTTTTGCATATCTACAGTCTATTACATGTTCCTTTTGGCTTATTACATAATATTCTTCTTTTTTCCTAGTAAATATATTTTTTATTGTTGGTATTTTAAATATTTTTCTACACTTAAGTCTAATTCTTTTCCTTTTATTTCATCAAATATGTTACTGTCAAATATTATTTTTTGGTCTGTTCCTTCATCATTTAAATATTCTTCCTTTGTTATTATTTTTATATCTTCTTCAGCCATTTGATTCATCTATTTCACTATCTATTTCATTGTCTGTTCATTTTCTGAAATTTCATATATACTATCCTCACTTTCTAATTCATAATATATATAATCTATCTGCATATATTCTGTATTTTCTATTTTTATTTCTGATATTTGTTTATTTTTTGGATTTTTAGGTAATTTACAATCTCTAGCTAAATGTTCTAATTTTCCACAATTATAACAAGTACATTCTTTTATAGATTTCTTTTTTCTATATGGTCTTTTGTATTTATAATTTTTTACATAATATCTTTTTCTTGGTTTCTTGTATTTATATTTTAATTTTTTATATTTCTTATATTTCTTATGTCTTTTTCTTTTCTTATAATATCTTTCTTCACATCCGAATTGGGGTGCTATTTTATCTTTGCAACATGCTAAATTTCTTATCAATGTTTTTTCCATTTTTAATTCTTCTCTATATATTTCACATAGGTTTCTATACCATTGTTGTAAAAATTTTATTCTTGCTCCTAGAGTATCTACTATTTTTGCTTCTTCCCAACTCTTTATTATCTTTGAACTAAATGGTTCGGGTAATTTATTAAAATATAATTTTCTTATTTCTTTACTTTCTTCTATATTATATGCTCCTTTATAATAATATTCTTTAAATGCGCAAGTATATTCATCTATATAACATATATTACATATTGCTAATTTTAACATTAAATTCCTATTTGTATCTTTTTCTTCATTTTGTTCTTCTTCTATTGTTGTCATACTACCAAATTCATTTTTTATAGCTGTTTTATATTTTTTTAATAATTCTATAGGTGTTAGTTTAGTTGTTGTTGATAATGTTCCTTCTGTAGGTTTATTAGTTCTTAATACCTTCTTGCTATTTTCAGTTAAAGTTGAAAACCATAATTTCACTATTCCTATTAGTGTTCTTTCTATATATTCTGGTGCATCTGTTATGTTTATATTATTATCTAATAATTGTTTTGTCATATATCCTATCCATAATTGTATTGTTTTTTCTGTATCTATTACACAGTCTAAGTCTAAAAAGTTATAATTTTTATTAACTATTTATTTTGGTTTCCATTTGTCATAGTCATTCTTTAGATTATATCTTTTAAACTTATTCTTATAATACGTAGGTTTTCTTATTTCTGATGTTCTACGTAGTATATTTCATCTTCCTTTTTATCAAGAGTATTTATTTCTGTGTTGATATTTTTCAAGTTTTCTTCATTAATTACTTCTTGTTTTTCATTGATTTCTAAATTTTTTGTATTTGTTAATATTTCTGTATATGTTTCACTATCTTCTGAATCGTAATTATCTGTCTCTTCAACATCTATATTATTTATTTCTAATTCCTTATTTTTTATTTCTTTATTGTTTATTTCTAATTTTTCTTTAAATTGATTTATCTCGTTTAGTAATTTTTGTTCTTTATCTTTTTCTTCCTTTTCTTTTTGTCTTTCTTCATACAAATCTTTTAACATTTATAGTTCTTTTTCTAATTCAGCAATCCTACTATTTTTAGTTTCTTCTATCTTTCGTATTTCTTCTATAGTTTGTTGTTTTATTTTTTCTATTTCCTTTTTCCTATCTATTTCTTCATTTTCTCTTTCTATTCTTACCATAGCTGTCAATTTATCTTCTAATTTTAATTCTTCTTTTTCTAACATTAAATATAAATGTTCACCTATTTTCTTATATCTTCTTCCTAGATTAGAAAATACTATTTTTATTTTTAATTCTTCATAATTTTCATATTTTTTTCATCTATTATAAATTCTTCTTTGTTCATTTTATTGTAAATAGTTCACGTTGATATATATATATATATTCTAAACTATCTATTTGTGATTCTAATTTTGATATTTCATCTTTTTGTGCATTTATTGAGTTTTCACTAACTCCAACAAATATATTATAATGTAGTCTTTCTATTCTTATTTTTAATTCTTTACGTTTTGCAGAAATAATTTGTTTTAGTTCTTTGTATTGTTGTACTTTATTTATTTAAACCATATTTATAATATTTTGGTGGATATCTAAATCTGATTTTATCATAATTAGGTGGTATGTGTCTCATTCTTCTAGATTTTAAATGGATTATTAATTTTGCGTCAATACTAGATATTAAGGTAATTAGGTAGGCTAATCTTTGTGGGTTTTATTTTATTTTATTTAGACTTATATATTCTTAATAATTACTAATTAAAGATTCTTTAATTTTTTTAGAAGCTTCTCTGTTTTTAAATGGTCTTCTCATAATTAATCCAATCCAATCTAGTATCAAACATATATGTTACTGCTGTATTTTTTAAATAACTGGGCTCTGATACCATTTGTAGGGGGTGCAGATGCGGATAACTTCACCATTTGTAGGGCATGGGTTAAAGTGTTACAAAAAAAAAACTTTTGCCACCCCTTATGTATTTATTAAATACTTTTTTAACCCCACTTTTTCATTAAATATCAAACTTTTTTTCTCTCTCCTCTTCTCTCTCTCGTCTCTCCCACTTCTTCTCACCTTTCCACCATTTTTCACTTCTAGGTTGTTTAAAGCTTGAAGAACTTCGATCTTCAACTTCAGGTAAGTTATATTCAGCTCCTAAGTAATTTGTGCTCCATATTGATGGATTTTTTCTTTTTTTTTTTGGTGTTATTGTTTCTGCCGATTATGGTTGGGGTTGAAAAAAATTAATTTTTTTTTAAAAACGGGGCTTGATTTTACTGAAATTAGTTGTTTTTAGTTGGTATTTATTTGATTGTTGATGAATAATTGGTGTATATAGATTATCCTTGATGATTGCATGTTGAAATTTTTTTGCTAAGTTCATCGGAATGTGCAAAGAAATGTGATTTTTGTTCAAACTTTTGTTCAATGTAATGGTGTTGTAGAAGCATGTTCATGTTGGGGATTCCTTGGTCTGAATCATACTCGTATTACATATTTGGACGAAAAAAATTGATTTTTTTAGGGAAAAATGGGGCTTGATTTTACTTAAAATTTGTGGTTTTAAGTTGGTATTGATTTGATTATGCACTGTTTTTGTTAGATTTTTATTTCCCTCGATGATTGCATTGAGTTTTTTTTCCAATTTTCTCGATTTTTGTGATAGAAATCTGGGTTCCTTCCTATTTTTCTTCAATATAATGGTGATTTAGATGCATGTTCTTGTGGGTGATTAAATTGTATTAGAAGAATTTTTGCTGTTTTGCAAATAGGCATTTGGTGCTGCAGCTGCTATCATGTTAATAGACTGTTAGGTTCATTAGGTATTGTATTTGCTGTTATAGTTGAGAAATGTTGTTTTTTCCGTAGATCATAAAAAATGGCTAAAGGTAACAAATGCAAGGCTATAGAAGTTGAGAGGTTTGAGAAAAGAAAAAATGAGTAGTCGATGAATCAGAGAATAGAATATGCAGCGAGGAAGCAGTTGAAGCTTCGGTTCAAGATGAGCCGGAGGAAATAAAAATTAAGCCTAGGATAGATGAGGAAGCATTGATCTTGCCCCACTATACAAGGTTTATTTCGGCTAAGAGGTAAGACCTCGCCACAGTAATGGATGATGTCGGATCATTTCCAGCTAAGATATCTGTTAGTTTCCATTTGAAAATGTTTTATCAATTCAAAAAAAGCAGTGATTGATCAATGTCTGAAGTCTAGGTTTAAGAATTCCTATTTTGGTGGTTTATGGGACTTGCCAGAACATATGAAGTTCAACGGACAGCTTTTCCACTATACACTTCTTTGCCGAGTTGAACAGGACAACAAGCTGCATGAAATGTGGTTCTGCATCAATGATAGGCCTGTATGTTTTGGTATGAAGGAGTTTGGGCTAATCACAGATTTAAACTGTGGACGTTATCCCCGTAATTCAAAATATGTCAAAGCGATGGAAAAGGGTGAAGCTTTTTTCAAAAAGATTGTGAAAAAGAGAAGTGTAAATGCAAAGATATTATTGAAGCTTATTAGAGGTGGGAGGCTGGACAAGGAGGAAAAGTTCAAATATTGTTTGGTTTGATTCATGCACTGCATATTTCTTGCACACAACTTGTCAAAAATGTGGACATAGACACCATTAAGATGATGGATAACTTGAGCTTCTTTGAGAGATACCCTTGGGGTAAGGAGTCATTTTCCTTGACTCTAGACTATCTAAAGAAGTGGATAGACTTCAGTAAGTAGAAGAATACATTTGTGGCAAAGGGATTTTTATCGTACACGCTTTACAGATTTCCCTGGGCATTTATGGTATTGATTATAAACTATTGAAGTAGTTTATTATATAATGTAATTCATCTATGGTGTTTATTCTATACTGACTCAATTATATGTTTTTATTTCTTCTTTTGATCAAAAATTTGAATATACAAAGCCTTTTCCGCGCTCGACAGGGGAAATGGTAAATCAACTGAAGACCCGCTGCCCATTTCTTGATTGCTCAGATGGCACACCTAAAAAGGCGATAAACTAATCGAAGGTGGTCCATATTTGAACGAATGGAACATAACGGTATGAAACTATTTTTTCGAAGAATACTTTTACCAATATTGTGTTGCTAATTAATCACATTTATCTATTTATCTATAGAGAGTGCACTCGTACCTTATCCCCATAGCCTGTGAAATGAAGCAGCACTATATGACAAAGTTCAAAGCTTTCACGGACGAATCGAGGGACACATTTATCGATGTCTTGAAGGCCCATCTGGAGGGTGTGATTGTCATCACCTTATCAGAGAATGGTGAGGATAGGGATATGACCGGAATTTGGGTGAAAATATTGTTTCAAGGAATGTCACTCGGGGTGCGAGCACAAGTAAACTAAGAGCATCGAGAAAGACACCTATGATTGAAAATCTGGAAGAGCACATGTTTAGGCTAGAGGATTCGATCAAGGACATTGTTGATTTTGTGAAAGAAGAGAGGTTGAGGAGAGCAGAAAAGAAGAAGCATCAGAAGAAAGATGAAGATGAAGGTAATATCTGCATTGTATATTATAGAAGTTGCATATTTTATATAATCCTTTTTACTTATAATAGAATCTATACCATTCTCCATCAACCGATATCTTGGTTTATTATAAATGGTAAATACTTGAAAATACAGGTGTGCAGGTGCAAAGTCAGCATTCATCGGCGAGGGCTGTCCGCGATGACAACGACATTAAAAAAGTGCTTCTTGAGGAAGCATCTTTGGAACAGGCCTTGATCAATGCAGATGAGGTAATAATCCCTGATGTTGTAGCTGTTGTAGAGAAGAAAAATTCCAATAAAGGCGGTGAAGAGATAGAAGAAGAAAAAAATAAAGAAGCTGTTTGTGAAAAAAAATAAAGCTAATGAATCAGCTGGTGTGGAGAAGGAGAATCATGACGAAAACAGGCAGGATGAAGAAAATAAAAATGAAAAAAGTATATGTGAAGAAGAAAACAATGAAGGAGATGGACAGAAAATAGAAGAGAAGAATGCAGTAGGAGAAGTAGAGAAAGAAGAGGAAGAAAAACATAAAGAAGAAGGAAAAAATGATGTACCAGAAAAAGACTGTATTGCGGAGAAAGAAAATGAAAATGAATTTCCCAACATAGATGAATTTCTTAATGAAGTTACTCAAGACATCGACAAGATGCAAGTGGAAGATGAAAATGTTGAACATTTAGAAGATGTTTAATTTTTATTTGTGGCTGATGATTATTTGTGTTAGACTAGACAATCTTAACTTTTTTATTTTTCAGCCCGGGATGTGTAGAGCTGAACAATTTTATTTTTGAAATTGCTTTTATAGTTTATGATAAATATTTTACATCTTATATAATCAACATATCATTGCTTTTACATGAATGTCATGGTTGATTATAGACTCTGACTAAAAAGTAAAGCATATATAGTACAGTGTTGTGTAGTCGATGAATGAAAAAGGTAAATCATATATTATATAAATGAAAAGTAGTCAAGTAATAAAAGAGGCAGAATACATTCAATCCCATTACACCCCCATTACACCTTTTCAAAAAGCCAAAACTAATAGTAAACCATACATCATAATTTTCATGCCCTTTTCTTTTTCTTCAGCCATAGCCAACCTATGCTTAAGTTGATCCTTCTCAATTTTAACGTCTTTCAACAATCCTTTTAAGTGATCAATCTTGTGTTTGTCATAAGAAGATCCTTATTTTCTTCGGAATCTCTAAGCCTTTCCAATATTTCAAACTTTGTAATCCCTTAAAATTTTGATTCCTCAAAATCGGAGAGATTTCACTTGAAATAAGAGCATCCATCATTATCCTAAAATAACAAGGATGAATTAGTAAATTGAATTATGTGATGAACATAAATAAATTTTTTATTTAAACAAAAACTAACCTTTCCAACTGCACGATTGTAGAATTTTTTACCTGAATTTTTATCGGTTCGTGATATTTTCAACACCGCAGGATTACCACAATGACAAATATAAGAACTTTTGAAATGACTGCGACATTGTTATTATTGAAGCAAAACTAGAAAGTGATGAATAAATGTACATGAAGGAGTTCAAAAGGGTCCCTTTAATTAATATAGTAGGGCTACCAAAATCTGACCATTGAAAAATTCTACCCATTTGAATTGTACCATTGGAGGAATAATAAATGGATTATCATTTACTTCAAAGGGTCTCTAAAGAATGTTTATGTCTTCTATAATTGACTACATTACGTATGAATTATATACTGATATCTGTGTTGATGATGATGATCTAGTGTATTGACATATTATCGATTTAAACTAAGGTCAATCATTGACCTATCATATAGTCTATGCTCAACTTACTGAATATATGGGCATCTTAAAATAATAGAAAAAAGGAGAAATAAAATTAAATTAAATTAAAGTATGTCAATTAACACTATTAAAATATTATAAAATAATTTAGATACATCAATTGTGACTTCTAATCACTTTTGAACGTGATCAAGTGTTATCTAAGACACGGTGTAGTCGTAGATCATTGAGATGATACAAAAAAGGGAAGAAATAAATTAAAATAAAATAAAATAAATATTAATCATTCAAGCACTAAAGAGCGACTACATATCATGACAAGAGATTGAACTTGTGTAATGATCGTAAGGAAGAGTGGTGGTTGTCACTCGTGAGTGTTCAATGGACAAGTAGTGTCTGAGAACAAGGAGTCCTTCACAACAGAGAAGGTTGTTTTGAGTAATTGATTGTTACTACCATTGACCTCCCCTATACTCATTTGATCGAGTGTCCAATTATTTTGTAATCTCATATTATGATATTTATTTATTTTATTTTATAAACATCATAATATGAAATTACAAAATAATTGGACACTCGATCAAATGAGTATAGGGGAGGGCAATGGTAGTAACAATCAATTACTTAGAACAACCGTCTCTGTTGTGAAGGACTCCTTGTTCTCAGACACTACTTGTCTATTGAACACTCACGAGTGACAACCACCACTCTTCCTTATGGTTATTACACAAGTCTAATCTCTTGTCATGATATGTAGCCGTTCTTTAGTACTTGGATGATTAATATTTACTTTACTTTATTTTAATTTATTTTATTTCTCTCGTTTTTTATGTCAAGTTAATGATCTACAACTACACTGTGTCTTAGATAACACTTGATCACGTTCAAAAGTGATTGGGAGTCACAATTGAGGTATCTAAATTGATTTACAATGTTTTAATGGTGTTAATTGACATACTTTAATTTAATTTTATTTTATTTCTCTTTTTTTGTCATTATTTTAAGCTGTCCATATATTCAATAAGTTGAGCATAGACTATATGATAGGTCAATAATCGACCTTAGTCTAAATCAATAATATGTCAATACATTGGATCATCAACACAGATATCAGTATATAATTCATATGTAACCTAGTCGATTATAACCTTAATATTTCCTTTTTTACGTTTAATGAAAGAATCTTTAGAAGAGTTTAAACATATTATACTCAGTATTTCGTAGTCGATTATATATTCGTATTAAGCTTAAATAATTTGTATTTAGTGTAGTCGATTATATATTCAATATATTTTCTTTCATTTAACAAAACAGTATTTGCAAATCTTTAAACATGCGCTACTGAAGAATCATCAACAAAGACTGAAAGACATAAAATCATTATACATAAATAGAATATCATGAAAGCACAAACTTGTTTATAGATATATAAAAGTTCATTACATCTATATTTACAATTTTTGGGGAAAAATTCCAAACAAAAAGACAAAAAGGAAGCTTTCATTTACAAAATTCAACCATGAAAGCTTCATTCAGCAATAAACTACACTACACTAAACTAAACTAAACTAGACAAGGGGGATTAAGGAGGGGTGCTGAGTTTATAGGGGTCTAGGTTGAGCCTCTCGGCTATGGCCCGAAGAAAATGGGCCATCCACCGGAGTTCCCTGTCCAGCCACCGTTGATAGGCGGCAAGACCCCCCCAAAAAAAAAATCCAGGTCGCTCCTAAGCCTAAGCAACTCTATGTTGTTGATGGTTGTCATTCCGTGCATTGGTAGTAGTGTGTACCTTCTTCTAGCTATTTTCTTCTCTTCTTAGTCTTTTCTTAAGAAATTGGGTTTACAATTGACAAGGGCCTCTTTAAATGGACCAGAACAAGGGACAATCAACCAATAGAAGTTGTACACGTGTTGATGGAATGGAAGAAGGCGTATGAGAATAGTAAACAAAAATTTGAGGCGGTTGTAGTAGTCGAGTCATTTCAAATCATCGCATCTCCCAAAGTGTAATAATTACATTGAAATATTCAGTGTATGAGAAAAAGGGTTTCTTTAATAGACTACTCGATTGGTCGATTATATACTATGTAGTTCAATCTATAATTCATGGACTATGCATCGATCTATTATATATTTTGAGTCTAGTCGATGTGTAATGTGTTTAGTCAATTTTAGAACAGGTGATGTCTGTTTTCGAAATGGCACCTTTTATAATATGTCATAATTATTTTGAATTCAACAGGGTATGAAGAAAAGGGTTTGTTAAATAGATAACCCGATAGTTTTATTATACACTATGTATTGAATATTTACTCTATATATTAAACACTGATTTATTATATATCATGAGGCTGGTGGATTATTTCAGTGTATAATCTATTTAGTACGTAGTATATAATATATGAACTGAAATTGATAATGCACAGCAAAAATAGTCGATTTTAACTGCAGTTCAGTGGCTTTGAAAATAGAATACACATTACATATTGTCCAGTGCATTTGACAAAACCAAAAACATAAAATACAATGCCAATCATATTATCCTACGTTAAGGCTGTATGTTGTTCTCTTATGTCCCGGCCTTTTGCACTTAGAGCACTTGTTCCTTTTCTTATGCCTTGAAGGCTCCAACATACCTTTAATGCATTTCACCTTCCTCCTCCCGAATTTAGGATTGAAATCGGGTGTAAGAATTTGCATTTCTAGATATTCCTGCACCACACTCCACTCCGACTCCAGTAGTGTTGCACAAATAGGTTCCAAGTATGCAAAGAGGTATGACTCTTTCGAATATATAAGCGAAGAGTAGCTGTAAATGCTAGTGCCGTATCATCCCCGTTCTTCAAACGCAATGCTTCCATCACATGAGCGCATGGCAATTTCACCAAATCATACTTTCTGCTAGAACATGACCATCTCGATAGATTAACTTTGGCGGAAGGACCATAACCAAACGCGGTGAATTCGTCGGTACTTCAGTTTCTGTTATTCACATATAGTTTTTTGACCTCAGTCATGTTTTCCCTCAAGATCTTCTTGGCTATGGGAATGAATGGTGTCCTTGAGTTGTCCACCTTCGCATACCTCTTCTTTAATATTTCTCCAAACCTATGTGCAATTGAATAGAAAATCGCCGCCACTTGATACTCTATTTCGTCGAGCACCATTGAGTTGAGTGACTCAACGATGTTTGTGGTTATGACGTTAAATCGATTAGCTGGAAAGTATGCCCGGCTCCACTTTTCAAATCCAACGTCATGCTCGAGGCAAACTTCTGCGCTGGGAAATCTTTATTTAAGGGCATTGAAGTAGTCATTAAATTTTTCCAACGTGTACGCGTTGGCCGCATGGTAGTACAAATAGAGAGAATCTGCACAGTGGTGATTCGTTCGGAGATTTTCATCGAGATGCCTCATACAAACACCATGATGTGTACGTGGATAATGCCTTGCGAGGCCATTGGCTACGCTTACGTGTATGTCGGGAATAACGCGTAACTCTGGTTCATCGACGACAAAGGCCTTAAGCTTCTCAAAGAAGAAGACCCACAACGCATCATTCTCCTTATCTACCACACAATACGTTAAGGGATAGATATGATTCTACGTATCTTGAGCGACAACGGACAACAACACGCCCTCATACTTGCAAGACAAATGTATTCCATTAACGGCAATGACCTTTTTTATGTATGCATATCCACAGATGGAAGCCCCAAATGCCATAAAGTAGTAAATAAACCTGCACGACTCCTCATCGACCATGAGGGAATTTATAGACTCGAGATTGAGGATATTAAAAATATATGACAAGGCGAGCAGCACTGCATATCCTTGCTCGGGGGTACCTCGAACTATGTTCTTCGCAATGACACCTGCCATCTAACACTTCCAATAGCCCCACCAGTAATATAGTTCCCTAAATACGATCCTCTTAATCTCTTTGGGGCTTGGACCTTTGTTGTCGACGAAAAAGTTCAAAATAAGTGAGGCAATGACCTCCACGATGACATTTTTGTGCTTTCCCATGACATGATCAATGCCACAACTATGCTCTCCCACGTACTTGTGGATATGAAACCAACCCAATTCTCCGATTGCACATGCGTGCACCATCCACTAGCAAGTAGGATCTACGCACCTCACCCTCAAGTATTTCTTACAACTCTTCACCGTTGTGTAATTGAAAGACATTTTCACTGACGCCTTCTCCAACAAATGATTCAACATTTTCTTATCCTTAAATGTTTGTCTTACAAAAAGATTGGTACCGTCCGAGAAAGAGTGGACTCCTTGTGGTTTGAACTTCTCGTCCTCACCTCCTTTACACTCCTCTTCTTCATAATCTCCACTATTATCCCATTCATCACCACTCATGCAATCATATTTCGTTGACGTATCATCCACTGTTGGGGGTGGGGGTAGGGGTGGGGATGATGTGGAAGCTTCTTCTCGAGACCTTCCAACAACTTTAACCCGCAATATAGGTCTGGAGTTATTAGAATCATCATAAAGCATATATAATTCTACGTGTCTATTATTCCTTATGAACGTTGGATAGATCCCCCCTCCCCCGTTCATCAAGTAACTAATTACCACATCGCTTTGATTACAACTTAATTCATCACTCTTCATTACGCTTTTAACCATATCGGCGTATGAACTGTTGCAGAGAAGGGCAATGGACATTGTCTCCTTAGACGTGGTTTTTCAAACCCAACATTTAGGAGTCTTCTCCCATTCACCAGAAAATATACCACCAACAACCACGTAATCTATAATAGACATGATATACCTCGATGATAGTATTTAATAGACTTGAACAATGATTTATGAGCTTAGACTTAATAGACTGTAGTCGTCTTCTTCTTAGCTGTCGTCCATACAGTATACGATCGAGTATTTTCTGACGAACACCGGAATAATCCGACGAATTACAGCTTACAAACAACCTAAAGAGTGTTGGAATGTTATTATTGAGCCAAGAATCGATTTCAAAATGTGGAAATAATTTTCACATTTTTTGTATGAAAATGGATGAAAAATTGGGGCTAAAAATATGAGAAAATGGCTTAAAACAATGGAACTAATGTCACTTTCCGATGGATGCCGGAAAAATCAATGAAAAATGACCAAAAAATGGCTGAAAAATCGAGAAAATGGCGGCAAAATCGGGTGGTTGGTAGTGGATTTGTTGAGAAGCTTGATATTTTTTTAAAAAATTAATTATCCAATATTTATATTTTTAGACATAGACTAAAGTGTAGTTTTAAAAAAATTGGGGTTGAAATGGGAAAGGGCTAAAGTATATATTTTGTAAGTTAAGTGCTAGGATTGTCTTTTTGTTTTTGTGGTCCCATTAGGTGTCTATATTCCCAATTAAAAAAACCTAGTGTCTAAATATCAAAAAGAGTTTTGGAAGTGGACTTTTAGCAAAAGAAACCTGGAAACTTCATAGGTATACATGTCCACCTTTATGAATTATTGATAATAATTATTCAAAAGAGTTACAGATTATAAATGTAACACCATTCTCAAAAATGTTCTTCACTCTGGCGGTCTAAAAGGAGAACATGTATAGACTGATAGAGAACTTGAAATAGCACACTAGGAGAAGGCATAAATATCTAGAGAGACCTCAAGTTTTAGAAGTAATTAAAAAGATAATAATTTATTATGGTTGTTTTAGGAGTATGATAAAAACAAGAAAGCAGCAACGTCAACAATTGATTGTCTTAAGTCTTATATTAAAACATCCATTCATTCATTTAGCTAGACCGTAAATTAGTTCGCTCATTAACTTATCCAGAGAGTCCTACCAAAGTAAGAAAATCATGCTTCGATCATAACTACTTGAATATAGGGCCTGCAGTTGGATCATATTGTTGGCCCCCAGTTTATAATAATGGCAACGATGAACGATATTTAGATTTAAAAAAGATATATCACTAATACTGTGAAGTTTTGAATTCTGGTACAACTATACGCTAATGAGGATTTGATAGTCTTACATGAATGTGGTTTTGGTCAGTGAAGTGGTATCAGTTTCTGTGATTTTGAAACTTTCGATGTTGGTGGAGTTGTAGTACTAAAATGTATAAGGGGATGGAGGAGATAGTAAGAACTGATCGCATAACGGATTGATATTATGTTAGAATCTGAATTTAATGATCGTGAAATTTTATTGCTATAATCATTGCATCGATATGGAGATGTTAGTAAAGTGAAATAAGAGGTTAAGTTTTTCTTTTCTTGTTTTATTAGTATAGGAGTTGGTTTGTGCCATGTTGCAAAGGCTCCCTTACCTTATATAGCGAAATTACGCATAACAGTCTCGAGGGTGTTACTTGAGCATTTAAAGGAATAGGAACAACTTCGGCTTAGCATTTTTATCAAGTATAGATTTGTGTGAATGTTTACTGTGAGTTTGATTTGCGAATTTGATTTAAGCATTCTCTATAAAAGTGTTAGGAGATAACACTAGGTTGATGGGTGCTAGTTTTATTTTAACCAGAGAGGAACTAACTCATGATTGATTGAAAAAAGGATCCGGTGGAGGGAAACTAAAAATCCAGCTGCCAAGAATAAGGAATGAAAATTCCGAGATTAAGACGGAATGAACTCCGTGATGTAAGAAAAATTGTTAAAGAAGTTCTTTGACTTCAGATACATTTGAGAATGTCTAAACGTTATTAGAAGTCTTTTCAGTTCAGAATACCAAAGAAACTTTTATGTTGGTTTTTTTTCAGTTCAGAATACCAAAGAGCTAGACTTGTATGTTGGTATTCTTTTATATTTGTATATTTTTTTTACTTTCCATATTGTAAATTAATTGAAAATAGAAGACAAAAAATCTATAACATAGTATAATCAAGGGCTCGGGATAATTGCCAATTGCTAAAAATTTTGAAGATTCACGACTTTAAGTTAGTTTTGTAATTATAAACTTGATATATATATATATATATATATATATATCATGTTGGTTTCTCAATGTTTTTATTGCTATGAGAACTTTTGAAAACATTTTTAATAAAAAATACTTAGAAACACTCTTATGCAATATTACTTCATTTTTTTGGTATGCAATTTTTTATATTAATGTCATATACACGTACGGTTGCACGTATTCTAATCTAGTATAATTATAATTGCCACCTTTTGTTTTCGTTCACTTTTCTCAATGTATTATATTCTAAAGATTCTCTATTTGAGAGTCTCTTTTCAATTATCTATTGAGTTCTTCTCTTCTCTACGTGGGAAATCTCCTAATGTTGATCACTTGTTTTTCGTTTACTCTTCATCCTTTGTTGGTTCGAAGTGTGTGATCATCTTATCTAAAAATTTAAATGTAATGAAAAAAATTGATAATGAGCTCTGATTAGACTCGTACTCACGATCTCTTGCCTACACTGCTATCATATTGAAGTGTGTAATCATCTCACTTACAAGCTTAAACGCTTAGAAATAGCTAGACGTGGGATGAGATGAATTTCAATTCATCCGTGAATATAAAACCTTGGTGCTTGATATTTTCAGGACAAATTGTGTCCGTGCTTTAAGATTGCAGCTATGAAATTTTTCTGCCCTAACTATTATATTTATTCATATAATTGAGTTGAGAACTAAGATGGCGTAGTGCAAACAAAATTTCCAATCTGTGGTCTCCCGCTACACGAACATTACTAGGGCCCTTCCGAGCTTAGGCCGTTGCATAATTTGGGGACATACAGTAATGTCCAAGGGTGAATATTGTCACATTATAGGGTATTAATTAAGAGTAGGCCGAGGATACATTTGGTAGAAGTCAAGAAGCCTCAAGTATGACACACATTTATGCAGTGGCGGAGTTAGGATTTTCACTAAGGGGGTTAGAAGTATACATACGAACTAATAGAAAAAGGAGTTCAACATCTACTATATATACATAGAAAATATTTTTAACATATATAAATAGCATAATTTTTCAAGGGAGTTCGAATGGAACCCCTAACCAAAGGGTAGCTCCGCCTCTGCATTTATGATGACGTTTATGCCTCACTTTTCACCTACGATCGAAATTTAGCTATATTACAAGCATTTGTGAGGTGTGATATCCCAAGACGAATAAGCTCTTTAATATTTTGGGAAACTATCTCTCTTTGTGGGACTTATATTATGCCCGTGGGAGTTTGCCAATTGGAGGTTCACTCTATACAGGGAGATTAATCTATTGGAGATCACCGAGCTTATATTCACAATGAAGAAGATAACAAAGAAATGAGTAAAGTGTCTTCATCGATGTCTATCTGTGAAGATAATTTCAATTCAGGTATTGGATCACATTAGCTTTGGGCCTGGATATCATATTGGGCCAAATTTAGAAGAAATACACATATTAGAGTATTATAGAATGTATGTAGGAGTATAATATTACAAATATAATTCAATAAAATGTAGGGTTAAATTATAAAGCATTTTTAATACAATTTAGTCCTTTGTAGTAGTATATGTGTACGTAAATATTAATATCAATAACAAGAAAAAACTTCCGCAGCTTCTGCCCCTCAAACTCTATCATGGTTTCAAAGAAGTAAAGCTTTTCTTCGATCCAAGTTGTTTTTTCTCTTTCTCTCCATTTTTTTTCTCTTTTTCAATCAATCTCTTTCACTGTTATAAGGGGCGACAGTACCATTGCAAAATTAACTGGTAAAAAAAACTAAATAAATCACATTGATTCCAGTAATCCACTCTTTCTTCACTCCTCAGATTCACCAGGCATGAGTTTGGTGAATTTCACTTTTGATAGGAGAGGTTTTCAGGGTTGGAGGAGGACCATTCTCATAGCTCTTTCAGCCAAGAATAAACTGGGGTTTATAGATGGTACCTGCAAGATGCCACAACTAGATTCAACAGATTATCAACCATGGAGTAGATGCAACAACATGATCACATCATGGATATTGAACTCTTTATCCAAGGATATAGCAGATAGCGTGATTTATTCAAAAACTGCAAAGGATCTATACACAGATCTAGAACAGAGATTTGGGCAGTCTAATGGTGCCAAAAATTTTCATCTGAATAAGGAACTTAGTGATCATATTCAAGCTAACACTAATATTGCAGGTTACAACACCAAGATTGTACCACCCCCCAAAAATCTTCTACGTGGTATCTCACCTAGTAGCATATTTGAGAGGCTAGGAACTTGAAAATTTCCTAAATGTCAAAAAGGACTTAGTCATATTTTAAGCTCCTATACTTGTGTGATCTCTAAATCAATTTTTTCAATCTTGAGATATAGATTTTTAAGTTGTTTCATATTCTGGGGAGTAAAGGGGATGTGTCGGGGAAGTTTTCCATTTCGAATAGCATTAGAGGTGAGTTTGAATGTCGGAAACAATGAACCGACGCGAAGTTGATGCGCCATATCGATGAAGCAGTAAACCAACGCGATATCGATGCATCGCGTTAGTTGGGGCGTTGGTTGCCCAGTTCGCGTTTTCTTTTAAATTTTGGGTCAGAAGGGGTATATTCATCTATTTCCCTCATCTAAACTCCGCCTTAACACAAAATTAAATCACTTTTGGGTCTAATGTCATCAAAAACTACTTCTTTCTCTCAAATCAGAAACTCTAGGCTCTTCCCCAAAGATAAAAAAACTCATCCTTAGAAGTTAAGAGTATCAAGAACTTAGTAAAGATTCGAGCTCTGCTCTTTCTCCTCAGTAATCTGAGGTATGTAGAGTTTTCCTAAACTACATAGGCTTGTGGAAAATACTTTGAATATGGTTTTAAAGTTTTAGAAATCATAAATTTACAAAGGGATTTTGAGATTTACGTTTACAAGCATGAATTATGAACTTTTTAATGATATTATTCCTTTAGTCTTGAGGCATCCCCCTCAAAATTGAACCCTTACTTATATATATGTAAATGCATGTACTTGATGATTTTAAATGTTGAATTGAGAGCATCAATTATTGAAAATCCCTCTCTTGTTTAAAGATTTCTTATTTTCGTAAGTCGTGTTTCATTTGAATGTATTTTCTGAAGTATGATGCAAATATCTTTGTGGTTGTTAAGACTTAATTATGAATTTGCATTGAAGAGGGAGTATTGCACTTGGTGTTAAAGGTTAAAGATATTGAGAAAAATTAAATATTTTGTCATAAATTTCATGACCACCACATATTTGTTGAAAATTTGAAACAATGACTTTTATATAATTTGACAAATGTTTTGGAGTATGAATCTTTTGAATTATTTGAAGTATAGTGGTCCAAGATTTATGCTTTGAAAGAAGAGATTTTTAATGTGATAATTATGGCTCATAAGCATGACTTACAAGTCTTGGTATGACGATACCAAATTAGATAAAGCCATGGTAAAAGTCTGAACAGAATACAGCTTTCATTTTAGCTTTCAGATTTTGAATTTAGAAAGATGCATGTATAGGACAGAATAGGATAAAAATGGGAACTAAGAGAATTAGGTGGTTACCCGAAGTAGGCATGGGTCACTCGATTCATTATTCGAAATTGTGTTTTACCAATACGAGTATATTATTATACGCTGGCCTAGTGTCCTGGGGTGTATCAGAATTAGAATCAGAAACTCTAACCCTTGTGGCAAACTCGGGTTGGGGGCTTGGCCGGCAGATCCCTTATATCCTGTGGGATACTTTAAAAAACATAGGGTTTACCACCTAGTTCAGAAGTAATACAAAGAATGGAACTGCATTGACATGATTGTTTTATGATTATCAAAGATTTTTCAATGTATTTTAAATTAGATCATGCATGTTGTTTCATGAACTGCTCTCACCTATTTTATATATATATAAATACATTATTTTTGGACTGCTCTACATACCAGTACAATTATATTGACCCCCTATATTTCAGGGTCAGAGGCTTAGTCTAGAGGTCCTACTAAGCCATAGAGTTATCAAAATTGAAGAGTGCAGTTGGTGAGCCTTCTTTATTCCAGAAGGCCTGTGTGTTTTCAGACATTTGTTTTTTACTTTGGTTTAGGTCCACTGGGGGCCTTGTCCCAATTTCAGACAATTGTCAATTTTTTATGTAATAGAGATTTTGCAGACTGTAATAGATATTGTCTAGTTGTTGATTAACCTATTATCACATTGTTAAATTTAACTCAGAACATGACCACGATTCTGTTTGTTTATGTTTCGCATCTTTTCTTTATTGTTATGAATGGTGTTCATGATGTACTAGATAGATAGGGGCATCCGGGCCTATATAGTTCGGGATGCTTATCATGGCTAGGGTCCTGACTTGGGTCATGAAAAACTTAGTATCAGAGCACGATTTATGGTGCCAGGGTTTCTGCAAAATCGCATCGTGTAGAGTCCTGTTTATGTATGTGTAGCATGCCACACTTATAACTAGGAGGCTAGTAGGCGTTTAGGAATATTTTCCTTCTTTGTGATTTAGTTCATGTTGTAGAGTCTGAAAGTCTCCTAATCAGTGGTCTCTTATGTTTCAATAAAACTATCATGCCTCCACGTTGCTCTACTGATCAAAATGCCCAAACTAAAGATGTCCGTACTACCCATGGGATGAGGACATGTAATAGGGCTCACACTCCTGAATTTATTACTGCTTCGAGAGTCCCTCCTATCTAGACCAACCTACTTAGGGAATCTAGGGCTCCCCGATCTAGGGATAACCATATCCAACCTCTCCAGAGAGAGATATCAAATGCTAAGTTCAGACAGTCGATGCATATGATTGCACAGTTGGTGGCTTCACAGACCTGATGGTCAGAAGATGTTGGGTCGGCGTCTGGTGCATCCAAGACTAAAAGGGTGAGAAAGTTTATGAGGTTGAACCCGCCTAAGTTTATGGGTACAAATATGGAGGAGGATCCACAAGAGTTCGTGGATGAGATAGAGAAAATATTTCGAGTGATGCATGTGGATAAAGTGGAAGGTGTTGAATTAGAGGCTTATCAACTGAAGGAGGTAGCAAATCAGTGGTACAATAAGTGGAAAGATTTGAGGGTTGAAAGTGTTGAGCCTTCTGTGTGGGGCAAATTTGTGGAAGCTTTCCTGGACCGATTCTTTCCCCAGGAGTTGAGGGAGTCTAAGGCTGAGGAGTTTATGAATTTAAAACAAGGGAATATAAGCGTCAAAGAGTACACCCTGGAATTCAATCAACTATCCCGTTATGCTCCAAAATTAGCGAGAAATATGAGGGCCCATATGAGAAAATTTGCATTTGGTCTTTTGTATGACTTGGTGTTGGAGTGCAAAGAGGCAATGTTGAATATAGATATGGATTTCTCCAGATTATCCGTCCATATGCAGTAGGTCGAGGATCAGAAAAAGAGGGTTGCTGAAGCAAGAGAGAAAGATAGACAGGCCAAGAGGGCCAGACCGGTAGACCAAAGCTACAGTCAGTATCAAGATGGTAATGGGGGTAACAGGTAGATGAAAAAGTTCTGGAGTAATGCTCATCCTATAGCCAGCGCCCTCACGCCCAGACCTCCAGTTGTTGGCGATTTCAGAATTTCTAGCCTAGCCATAGGCCAAGAGTACAGGGTATGCAATCGCAAGTGAGTGTGGCATAACCTGCGTGGTCATACCCTCGATATGACGTGTATGGAAAATACCATCCAGGGAAGCGCCAGTTTGGAAAGTTTGTATGTTATATGTGTGGCCAGCCAGGTCACTTTCAGAGAGACTGTCTATTTGTTAGAGGGAGTGTTGAGGTGCTAAATCTCAAGAAAATTCCTCAAAATCACTACCACCTCCCAAATAAGCTACTTCAACTACCGGGGGCAGTCATAACCGATTATATGACTTGTTCAATCGCCAGGAGACAGAGGTCTTACCAGATATAGTCACGGGTATGTTGCAAATCTTCTCCCATGATGTGTATGTATTACTTGATCCCGGGTCTACTTTGTCTTATGTGACCCTATATGTGGCAGTCGGTTTTGGGTTTGATCCCGAAGTTATTGTGGAACCTTTCTCTGTTTCCACTTATGTAGGTGATTTTGTTGTGGCTTGGAGGATATATAAAAATTATGTTATGTCCATTTATAACCATGATACCATGGCTGATCTCCTATAGCTTGATATGGTTGATTTTTATGCTATTTTAGGAATGGAAGGCTTAATTCGTGTTATGCCACACTATACTGTAGAACCCGAAAGGTTGCCTTCTCTTTTTCGAATGAATCAGTGATAGAATGGGAGGGGCATTCTTTAGCACCTATAGGGAAATTCATATCTTACCTCAGAGCCTGTAAACTCATTTCCAAAGGTTGTTTGTATCATCTTATTCAGCTTAAAGATTCAAATACCGAAAGTCCTTTTCTTCAGTCTGTCCCTGTGGTTAATGAATTTCTAGAAGTCTTTCCCAATGATCTCCCAGGAATACCACCTGATAGGGAGATAGATTTTGGTATTGATTTATTGCTAGATACCTGTCCCATTTCTATTCTGCCCTATAGAATGGCTCCTGCAGAATTGAAGGAGTTGAAAGAACAGTTAACAGATCTTCTTGACAAAGGCTTTATTCATCTTAGTATTTCTCCCTGTGGTGCACCTGTACTCTTCGTGCGTACGAAAGATGGTTCCCTCCGCATGTGTATAGACTACCATCAGCTGAATAAAGTTACTATCAAAAACAAATATCCCTTTCCTAAAATTGATGATCTCTTTGACCAACTTTAGGGTGCTAGGTGTTTTTCAAAGATAGACCTTCGTTCGGGGTATCATCAGTTGAAGATTAGGGAGGATGATATTCTCAAAACATCTTTCCAAACCCTATATAGCCATTATGAATTCTTAGTCATGTCTTTCGAATTGACTAACGCCCCTGCAACTTTCATGGACCTAATGAATAGGGTGTTCCATCAGTTTCTAGATCTATTTGTCATAGTCTTCATTGATGACCTTTTGATTTATTCTAAGAGTGAGGAGGACCATGCCAATCACCTCTAAATTATTCTTCAGACTCTCAAAGATCATAGATTGTATGCAAAATTTTCTAAGTGTGAATTCTGGCTTAATGTTATTGCTTTCTTGGAGCATATTTTGTCTAGTGAGGGAATTAAAGTTGATCTCCAAAAGATTGAGGCAATAAGAAAATGGCCCAGACCCACGAATCCAACCAATATTCAGAGCTTCTTAGGTTTGGTGGTGTATTACTAAAGGTTCGTAGAGAGTTTTTCTTCCACAGCTGCTCCACTTACCAGGTTGACACAGAAAAAGGTAAAATTTGTGTAGTCTGACTCCTGTGAGAATAGTTTCGAGAAGTTGAAAGACAAGTTGACTACTGGACCTATTTTAACCCTTCTCGAGGGTACAGAAGGTTTTGTTATATACTGTGATATGTCCTGAGTAGGACTTGGATGTGTACTTATGCAGCATGGCAAGGTGGTAGCTTATGCATCTAAGCAGTAGAAGGTGCACGAGCGAAATTACCCCACTCATGACTTGGAGTTAGCGGCTGTGGTGTTTACACTTAAGATATGGCGGCACTATCTTTATGGGGTACAAGTTGATATATTTACTGACTATAAAAGTTACAGTATGTTTTCTCGCAGAAAAAATTAAGTCTCAGACAGAGGTATTGGCTGGAACTATTAAAAGATTATGACATGAACCTAGATTTGGGCAAGGTAAATTTGGTGGCCGACGCCCTCAATAGATTATATATGGGTATTCTTTCTCATATTGAGGAAGGAAAGAGGGAGATGGTGAAAGATATTCACCGGCTTGCAAATCTAGGGGTACAACTTTTTGATTCCAAAGATGGAAGAGTAGTTGTGCATAAAGTAGCTAAATCTTCCTTATGTGCGGAAGTTAAGGAGAAACAGGCCGAGGATCCCATCTTGGTGCATATTAAGAAAGATGTGGCTCAACAGAAGGTGATGGCATTTGAAATTGGCGGTGATAGAATTTTAAGTACCAAGGTAGGCTGTGTGTACCGAATATGGATGGGTTGTGAGGGAGGATCCTTGATGAAGCTCACACTTTAAGGTATGTGGTTCACCCAGGCTCTACTAAGATGTACCATTATCTTAAATCTATATATTGGTGGAATAATATGAAACGTGATGTTGTTGATTTTGTTTCCAAGTGTTTGAATTGCCAACAAGTTAAAGTGGAACATTTGAGACCAGGTGGCACTTCCCCAGATATAGCTTTGCCTATGCGGAAATAGGAGATGATCGATATGGACTTCATCACGGGACTTTCGAGGTCCCAAAACCAATATAATTCCATTTGGGTAATTGTAGACTGGATGACCAAGTCATCTCACTTTCTTCCGGTGACGACTAACTATTCGGGAGATGATTATGCCAAGCTATACATTTAGGAAATAGTTTGCTTGCATGGGACACTAGTATCCATTATATTTGATCGAGGTAGGAAATTTTCTTCGTAGTTTTGGCAATCTTTTCATAGAGGTTTAGGTACCCAGGTGAACGTGAGTACTACTTTCCACCCTCAGACCAATGGTCAAGCTGAACGCACCATTTAGACCCTAGAGAATATATTGAGGGCCTGTGTTATTGACTTCAAGGGTAGTTGGGTAGATCATTTGTGTAACGCTCCAAAATCTCATCCCAAGATGTCACACGATGCTCGAAGCTACGAGTATCCCTAAGCTAACCCTTTTTGCCTGCTACTAATTTGGAGCTTACTTTAGGATAAATTAATCAAGCAATACTTACTACTATATCATGCCAAATCTGAACTGAAATAACTGAAAACATTATCCGAACAACAAGTTCTGAAAGTTTGAAACTTCAACTAATAGTCTGACAAGCCTCTTCTTACTAAGGAACAAGAGAGTCATTGGGACAAACCCCCAACTGACTCGGACCAAAATGAAAACAATAACTCAATTACTATAAAAGCTGGAAATATGAAGAAGTAGGCCCTCGAATCATGAGGAATCACCAACTATGGGGGCGTAGATAGAGGTGCTCAAACTACTCACGTTGCTGATACTGAGCACCTGAACCTATATTATAAGCCAATGCAACAAATAGACGTATATATAGATCAACACTTTGAGGATGTACTAAGTATATAGGGGTGTAATGCATAAGCAAGACATCATCATAATTGGAAAGTAAATGTATGCCGGATTTATATGACACACATCAGCTTGATTAGAAAAAAGATTGAAATATAACATCATGTATAACAAATCATACTTGCAAATCTAGTTAGTCATAACACTTAGTCTTATAAAAGCTAACTTAGAAGCTTTGGGAGCTTTGGAAATGTTGAAACTTTGGGACTTAGGGACTTTGGCCTTGGGAGTTTCTTCTAACCGACATAAACCATGTGACCTGACATGGAGTCCAACGTCTTACCCACGTTTGGGAGAGCTGTTCTACCCTTGCCATCAGAATAGAGCCTTAACTTAAGTGATAACTATCTTAGCCCACTATGGGCGATTAGAACCTATGGTGGCACGTAGTTCTGGGACATGAGACCTTGGAATCATACCCAACTCGATGCTAAATACTACTCTCATACTTATTGCTCAAAACTTTTTAGGAAAATCCACCTTAAAATAGCACAAAGGTCTATAATGAAAATCTGTTATGCTTCTCTTTACTTTGAATCATGAACTAGATGAATAATGTGGATTCCCTATTTTAGCTTAGGACTAAAAGGTCAAATATTGCTTAAAATCACATTTCTTGAATACCAAGACTGAAACTTATGGCTTACAACCCATACTTGGAAATTATGTCAAATCACCATGAACTTCATGCTCACAATAATAGTATTGAAATACTTTAACACTCTAAAAAATTTGCCCTTGGATTTAAATCATCTATATATATATACTTAAATGATCACAATTTGATAATAAATCTTAATTCTTAGAAATTATCTTGGAAACACTTGAAAATAGCAATTCACAATAGGGATATGCAATTCATGGTATAAATCCTCAAATCAAAGCATAAATAGGTGGAATAAATATGCATTTTAAGGCTTAAATCACTTACAAGTTCATAAACTTAAAAAAAGACAATTTGGGTATAAACCCCAGCTTGCAAATCATAAAATCTTTAATAAAATTTAATTTTTTGGGCACAAGAACAAAAGATTTTCTCTTGTTCAAAGCCCACTTACCTTAGATGATGAACTAGATGCACAAGCTTGCTTTTTGAGACTCTATTCGCACTCTTGAATTAAGATTCTTGAAGCGCTTGGTCTAGGGATCTTAAATCTTGAATCAATTTGGAGAAAGGATGGTAGAAATCTTGAGTTTCTTTAAGATGAATTTTGAAGACTAGGGTTTTGGATGAAAGTAATTTTGATGAAACTTAGCATATAATGCTTCTAAAAGGCTTTAATCTTATATTTAAATGGATTGGGGGTTGGAAAAAAGTACAAAATACCCCACATTAACTTCTAAATAAAACTGGAAAAATAAACTGGGGTCCCAATTTTTGGCCTTGGAATGATGCGCCACAATCGCGCCAAGTCACTGGAAAATGATAAATAGAAATTGGGAGTCTTCGCGATGCGGAGCTATCGCGTTTGTAATACTCCGTATTTCTATCTAGCTTAAATTCGTCCCAAAGATGTCAAAGACTTGTTTTAAAGATGAATCTATTTTTATACATGTGGTATTTTCAAGATTTTCACTTTTTGTTATGTGGAAAATTCAATAAGCTTTCCATCAATATAAGATTCGCCCAAAGCCGATAACCAGGTTAAAAGTTATGACTATTTCAAGTTCCTGTCGTAAAATAGCGCCATATTAGTCAGTGGCGTGCCGCGCCATAAGCTAAAATTGTAATTATCCTTTTTCCAGTCTCTCAGTGTGATTTTCCTGCATCGCGCCAAACCTCCAGGTTGCAAATAAAGTGGCAACGCGATGGATCCGCGTCACGCCATCCCCCTATCTCCCAATTGTCAAATTCTAGTGACACAGCGCAATAGCGCCGCATTGTGCTAGGTGTCTAGGTTGGAAAATTTTCACCAATTTTAAAAGACGTGTCCAGGGTTAAAAGGGTCAATTTCTCACCCCTATTTAAACCCAATAACATGTGATTTAGCCATTCTTCACCCAAAATATACTAGTTTCTCTTAATTTTCTCTCAAGAACAAACTAGGGTTTCAATTTCAAGAAAATCTCTTAATCAATCTTCGCTAAATCAAGTTGATTTATTGATTCCTTTCATCCATAAAGCTCAAGAACCCTATTTTGAATTATGAATCATGATTATTATGTTGTGGGTTGCTCAAGTTATGTGATGGTTGTTGTTTGATTCCCATGTTGGGATCCTTATGTAAAATTATGAAATCTACGTTAGCATATAAATTGAAATCCATGAAATTGGGTAGTTTATGATTTGTGAAATTTTATGATTTCACCTATGCCTTAATTTGCGCACGTAAGGTGTTTGATAAAATACCTAAAGCGATAGAAATTATGCACTATAGCTAAATTGTGACCCAAATGACAATGTATGCTTTAACCTTATGTTCAAAATGACTTCTATATTATTCTTATGTATTGAAATTGCTTGTGGAGTTGCTCATGAGTTAGCCTTATGAAATTATGCTATGTATACATGCTATCTTATTCACGTACCAAGCTATGATAATCAAATGCCCATGAAATATCTCCAACTATTGTATTATGGATTGTTGATGTTGGTCATGTATTTAATAATGTCATGCCTTGTCAGTTTCCTTCTATCGAGTCCTAGGGGTACTTGTACCCAAAAAAATATAGTTGTGTGCCTAGAGTCAGTGACATGTTTTCACGATATCCTCAGTCAAGCCATGATCCATAGAACTCAGTCAGTCATGTGATTCAGGAAAGCTCAGTAATTCAGTAATCTCAATAGTATTCCATCAGTTAACGGAACTCTATTAATTAAGTGTAATCCAGTTCAGTTAATCATGTTCAGTGTCTATTCAAATGGGAGCAGGAATTAGCACCGAGTGAACCCAAGGATGAGAACACACACTGTCAGATGAGGGTGTGATTCTTAGAAGTCATCCTTGCGTTCCAGAACTATATAACCAGCATAGGTTGAGATATCAACACTATTAGATAAGGGTCGATCAGGTGGATAAACACTATCAGATGAGGGTCCCACCATTCTTTTTAGGGGACACTATCAGATTAGGGTCACCCACAGCTTGTCCTTACCAGTGGTGTGGTATTGACACCCTTCCAATCAGGGCACAGATTGGACCCCAGCTCAGCTATTATGGCACATTTTGGGGCATGTCGGTTAGATACTACTTCCCACTGTTTCAGTTATAGAATTTAGGATTGTCAGATACAGTCAACTCAAAATAGTACGAAACTCAGCTAGTTCTATCAAAATCTAGACTGTTTGATATAGTCGCTCAGTATCAGTTATTTTAGTTATACAGTTATCAGTATCTCATGTTGTCAGTACTCAAACTTAGTAATCATGTTATCATGAACTCAGTTACAGTTATTATGTATTCATGCATGTATTCTCACGTTTATATTATTCAGTCAGTTAGTATAGATCATGCATGCGAACCCTTTGCATTCAACCTACCTCACATGCATACCAGTACATTCAAAGGACTGAGGCATTTGTACTATGGTATTTTATATCATAGGTTCAGAAGCACGAGCTCCAGAGCATCAGTAGCATTCTAGTCTCCGCAGTCAGAGTTAACAGTGAGTCCTCATCTTTTGAGGACATGATCATTTCTTTATTATCTCATTAATTAGTATATTAATTGGAGTTAGTTAGGGACATATCCCATCATCTTCTTATTCAGATAGTTTTGTTTTAGAGGCTTTTCAGACTACAATATGTTTAGACAGTTTTGTTTTAGGTATTTATACCCCATCCCAGATGTTATATTTTATCGGATATTATGTTACAGTTTAAAACTTATGGCCTTTCAGTTTGTGTTTCCATATTATATAGTATATCATGCAGTATACAGGCACAGATATCAGTCATAGGTTAGCTTGTGGTCCTTCGGGGTCATGAGCACCATGTAGTATTTCGGGTACCAAATTCGGGGCGTTACAGTGTTGTCCCACTGGATTTTGACATTTGGGACCTAGAACTTTAACGCGATGCGCCACCATCATGGTACCCTACAGAAATGTCATTTTGGCCTATGGTGCGATGCGCCAATATTGCGTTGGGCCTCTGGAAATTGACCAACGAAAAATTAGCCCTCTCCGCGATGCGCCAATATCACAGAGGGCCACTACAAAATGATAATTGGGATTTTACACTACTCTGCGACATGCTAATGGTCCAATTGACAGTGTTTTACGACTGGAACTTAAAATAGCCATGACTTCTTACACAGTTATCGAATTTAAGCGAATCTTATATCATTGGAAATATTATTTAATTTTCCACACAATGAAAAGTCAAAATCTAGAAAATTCTCTATGAAACAAATATTATTCATTTTGGAAGAAATCTCTTATATTTTAAGAATGAGATTAAGCTAGAAAAAGTTTGGGGTATTATAATTTGCCATTGATAGAGTTCGCCTACAATAATAGTTACCATGCCAACATTAAGATGGCTCCTTTTGAAGCACTTTATGGGAGAAGGTGTAGATCACTGATTAGATGGTATGAAGTGGGTGAAACGCGATTGTTTGGGCCTAATCTTGTACATCAAGCAATAGAGAAGGTGAAAATCATTAGAGAACAACTTAAGACAGCTCAGAGTCATCAAAAGTCCTATGCCGATGATAGAAGAAGAAAGTTAGAATTTGAGGTTGGTGATTGGGTATTTCTCAAAGTCTTCCCTATGAAGGGGGTCATGCATTTTGGAAAGAAGGGAAAACTTAGTCCACGTTTTATAAGATCATACCATATTTCGAGAAGGATAGATAAAGTTGCCTATGAATTGGAATTACCCATGAGTTTAGGCTCCGTACATCCCGTGTTCCATGTGTCTATGTTAAAAAAGTGTATTAAGGACCATTCCTTGGTGTTGCCTATAGAGGAAATCAATGTGAAAGACTCCTTGACATATGAAGAAGAACCCATTGCTATTCTAGATCGTCAAGTCCGAAAGTTGAGAATCAAGGAAATAACTTCAGTTAAGGTGCTGTGGAAAAATTAGAAAGTTGAGGAAGTTACTTGGGAGTCGGAGGATGATATGCGTGCAAGATACCCAAATCTTTTTTATTCGATGAATTACAAAATAGAAGGTACAATCTTGGCCTTATTCTTTTTATCTTCTACACACTGAGATAAATCATGCTTATCTGTGTTTCACGTCATCATTTGGGGATTGATGATCCCAAGGGGGGATAATGTAACACCTCGTAAAAATCTTCTATGTGGTATCTCACCTAGTAGTATGTTTGAGAGGCTAGAAACTTGAAAATTTCCTAAGTATCAAAAAGGACCTAGTCATATTTTAAGCTCCTAAACTTGTGTGATCTCTAAATTGATTTTTCCAATCTTGAGATATGGATTTTTAAGTTATTTCATGTTCTGGGGAGTAAAGGGGATGTGTCGGGGAGTTTCAAATTTTTCGGACATCGTTAGAGGTGAGTTTGGATGTTGGAAATAGTAAACCGAGTAGAAGTCACCACACCACATCGATGGATGCATTGATGAAGCAGTGAACCGATGTGATATCAACGCATCGCATCAATTGGCGCATTGGTTGCCCAGTTCATGTTTTCTTTTAAATTTCAGGTCAGGAGGGGTATATTTGTCTATTTCCCTCATCTAAACTCCGTCTTAATACGAAATTAAATCATTTTTGGGGCTAATGTCTTCAAAAATTACTTCTCTCTCTCAAATCAAAAACCCTAGGCTCTTCTCTAAAGATCAAGAAACTCATCCTTAAAAGTCAAGAGTATCAAGAACTTAGGCAAGATTTGGGCTCTGCTCTTTCTCCTAAGTAATCTAAGGTATGTGGGGTTTTGCTAGACTACATGGACTTGTGTAAAATACTTTGAATATGGTTTAAAGTTTTAGAAATCATAAATTTATAAAGGGGTTTAGATATTTACTTTTACAAGTATGAATTATGAACTTTTTAATGATATTATTCCTTTGGTCTTGAGGCCTCCACTGGAAATTGAACCCTTATATATATGTAAATGAATGTACTTGATGAGTTTAAATATTGAATTGAGAGCATCAATTATTGGAAATCCCTCTCTTATTTAAAGATTTCTTGTTTTCGTAAGCCATGTTTCATTTGAATGTATTTAGTGAAGTATGATACAAATGTCTTTGTAGTTGTTGAGACTTAATTATGGATTTGCACTGAAGAGGGGGTATTGCACTTGGTGTTAAAGGTTAAAGATACTTATTGAGAAAAATTGCATGTTTTTTCATAAATTTCATGACCAGCATATGTTTGTTGAAAAGCTGAAACAGTGACTTTTACATAATTTGATAAATGTTTTGGAGTATGAATCTTTTGAATTGTTTGAAGTATGATGGTCCAAGCTTTATGTTTTGAAATAAGAGATTTTTAATATGATAATTATGGCTCAGAAGCATGACTTGCAAGTCTTGGTATGACGATACCAAATCAGATAAAGCCATGGTAAAAGTCATAACAGAATATAGATTTCATTTCAGTTTTTCAATTTTGAATCGAGAAAGATGCATGTTTAGGACAAAACAGGACAAAAATGGGCACTAAGAGAATTAGGTGGTTACCCTAAGTAGGCATAGGGCACTCAATTCATTTCTCAAAATCGTGTTTTACCGATATGGGTATATTATTATACATTGGCCTAGTGCCCTAGGGAGTATCAGAATCAGAATCAGAAACTCCAACCCTTGCAGCAATCTCGGGTTGGGAACTTGGCCTCTGAGTTAAGGGCAGATCCCATACAACCTATGGGATACTTTCAGAAATGTAGGGTTTACCACATAATTCAGAAGAAATACAAAGAATGAAACTGCATTGACATGATTATTTTATGATTATCAAAGATTTGCCCATGTATTTTAAATTAGATCATGAAGGTTGTTTCATGACCTGCTCTCACCTATTTTATATAATATAAATGCATTGTTTTGGACTGCTCTATGTACCAGTACAATTGTATTGATCCCCTATATTTCAGGGTCTAAGGCTCAGTCTAGAGGTCCTGCTAAGCCGTAAAGTTATCAGAACTGAAGAATGCAGTCGGTGAGCCTTCTTTATTATGGAAGGACTGTGTGTTTTTAGACATTTTTTGTTTACTTTGGTTTAGGTCCACTAGAGGCCTTATCCCAGTTTCAAAACGTTGTTAATTTCGTATGTAATAGAGATTTCGTAGACTGAAATACATGTTGTCTAGTTGTTGATTAACTTATTATCGCATTGTTAAATTTAACTCAGAACATGACCATGATTCTATTTGTTTATGTTCCACATCTTTTCCTTATTGTTATGAATGGTGTTCATGATGTACCAGATAGATAGGGGCATCTGGGCCTATATGATTTGGGATGCTCGTCATGGCTAGGGTCCCGACTCGGGTAGTGACAAAGATGAAAAGATTATGGAATGAGTTGGACTCATTAAACTCAGACAATAAATGTGGATGTAACTCCATTTGTGGAGGAAAATAGAAGTTCAACAAGTCTCTGGAGGATGAAAGACTTATCAAATTCCTCATAAGTTTGAATGAGACTTATGCACCCACAAGAAGCAGTATTCTAATGATTAAACCTCTGCCTAATCTTAATCATGCATATTATCTCATTTTGCAGGATGAAAATCAAAGAGAAACGTATGTTAATATTCATATATCAACTGGTTCATCTTCTTTCATGGAAGGAAAACAAAGAAATAGTAACATTCAATCACGTGTTGATAGTCAGGTCTATACAAATCAGAAATTTCAATTGCAAAGTCAAGGAGGATGGGATAACAAAATTGGACAAAAGTTTCCAGCAAAGAAATCTAACCTCTGTTGCACTTACTGTAAAAATACCAATCATATAGTGGATAATTGCTATAGACTCATTGGTTTTTTGGCAGATTTCAAATTCACCAACACCAAATCAAAGAAGTTTCAACCTACAGTCAAAAGCAATGTCATTTTAGTTGAAGGAGAAGAAATCAATTCTAACACCAACATGGGACTATTTTTAACCAAGGATGACTACACTCAAGCTCTTCAATACTACAGAGGAACTAAATCAACATAGACACCTTCTACATCCGCAACACCTAATGCTAACGCAACTAGAACTTCTAATACTGTTGTTGGTAATCTTATACACATTCTTTCACCTATCTTGCTACTATGAATTCTAGCTCCTGGATTATAGATTCCGGAGCATCTGAGCACATGTGCTTCGATTACAATGTTTTCAATTTTTTGACTCCTCTATCTTCTCCTATGTTCATTATTCTTCCTAATCTCACACAGGTCACTATTACCGAGAGAGGTAGTATTTCGATCTTTGCATATGTCATCTTGGAAAATGTCTTATATATTCCCTCATTCGAATATAATCTACTTTCGGTGGATAAATTTGTCAAGCAATTCCAGTCTTTAATTTTATTTACTCTGACTGGCTGTCTTTTGCAGGCCCCTTTCATGAAGAGGGCTCAAGCTTTTGGTAAGGCTAAGGATGGTCTCTTCCTACTTCAACCTGCTAGGGCTAAGCTTAGCAACTACTTTAGAAATCAAAATGTTTTGCATTCAGTGAATTGTTCTCAGTCAATTTCATTTTTTTGTCCTATTCCTATTTCTGTCAAGTCAAATCTGATGTAATATTGTGGCACAAAAAATTGGGACATTTGCCTTTTTCTTCAATGAATAACATCGTTTTAGTAATTTTCCTTCTACTTCTCAATGCACTTGCGATGTTTGTCCCTTAGCAAGGCAATCTAGGTTATCGTTTTCTATTAGTCATATCAAGTCAAAAACCATTTTTGATCTTATTCATATCGATACTTGGGGTTCATATAAATAGCCCACACATAATGGTTTTAAATATTTCCTTACTATCGTTGATGATTACAGCAGAGGCACTTGGACCTACTTGGTAAAAACTAAAAGTAATGCTTTCCATGTTCTAAATAATTTCTTCTCAATAGTGGAAAGACAATTCAACTCTAAAGTTAAAAGAATACGGTCTGATAATGCTCTTGAATTGGGAACAAGCACTGAGACTTTAATTTTTCTATATTCTGAAGGGATAATTCATCAAACATCTTGTGTGTCAACTCCACAACAAAATGGTGTTGTGGAGAGAAAATAGAGACATTTATTAGAGGTTTGTAGGGATTTATTACTTTAATCAAAAATTCCTATCCGATATTAGGGAGAATGCTTACTCACTGCCCCACAACTTATTAACAGAATATCTTCTAGAGTTTTAGAAGAAAAATCCCCTTATGAAGTTTTATTCAACTCCCGACCAACTTATGGGAGGGTAAGGGTTTTTGGTTGTCTTCTATATGCTTCTACTCTAGCAAATAATAGGGGAAAATTTGAATCGGGAGTGAGACGTTGTGTGTTTTTGGGCTATCGCGACAATCAGAAGGGGTATAAATGCTTGGACTTAGAGACTAGAAAAATCTTTGTTTCTAGGGATGTTCATTTTAATGAGGATATCTTTCCTTTTGCTTATATTTCTTAAGGTCAACATCCCATTTTTCCTTATTTCTGTCCATCCTCTCATCTATTTGACTCACCTTGTTATACTCTTCTTTTTTTACCTACTCTACCTACACATCTTCTAGATTCCCCTTCTTCTCTTTCAGACAATCTAGATGCAAACATACCACCTTCTTTATCTAGTTTACCTGCCCCACCTTTATCTTCTACACCCAATGTCTCTCATTCCCCCTCTCTACCTCCTAAACAAACAGAGAGGGTATCTAAGAGACCCACCTATCTTGATGACTATGTTTGTACAAATCTTATGCTCACCGATGTCACCAAAGCTTGTTTTACTACTCCAGCCAATCCTACTATTTTTTTCCTTCTCTGTTCTATCTCTCCACAATCAACATATTCTTCAATATCTTTCCCAGGTTTCAGAACCTATTAATTACACCTAGGCTGCTAACCATCCTGGATAAAGGGCAGTAATGCATACAGAAATTGAGGCACTGGAAAGAAACCATACTTAGGACATTGTTCAACTACCCCATGAAAAGAAGGCATTACCTTATAAGTGGGTCTACAAAGTTAAACATTTATCAAATGGAACTATTGAAAAATTAAAAGTACGACTTGTTATTAGAGGAGATATTCAAAGGAAAGGCATTGACTATAATGAAACATTCTCCCCTGTGGTCAAGATGATGACCATTGGGTATCTTCTTGCTATGGCAGTAAAAAAAGGTTGGTCTATTTTTCAGTTAGATGTAAATAACACATCTTTTCATGATGATTCATAAGAGGAGGTCTATATGAAATTTCCTAATGGGATACCTTCCCCAAGTCCTCATCATGTCTGCAAGCTCAAAAAATCTCTTTATGGGTTAAAACAAGCTTCCCGACAATGGTATGCTCGTCTTGCCAGGGCTCTTGTTTTAAAGGTTTTTCATCTTCCCTGAATGACTACTCATTATTCTTTAAGAAATTAGGGGACTTTATCACACTACTGGCGGTCTATGTCGATGACATAGTCACCACTGGAAACAATGTCAAAGACCTTTTAGATATCAAGGAATTCCTACATTCTGAATTTTGCATTAAGGATCTAGGTCATCTTCACTACTTCTTGGGTATTGAAATTTGTGAGAAAAATAGGGAATAATAATGAGTCAAAGAAAGTTTACCGTTGATTTGCTTTTCGAATTTGATTTCTCCCATCATGGTAAGGTTACTTCTCCACTAGATCCTTCCATTAAATTGGCCACTGATTCTAGTGCTCTACTTGATGATCCTACCACTTACCAATGTCTTGTGGGGAAGTTGAATTATTTAACTCATACATGATCGGATCTCTCTTTTGCTGTATTGCTTCTCATCCAATTTACGTACAGTCCTCGACTGTCTGACTTGTTTGCATCATTTCAAGTCCTGTGTTACCTCCAAGAGACACTTGATCAAGGTCTTTTATTGAAATCAGACCCATCTCTTTCCCTTGTTGCTTTCTATGATGCTGATTGGGCATCATGTCCAGATTCTGGTCATTTCATAAGTGGATTTTTTATCAGTTTAGGAGGATCACCTATTTCCTGGAAATCAAAGAAACAAATTTCTATTTCCCTCAGTTCAACAGAGGTGGAGTATCGTTCCCTATGACTGGTCACTACTAAAATCACTTGGTTAGCCCATCTTCTTTACGATCTTTCTCTTTCTCCATCTTTACCGATCCCTGTTCATTTCAACAGTTAAGTAGCTCTCCATATTGCCCGAAATTCAGTGTTGCATGAACGAAATAAGCATGTGGAGGTGGATTGCCACTTTGTAAGGCAACAATTCCTTTCTGGTTTGATATCCCTTCAATTCATCCCTTCTGCTTCCCAAATCGCTGATTCCTACACAAAACCATTATCTGGTGTTCCTCATAAGTCTGTACTTGACAAGTTGGGTGTTGTTTTACTCTCCTCCACCTTGAGAGGATATTGGAGATCACCGAGATTATATTCACAATAAAGAAGACAACAAAAAAATGAGTAAAGTGTCTTCATCGATGTCTATCTGTGAACATAATTTCAATCCAGGTATTGGATCACATTAGCTTTGGGCCTGGATATCATATTGGGCCAAATTCAAAAGAAATACACATATTAGAGTATTACAGAATGTATGTAGGAGTATAATAGTACAAATACAATTGCATAGACTGTAGGGTTTTATTATAACGTATTTTAAATACAATTTAGTCCTTTGTAGCAGTATATATGTGCGTGAATATTAATATCAATAACAAGGAAAAACTTCTGCAGCTTTTGCCCCTCAAATTCTATCATAATCCCTGAAGCTATGGAACTCAGAGGTTCTGACATGCAAAATCAAAAGATATATTTTTTAGTTTGAAGGAACTTGTTCACGGCTTTTTCATTTACAGGCGGGAGTGATAATCCAAGGTCATCAAGTGGATAAAATTCTGATACAAGAGAGTTACAGTATGGACCTGCTATGAATAATTTTTATTTTCTTGGATTTACATATTAATATATTATACATAGATACGTTATCTCTGGAGTTCAATTTAGGATATAATAAAGTATTTTAAAGTTAAGCATTTCTAAGGAAGCTCAATTTATGATCTAATAAAGTATTTTAAAATTTTTGGGGTCTAAAAGTAAATATTTTTTAGTCTGAGTTTAATTGGAATTATAAAAAAATTCATTAACTTTTTCTAAAGTCTAATGGAGAATTATTGAAAAAGGTACCCCTACTCGGCGCGAATTCGAATTAGTCAGGCTCCGATGCGGGTACCGAACACCGTATGAGAAACAAAAAAAAAAGAAGATTCAATTTTCTTAATTCAATTATTGCAATGGAATAAGGTTAGTGTTTCCTAACTACTCTAAAAAGGTTCAATTTATGATCTAATAAAGTATTTTAAATTTAAGTATCTCTAAAGAAGCTCAATTTATGATCTAATAAAGTATTTTAAAGTGTTTTGAGTCTAAAAATAAATATCTATTAGTATGAGTTTAGTTAAAATTGTAGAAAACTCATAGACTTTTTTTAAAATATGATGGAGACTTATTGGAAAAGGTATCTTTTCAAGTGAAAAGACACTTAAGCAATTATATAAGGATTAGTCCCTAAGTTAGACATAATGTTTTTCTATTCTTTTTCTCTCCATCTAAGTTAATAAAATTTAGAGAAAAGCAATATCAAGATTTAGAAGATCCAAATTTCTTAATTCAATTATTACGATAGAATAAGGTTAGTGTTCCCTAACTATTCTTCTAGTTTCGTATCTCTATTTAATGGTTTAGATGCGATCTTGGATGAATTATTTTAAGTTTTACAATAAGTTATATCAGAGTAAGGTCTTGTTAGATCATTAAATGTGATATTTAACTTTTCAAAATCAAATTGAGTGTCTTAATTGGGTGGCTGTGTAATATCAAAGTGAGTACGTAACTCTTTGTTTCTAGTTTACCGCGAAGTAGTTTCGATTAGAACTTTTTTTAATGATATAATTTGTTCCTTTCTGTCTAGTTTCTTTTTCGACAGTATTATTTTCATATTTTTGAATAAAAATATTGAAGCAATGGAACAATAGAAAGGGACATGGGAACTCTTAACTCATTTTTCATTGTTTTACTATTTTAATGGATTTTTTTTTTTGGATTCGTTCTTTCAAATTAATTTTTTTCCAGTGATTATTTGCCTCTCTCTTGATAATAATTGGGAAGTTTTAAGGCCAAACAAAGTTTTTTGATTCCTTAAAACTTTCTAAGTTTCTGCCATTTTCTCTTTGTCGATGGCGGATTAATGCCTATCAAAATATGGTCAAGAAAAGTTTTCAGATATAATGCTATTTTTGCAAATTTTAAAACATAATTAGTTTCTCTTTTTTGTTGGAGAAGTAAGATTGCAATTCTGTTTTTCTTTTCGATTTTTGATGGAAGAATCTTTTCATGTTTTACTTTTAAGATTTGTATATTTTTGTAATATTACATTATTTGTGTTTTTTTATTTGAAAGTGAGTAGACTGAATCAATATGTTACCAAAGTAACCTCCATTGTGTAGATTTGTTTACTTTGAACATGTAAGCAAGTTATCTTTGCGAAATAATTATCCCAAAGAATGATTATTTTGGCCAGGGTACGAATAGTTATGAATATGTGATACATTTGTAATACATGCTGGTAATCTGTCAGTCCAAAGAAAGGCATATTGTTATGCCGTTTTAGTAATCAATGTTCATGAACTATATATAATAATATCATATACAAGTTGTTATTTCTGTCCGAAGACTAAATGATAATGTTGTGTTAGATATCTTGAGGGCCAACTTTTGTGTATATGTGTTTGATAAATATGCAGTTTTAAGTATATATGTTAATTTTTCTTTATTTTTTATGTTGTTTAATTTTATTGTCTTTATACATACACAATTCACTTGAATGATTAATTGTGAGCATTATTTATTTATCTTATAGAGTCTTCTATATCTGCCAATATGAGTAACATTCATATGCTTAACAACACAAACTTCAAGAAATGAAAAGAGAATATTATGATTGTGCTTGATTGCATGGATCTTGATTATGCATTTAGATTAGATCTCCCTGCGGAGTACGAAAATAGTTCGAATGAACAAAAGGCTACATATGATAAGTGGGAACGATCAAATTTCATGAGCTTGATGATGATGCAACACTCAATTTTAAAATTCTTAAGGGGCGGTATAACAAAGAACAAAGACGGCAACGATTTCTTAAAAGAAATTGCAGACCGATACGTTACTAATGAAAAGGTTGAAACAAGTACTATTCTTAATAAGATAGTTTCAATGTGATATAAGTGCAAAGAATACCTGTGCATTAAGAAAATGCCTAATTTCTGACAAAACTCAGGGACTTCAAGCTTGAATTGTCTGATGAAATACTTGTGCACCTAGTTTTGATCCCTTTTCCAATACAATTTAGTCGATTTAAAGTTTCATATAATACTCAAAAGGAGAAATGAACTTTGAATAATCTTATAGCTCAATGTGTGCAAAAAAGGATAGACTTAAATAAAAGAAGATTGAAAGTACTCATTTGGCATTTACCTCTGGAACTAAAACCACTTCAAATAAGTGAAAAAGGAGTAAGACTAAGAAAACTGTAGGCAAAGGAACATCACAATCCAAGAATCCAAAGACTTGTTTCTTTTTCAAGAAAATTAATCACATAAATAAAGAATGTTCCAAGTACACTGGCTAGCGTAAAACGAAAGGTAATCTTCTCAACTGTGTTTGTTCAGAAGTACGGGTACACCTACTCACGTAAGTTCTAATATGCAGGATTGTATAAGGAGTTGAGTGTTGGTTGATGCTGAAAGATACATCTATGTAGGCAGCAATAATAAAGCTGTTGTGGAGGCTATTGGTGTCCTTAGAATTGCATTGGATGCTAGATTTTATTTGAAATTAGAGGAAATATTTATTGTACCGTCATTTAGCTGGAATGTAATTTCTCTTTCTTGTTTGGACATATCTGGATATAATTATTCTATTGAAAATTAAATTTGTAGTATTTATTCTAATATTATTGAAACTGATACTCTATTTTTATAAGTTATACAAATGAAATAGACAAGCCTTATGCAACAACAAAAATCTACATCCAAGTAATTTTGGTACTAAGCGCAGATTAATAAATGAGAATTCATCAATGTTATGGCATAAACGATTGAGTCATATTTCTAACAAAGAATACAAAGGCTTGTGTCAGAAGGAATTCACGATTCCCTTGATTTACCAGATTTTAAAAATTATATAGAATATATTAAGAAAA
The DNA here is from genome assembly GCF_002878395.1 of Capsicum annuum. Lineage (NCBI taxonomy): Eukaryota > Viridiplantae > Streptophyta > Magnoliopsida > Solanales > Solanaceae > Capsicum > Capsicum annuum. Next base: position 188,383,630 of record NC_061120.1, on the reverse strand, counting down.
AACAAATGAATACAAGAAAAAGAGATGTTTATAGACATTTGGTATTCATTTTCTATGGCTTCATGGAATGGTCAATGAAATTTTATTAACTTTATAGACGATCATTCCCATTATAGATATCTCTACTAAATTCATAAGAAGTCACAATATTTAGATGTTTTTAAAATTTTCAATGTTGAAGTTGAAACTCAATTTGGCAAGAAAATAAGGCTGTCAAATCTGACTATGGAGAAGAATACTATGGTAGATACGATGAATTAGGTGAACAACATCCAGGATCTTTTGTAAAATATTTGACAGGTTGTGAGATTATACCTCAATACACCATGTTGGAGACTCCAAGTAAAAATGGTGCAGCATGGAAACAAAACCAAACTCTTAAGGATATGATAAGAAGTATGATTAGTCGTTCTTCTTTACCTGAAATGCATTGGTGAGAACTATTCTAGAATGCAGTTTACATACTAAATAGAGTTTTAAGCAAAGCAGTAGTTAAGACCTCATACGAGTTGTGGACTGGTAAGAAGCCTAGCATTAGATATTTGCATATCTGGGGATGTCTAGCCTAAGCAAAACCTTACAAGACTAATGAAAAGAAGCTGAATTCAAGAATTGTTAGTTGTTACTTTGTAGGTTACTGTAATACCCCATAAGATCCTAGCTCAATTCTACTCTCAATTTCATGTTGAAGAGGGCCCAAGACATAGTTTCACTAAGTGTTGAGGACTTAGTCATTTTCAAGACCCCTAAATTTCGATGATTTTAATTTTGACTTTCCGACCTTGGAACATCGATTTTTAAGTTAATTCACAATTGGGGTTGTTTAAAGTATGTCTCGGGTGAGTTTCGCAATTTTCAGACAAGTGTAGGGGAATGTTTGAAAAACCAAAATAGAATTACAATCGAGATAGGAAGGCGTCGCCCCTTTTAGTCCACCGGGGTAAGGCTAGCGCCGTTCAGGTTAGTCCTCCACTCTAAAGCGGGCACCGCCTTGGTTAGTCTGCCGCTCCAAGGCCCGCATCGCCCCTTCTTCCTATTCCGTCCAACTTTTGTTCCTTGTCATTTAAGGGAATTTAGGTTAATTCCCTTCACCCAACTAATCCAAGACATAAAATTGGGGTCCCCGAGGAGCATTATTTACCCTTTTACTCATAAATTCTCTTAAGAAAATCATATTTCATATCAAGAACAAATCCTAACCCTTTTACAAGGAATCAAGAAATTCAAGCTTCAAATTCAAGAACTCTTCAAGGAACTTTCAAGAATTCATCTAGTGAGGTATGTAGGATGTTCATCCATGGATTTATTTCACCATGGAGCCCAAAATCCTCTTTTGTGTTAAATTATGAGTTTATACATGTTCTTGATGAAATAAAACCATGAATCTCTTATTAATTCAATTTCAAGTTATCATCTTAAGTATTTTTAAGTAAGATGAATCATATCATGCTTTAAATATTGTGATTCTAATGTCATGATCAATTGAATTTCATGTTAAATCCTAAATTTACAAATTTATTATGAAACTATGTTATTTGTTCTTGTTAATGTATTCCCAGGTTGAGTTTATGGTTTACTACAAGTTTTGATGAAATCACCATGTTTTAGGTCTTTAAACTATGATTTCATACTACAGTGTTTCACGCTTGATTTCATATTTTACAATCATTCAGTGCTGGTGGGTTATGAACACCCAATACCTAGTTGTCGTACATGATTTTAGTATCTTAGAAAAGATTCTAGTTAAACCACGAGTATTATCATTCACCTGTTATAAAAAGACTATGATAAGAAATTCCAGTTGTATATTCAGTTATATTTACTTCAGTCTACTTCAGTATCGGTGTCAATTTAGTTGGGAGAAGGATTTAGCACCGAGCAAACCTAGGGATGAGGGTTCACCCACCAGATAGGACTGAGTCCTTAGAAGCAATCTCTAAGTTCTAGAACTACGTAGCCAGTGTAAGATTATGAGATGTCACCCGTCAGTTTAGGATTGACATTATCTTAGGGGTCACCCGCCAGTTAGGATTGAATCCTTAGTCCTTCAGGACATCAGGCTCGTGGATCCACATCGTCATCTAGTGTTAGTATCTGTGGCAAGGTACTGACACCCTTCCAACTAGGATTACAGGTTGGAACCCGATGAGCTCGAATTGGGGCATGTTAGTTAGATGATACCCCCCACAGTCTCAGTATAGTATTCAGTATAGCTCAGTTCAGGTTTGCTTGACCAAGTATACAGAATCTCAGTTATTCAGTTATACAGATTTCAGTCATTTAGTTTTATAGATTATTTTAGAATCATGTTTATACTTGGTCTTGCATTCTTAGATATTACATGTTTTATGCACTCATGCCTAGATATCTTAAGCATTTCATCCAGTCCTCATCTCATATACCAACATATTCAAAGAGCTGACCGCATATTTTTCTTTGTGCTATGTTGTCTTATAACATAGGTTTGGGCGCACAATTGCCCAGCCACTCTTAGACAGATCAGTGACACTCAGCAGTAGTAGTGGTGAGTCCTCATCCATCGAGGGAATGATTTATTTATTTTAGTTACTTTAGTACTTCTATATTTCAGTCACTCGGAGTTAGTTGGGGGCTTTTTTCATCAACTCCTCAGTCAGTTTAGAGGCTTTCAGAAAATCAAACAAACCAGTTAGACAGTCAGTTAGTTACTTTCAATTTTATCAGTTGTTTCAAACATTTTAGTATTTTATTACCCCAAATTTACATTATCCATCAGAGTATTTTCCATATATGTTGTTAGCATTACTATTATTTTTCAATGCTCAAGGTAGGTACCAGCTCATGGGTTAGCTTGTGCTCACTTGTGACCGTAAGCACCATTGTGGTGACTAGGGGATAGCATCGGGTTGTGATAGTTACTCAAAAAAATCAAGCGGATGCTGATTATAGCGGGAGCAATCAAAACAATCAAATTATATTTGAAGAGAAATTTGATAATATCAATTCTAGTGAAAATGATCAGATTACTTTACCAAATATGTTTCTACTTGTAAATCAATATTATAAAGAAACCACAATGATATTATCTCATGTTCAACAACCTCAAGTTGAAGTGTCTAAACTAAGATCTAGCAAAGAAAGAAAATATACAATTTCAAATGATTATGTGGTTTATCTTCATGAACATGATTTTGACATGGGATTGAAAGATGATCCTATAACTGTTAGTCAAGCAAAATCATGCTAAAATTCTACTAACTGGGTCAAAACCATAAAAGATGAGTTGAAGTCTATGAAAGACAATGGCGTTTGGGATCTTGTCGGGTTACTACATGGATCAAAACCAATTAGTTTTAAATGAATTTTTAAAATCCAACGTGATTTGAGGTAACATCGAAAGATATAAAGCACGCCTAATTGCCAAGTGCTTCATCAAAAAACTCCTTTAGAATTATTATGACACTTGTATCTCATTATGACTTAGAGCTACATCTAATGAACATAAATATTGTATTTCTGAAGGATATATTGAACAAATGATATACACGATACAACCAGAAATCTTTGAGTCTCAAGATTCAAAGAACCTTGTATGTAAACTTAAGAAGTCCATATATGGATTAAAAAGGGCATTCCGTCAGTGGTATCAAAAGTTTGATCAAGTAATAACCTCTTTTGATTTTAAGAAAAACACATTTATCAGTGCATATATCTCAATTTCAACGAAAGCAAATTTGATATCCTTGTGTTATATAGATGACATTCTACTAGCAAGAAGTGATATAGTTTTATTGCATGAAACCAAGAAATTTCTATCCAGTAAATTTGAAATGAAAGATCTTGGTGAGGTGTCCATTGTTCTAGGTATCCAGATCCATAGGGATTGTACCAAAAATATTCTTGGATTGTCGCAAAAGACTTATATTAATAAGGTTCTTAGTAGATTTGGCATGAAAAATTATACGCCAGGAGATACATTTGTGACAAAAGGTGATAAGTTAAGTGTGAGCCAATATCCAAATTTGGACATAGAGAGAAAAAGATGGATAAAATTTCATATGCATCAGCAGTGAGAAGTCTAATGTATTCACAAGTTTGTATGCGTTTAGATATTATGTAAATAGTAAAAATATTGGGGCGATATTTAAGTAATTCGGAACTAGATCACTGAAAAGCTGCAAAATGAGTTATGAAGTATCTTAAAAGAACTAAAGATTACATGCTCACTTATTAGAGGTCGTCTAATTTAGAGAACGTAGGGTATTCTTGTTCAGATTTTGTTGGATGTCTTGATAGTAGAAGAACTACATCAGGTTATATTTTCATGATGGTAAGGAGTTATTTCTTGGAAAGGTGTGAAACAAGAATTAATAGCTTCTTCTACAATGGAAGCTGAATTTGTGGTCTGCTATGAAACATCAAATCAGAGAATATGACTAAGAAATTTTATCACTGGAATATAAATAGTCAGTGACATAGAAAAACCATTAAAAATTCATTGTGATAATAAGTTTTTTGAGTTATATTCGAAGAACAACTGAAGTTCGTCAAAGTCAACATACATACATTAAGTTGTTGGCTGTGAAAGAAAGGGTTTAGAGGCGTCTTGTGTTGATTGAGCATATTAGTATAAAATCAATGATTATGGATCCGGTCACGAAGGATTTTCCACCTAAAGTGTTTCTTAGGCATGTGGCTCATATGAGTGTTGTCAAATTTGATGAGCCATTTAGTGGGAGTTTGTTATTTTATTTATGTTATTGATATGTTAGAGTTTATTTTCTGTACATACTGAAGTTTTATGAAATCTATGAATTCTGTGTATTTATTGATAACTCTTACAAATAAAGATATTAGAAAGTGATTTTAGAGTATTAAAGTCATAAGATACGACCATTTGGAAATAGGAATGACTTAGATCATTTTGCGTATAATTTTTGTATATGATCTGTGTCATTGATATTGCTGATAGTTGTGACCATTGATGGATTTAGTTTCGAATATATGTTACAAAAATTTCTTCGATCCTATATTGGTAGTATCGATGGACCAGATGGTTTTGAGATATTTAAATCAAGATACCAAATATTTGTATATACTAAAGTTTCATCTATGTAATGATTATTCAGAAAAATATGTGATCCAAGTGGGGGATTGTCAATAAGTTTTATTTTTGTGGACTCACATATTAATATATTATACATAGATATGCTATCTCTAAATAATCTCAATCTGTGATCTAACAAAGTATTAAAGTTTTTTGGACCTAAATGTAAATATCTATTAGTATGAATTTAATTGAAATTATAGAAAATTCATGTACCTTTTGTTAAGTCTGAAGGAGACTTATTGACAAAGGTATCTTTTCAACTGAAAAAACACTTAAGCAATTATATAAATATTGGTCCCTAAGTTAGATTGTCACGACCCGAGTCCAGGCCCTGACTGCTATGGGATTTCCAGGCCAATTAAGGCCCAAGAAGACCCCTTAACTTTACATCATAAACATAATCATAATCAAATATTGAAATAAATTAGACCCAAAACAAATTGTTCAATTTAAGTGGCACAATAATCCAAGGCTCTGAAATACAACATTATAACATCCAACTAAACCAGTCTACAACACCTCTAATATAAAAAAAACTATATAAATAGGGACAAGGTGATACAAGCCAAATGGCCATGAAAGCTTTTGAACATATTATTCAAGGACAACATGAGGAGGTCCAAGCCCTGATCGTCGAAATAACTAAATAATACACTTGGAGAATCTTTTTTGATCTCCTAAACCTACAATTTCATGTGTGGTTGATTTCTTGGAGCTTGGAATATGTTTTGGAGACCCAAAAGACCCTACTAACTAAAGGAGAAGGTCATGAGATCCGCTAAGCACTCAACCAATCATTCCATGAACCGTGATCACTGCTTCACGGGGATGGCCAAGGCGACAACCAATCAAGGGGGATGGCCAATCACCAAAATCGACCCCCTTGGCCAGAATCTTATTATGGGCCATCTCTTTTACTAGGTCATGGGCCACTATGGGGCCTTAATATAATAATTTAGACTTAGACTATAAATAGATAGCTTTAGGTCTTTTCTTCCTTAGTCTAGTTGTGATATGGAATGATGAATTCATAAAAACTCCATTGGGAGTGTTGAGTGCTTGAAAAAGCCAAGGTTGAACATATTTCAGAAAAGGTGGTTGTAAGGGAGATCCTATCCCCTTTGCAATTAACGTAAGATTTTGGTGCTCGTTGGTAATCACTAAGGGAGGTTTTAGGGTTTGAAATACCCTTTTGATTGTTTTTCTGTTATCTTCTTGGGTATATCTTTCTATCATTATCATTTTATCCCTCTATCTTTCATTTTTCACATTTAGATTCATATTCTCGTAGCGAGGATTGCATCATTTGGTATTAGATTTGATCTTGATTTTATTCCTACGAGGTCAATCTTGGGTTTTTTATCTTGAAAACCAATAAAAAGAAGTGTCATAATCAAAATATCACAAAAAAAAGTTACTATTCACCTTTTTGTTCTTAGGTCAAATTTTGGGTTTTTGATTTTTGAGTTTTCTTGTGTTTCAAGTGTTAGATTTATGTTCCCTAACACTATTAGGGTCCAAATATAAAATTTGAGCTAAATCAAAGTTATATTGAACCTTCTACTATAGTTGGAAGGTTGGGTTGAAAAAATTTGAAGTAGATTTAAAATCTGAAGATTATGGTGAAAATTTTGTGCTAAATAATATTTGGAATGAGTTTAGAAGGTTGAAAAGTGGCTAGGTTCAAAATTTCAACTTATTTCAATCTAAGGAGAAAAGGTTAGTGTCTTGGCGTTCTTGGAGAGATTGTTATCTTCATCTTGAAAGTTCATCCAAAATTGGTTGTTTGATCCAAAAAAGGAAGAAAAAGAGTGTAAAAGTGTTTGTACTAAAGCATCTCCAAAGGATTCCAAGTATATTTCAAAATAAAGTGCAAAGAGGACCAAAAAATAGGTAATTTCGACCATTCCAAGAGGGAGGAATGGCTAACTTGCGTCCAAGGTGCACTGGAGGTGCTGCAACAGATGCAGCGCACCTCAGACCAATAACCATCCCTGCACCTTGTGGAGAAAGTTCCCAAATGTAGGTCAATGCAGTCCAACACATTTCAGCCTCCAAAACATATTTCAAGTCTACCCAACATCAAATTCAAGTTCCAAATGCATTCTAACACTCCTAAACTCCAATTTGCTCAGGTTTGATTCCTTAGTTTCACTTCTTTATTTCTAAATTCATCTCTTGATTCTTAAACTACTCAACAACCAGTAATCCATATACTAAGTTGGTTGATTAGTTCTTGATTCTGAATTCTTTTATCATCCGATTTCTTTCAAGCTTTCTTCTTTTTTATATCATTGTTAGTTCTTGATTCAAGTCCTTACATATTTTCTTTGAGTCATTCAAACAAGAATATAGTCTGAACACAAGTAGATATTGACACCTTATGAACCACCATAGTATAAGCAACTTTCAACATTCGCCATTCCAATTATGAGGACTACAAAGTGAGATTCATACGAGTGTTCGTGAGAAAATTTTACCACTAATCTTGTTTGTTCATTTTTTAGGTAAAAGGAGTTATAAGGAAGTATGCCTTTGGTTTCCTCGGATAATTGTGACTATGACATAGGAGACTATGATTGTGGTAAAGAAGGTTATGGCTATTATGAAGATGGAGATTATAAAGGCAATGAATATAGCCATGATCAAGATTTGTGTGAAAGTGAGGGCTACTATTTTAAAGGAGAATGTAAGATGAATGATGACCTTATTTCTTATATAAAATATGGAGATGATGAAGATCCTTGTGATGATTCTTATGAGAAAGATGAGGCATGTAAAGAGTATTACGTTTTCCACTCCGAACATATAAGAGATGTAAGTTATAACCCGTTCTCTTATTCATCTTATGAGAGTCATGGTGAGAATGTATGTGAGGATTGTGAAGTTTTGTATTCCTTGTCTTGTGGTACTTTCTACCAAGATCGAATTGAAGTGAATGGTTATGCTAACTATAGTAGAGGTCGCTCCATGAGAATAAAAGAGTGTGCATCCCTAAGGCCTAGGGGTACTATATCTTATTCTTCTTATCCTAGTGCGCAAACATGTAAAAATGGGAACCAAGGTAGATATGAAGGGTATAGTAGGAGTCATGTTCCTCCAACTCTGTCACGACCCGAGGCTACCCCTAGTTGTAACATGGTGCTTGAAACCACAAGTGATCCCAAGACAACCCATGAACTGGTATGTTTCTTGAGTAACTAATTTAATATGTATTAAATAGCTAGTTCTATTATGCAGAAACATAAGCATAATGAAATCTGAATAAGAATGTAACTAATAAAGTTTACAATCTGATAAATCTATAGAGAGAAACTAAAATTACAGGACTGACTCTGACTGAAATCTATGAAGCCTCTACTATACTGACTATAAATAGCCGAGACATGCCTCCAGTTACAACTAATCAATACATGTGAATAATAAAAATAAAATACATGATCAACATCTAACTGGAGTCCCCAAAATATGAGAACTAATCACCTGCTGGCTGGAAACTACAACTATCTGATCATGATGTGTGGGCTACAACTGGTTCCTACATTATGAAATAATGTAGCCATATAGACATATATATGGATCAGTACATCTAGAATGTACTGAGTAAGTGGGGGTGAATGCAATAAGTAAAACTGATTATATATGAAATCTTAAAGCATGCATGCTAAGTGCAAGTGGACTCACCAAGAGGCTGAAATAAACTGAAAGCTTAAATATCTCAAAGCATAAGTAATAAACATAATCTGATCAGTTGGTGAATCCCTACACTTAGTTTCTTAAAAACATTACTTTTTTAATATAAGTAGAACTGAAGCTGGAAAGCAGTAAAACATAGACACTGTATGAATACTCGGTCTGAAACTACATGATGTAAGTGACAAAACTCTAAGATCGGAATATACAAGTATACTGAGCACGAATGCATAAGCATAACAAACCAAACACAGCATATACTAAGTTGATCTGATTAACTGAATAACTAATAGCTTACTACTGAATAACTGACGTCTGAATACTGAATAACTGGTATCTAGATACTATTAGATGGTATATATATACTGATCATGTAAAACTGAACTGCACTTAGTATGAATAACTAGACTAAAACTATGGGGTACTGTGCATATGAAATAAAGAGTAACTGAACAACATGAGATAACTGAGCATGAATGTGTGATAACTGTAGTATCAAAGAATGTAAGACTAAGTGTAAATCGATTATGTCACTAAAACAATTTGTAATTTTGTAAGACTAAATCTATATAACTAAATATCTAAAAGTCTGTACACTTAGTCAACCAAACCAAAACTGAAAATATACTAAATACTGACTAAAACTATGGGAGGTATCATATAACTAACATGCCCCAATCTAAGCTAATAAGGGTCCAACCTGTAACCCCAATCGGAAGGGTGTCAGTACTGTGCCAGGGTACTAACACTGGTTGTGTCGATCTTCTAAACAGGTGTCCCGAAGTACTAAGGAGTCACCCTTAACTGGCAGGTGCTCTAATGAGATATGTGCCACCCTCAACTAGCAGGTGAACACCTTGTCAACCCTCAACTAGCAGGTTGACATCTCTAACCTACGTTGGCTACATAGTTCTGGAACTCAAGGACTACTACTAAAGGTCACACCCTATAATGGAAGGTGAGACCCCATCCCTGGGTCGCTTGGTGCTAAATCCTACTCCAAACTAAAAAATACTAAAATACTAACTGGTACATGCACTGATAACTGATAACGAATAAGCTCAGGTCATGATATTCTAAAAATAACAGTGCATACGGATTCTAGGGTAATTATTAACATATAAACTGATAATGTTGTCATGAATATGAATATCTGAGTCTACTGATAAGATTCATGGATTAACCGTCTGAGTACTTGAAAGGCTGAATTTATAAAAATCACATAGGTATTGGGTATTCATAACCTACCAGCATAGAATGAGTATAAAATACAATATCAAACTTGAAATACTGTATTAAGTGTTTATGGTTCAAAGACCCAAACATGGGCATTTCATCAAACATGTGAAAATCACAAACTTATTCATTAGAATATCTTAAACATGAGGAAAATAATACGATTTCATGGCAAAAATCATAACTTAGGGATTTATCCTGAATCAACTGAACATGACATGGAATTACAACATTCAAAATATGATATGACCCATTCCACTTGGAATAACTTATAATCATAAACTTGAAATTGAATTAACAAGAGATTCATGGAAATTGTTCAACTTAAACATGCAAAACTCATGATTTAAAACCAAAAAGGGTTCTTGGACTCCATAGGAAAAAGGGAACCCATGGATGAACTCCCACATACCTTAATAGATGATTTTTTGAAGATTTCTTGAGGGTTTCTTAAACTTGAAGCTTGAATTCCTTGATTCCTTTTGAAAAGGTTAGGGTTTGGGGTTTGTTCTTGAGGAAAGGGGGCCTTTTCTTAAGAGAATTTGTAAGAAAAAGGACCAATAATGCTCCTTGGGAGATCCAATTCATGTTTATGCACAAGTTGGATGATGGTAAATAACCCAAATACCCCTTCAGCGTTTAAATCAAAAGCTGAACATATAGGCACCAGGCAACGCGGGCTCTATCCCGGTGGACTAGCCCAGGCAACACGGGCCTTATTCTGCTGGACTAGACCAGGCGACACAGGCCTTATCTTGCCAGATTAAGCTAGGCGACGTGGGCTTATCCCTGTGGTCTCACTGGTTTGCTTCTCTAAACGCGCCCCTACGCTTGTCTGAAAAATCCAAAACTCACCCGACATGTACTTTTGACCTCCCTAAACATGAATCAACTTTTCCTAAACATGAATTAACTTAAAAACCAATATTTTGGTATCGGAAAGGTCTATTTAATAATCAGTAAAGTCTAGGGGTCTTAAAAGTAACTAAGTCCTCAACACTTAGTGAAATGTTCAAGTCTTGGGCCCCTTAAACATACAACTGAGAGTTGAAATGAGCTAAGACTTTTACGGGGTATTACAATATCTCCCCATTGGGAATATTCGTCCTCGAATAAGACTGGTTAGCTGAGAACATTGGGGAAACTGAGATCATATACTGAACATGCATGACTGAAAACATAATTACATAACTGAGTCTAAAATATGTTACATTAACTAAACTGATTTTGTGAATACATGCAATGATATGAGAATTGTTAGAAGGCTGAGATAGAAATGAGAGATCAACTTATGAGTAACCATTACTTCAAGCTAGATCTTGTTTCGTGAAGAAAAGATGGAGGTTTTGTACATGAAAACTCGGGGTATTACAATACATCTCCCCCTTGGGATATTTTGTCCCCCGAATGCTACTGACTTGGCTAAAATACTAAGGAAAGACTGAGATAATACATGGGACACTTACATACTGGATCATGACTGAATATTTGGAATCTAGAACTGATGTATGATGCATGAACTGAACTGAATTCGCAAATTACATGGATGCAAACAATTTACCTCTTGGAATAGTCACCATATTCATGAGACTCCAGATAGTATGACTAGATAGAAAGATAGAAAACCATAGGAACTTGTCTGTCTGACTACTAGACTAGATTGCTAGCTATACGGACAGATTATACTGAAATCTAATGCTCAACTGGAGTATTTCTTTAACACTCTTTCTAAGAAGTTCTAATAACTTTAGGGAGAAAGAATCTTGGGCATAATTTGAATAAGATATCTGAATAAGGAATCACAACATTGCTATAATTCTGTGACATGGAACATAGGCCTACGAAACATAAGCTGGGGTAGAATTGTTATGCCTTAGACAATGTAACTGCTACTTCCAAGCTTAGACGTACTCCTCAAATACTCCCTCAAATATACATTCTATTTCAATACTACACTTCACTTGAGGCTACTTAAAATATTTACATGGGCATTGATAACTCTATCTACTGAAGTCTGAGCTGAACTGAATTCTCTCACTATGTTCAAGACCACTAAAATCTACAAAGTGCACACATAACACTATAATACTAGTCTAACTCGTGAATTCAATACCCCTTGCATTTTTACAACTTCTCATCTCATGAATAATTCTTATTACCACTTCAACAACTATATTCAACCTCTTACTAGGAATTCACTAACACGCATTGTATTTATCCAGTTATACACCAACATGACATTCAAGCCTATCTTCATAACCACATATGAACTTCTAAATAAACACCTATAAAAGCATATTTCTTATATTCTTCAAACCTCTATCATTAACAACTTGCATGCACTACCCCAAGAAAACACACATAAAATTCTTGACTAACCAAGACATATACAAAAAGCTTTACCTCAATCGTCCTTCAACCCTATAGCCTCGTATAAAACAAGCATGCAAAAATCTTTTCCTAACACTAAACATTTACTCGCTCCTAGCTAAACACTTGTCCATCACCACTATCTTTACATAAGAAGAGGTCACTGAAAGTTAGAACATGAGGACCTGAAGCATGAAAGAATACTATACATAACTTGACACTAAACTGAGGCCTAAGTGATAGAGTATCTATGTCATGGATTCACTAAAGAGATCAAAACTGGGGATATATATGACATAATCTGAATTTTGCTGATCATTAAGAGTGTAACATAAGTACCTAGAACTGATCATACTGTAAAGCATGAGTACATGAGTCTTGAGCTGCATGACCTGAGTTTGGAGTTCACAAATTTCATGGAATATGATTCGTACTGCTGAGTGAACTAGAACTCCTCATACTAGGGACTGGGAGCTGATATAATTCTATGGAAAGTGCATGAATATGAGTTATGATCATGGAGCTGACATATAAGGCATAAGTAGATATCGTTATGACTAAAGTGCAAACTTTGCATTGAGATAAGAATGGGTCAGACATCTTCCTCCCCTACTGTTGCTCTACAACACACCGGCCTTACTAGTAGAATTTGAGAGCCTGACTTGGTTCCTTGTTCTATCATCTCCCCCTTAGCTGTAAACCATCATTCTAAGTTTGTGGACCCCTTAATAAACTCTAAACTGAACGGCAATCACTTTACTCAAGAGTCCAAGATATAAAAATACACATAAATAATAAACTCACCCTAAAAGACTATACTTGATAATATAGGGCCCACTACTAGTACTTTCTTCTGATATATAATTCTTAGCTTTCTATAGCCCCAACAATCCTCATATAACAACTTAAATACTGACTAACTTAGAATTTTCAAGAGTATTACCATACCATGAGTTTACACCATCTAAAATTTCAACTCTTCCTTCTGTTAGCTCAATCATCCAAGATTCAAACTTAGATTCTAACACTTAACATGGATATCCCCAAGCATTTAATGGAACATATTAACTTTCTTCATAGCCTACCATTATCATATCTCTAAACTTATATTTTTTTCTAAACCATGAGAATTACCATTACACCAACATACCCTACATTAACAATATATAATTTTGAATCAACATGCATAATCTTAAATCAATAACATAAATTCTTGCATGTACTACTTCAAGCCTAATGGTTCGCATTTTATACAACTAGACCCATGGATACATAATCTACTAAATCTAGATAAACAGTATCCCCACTTTACTGCTGCTTAACTTTTGGGTTCATTCTTCTAACTCTAGGTCACATGTTGTCATAGGATTCTGAGGAGGGATCTGAAAGCACATCTAACATCAGCTTAGTGCATGATTTTTATGAACATTAATAAAGTCCTTCAAACTTATGAACTTAAAAAAACTGATAGGATACTTTTGAGCCTATGTGCAATCCCATAACTATCTGTGCGGACTATCTGAGAAAACTTTATCTGCAGGGATTTAAGCATCACCATTTTTGTTTCCTCAATAATAAGGCATAGTATACACGAATTGATTAATGTGAGAATCTACATAAATTTCTTAGAGAACACTTCTACTATATGATCTAAGATATGAAAGGAGGGAAACATTTCTTAAATGCCCTGTAGTCTCTCAAAGAAAAGTATAGACGTCTCCATACCATTCTATAAGACTCTACTAGACATAGCATCATAGACAACCTAGAAAACTTAAACTCTGTGCTATGATACCAAGTTTGTCATGACCCGAGGCTACCCCTAGTCATAACATGGAGCTTGAAACCACAAGTGATCCCAAGTCAACCCATAAACTGGAATGTCTCTTGAGCAACTAATTTAATATATATTAAATATCTAGATCTGATATGCGAAAACATAAGCATAATGAAATCTGAATAAGTTGATAGATAATAAAGTTTACAATCTAATAAATCTGAAGAGAAAAATTGAAATTACATGACTGACTCTAACTTACATCTATGAAGCCTCTACTATACTGACTATAGATAGCTGGGACATGCCTCTAGCTACCACTAATCAATATTTATGAATAATAAAAATAAAATATATGATCCAAATCTAACTGGAGTCCCCAAAATAGAAGAACTCATCACCTGCTGGCTGGAAACAACAACTTTTTGATCGATGTGTGGGCTACAACTGGTACCTATATTATGAAACAATGTACCAACACAGACATATATATGGATCAGTACTTCTGGAATGTACTGAGTAAGTGGGGGTGAATGTAATAAGTAAAACTGATTATATATGAAATCTTAAAGCATGCATGGTAAGTGCAAGTGGACTCACCAAGAGGCTAAAAATAACTAAAAACAGAAGTATCTCAAAGCATAAGTAACAAACATAATCTGATAAGATGGTGAATCCCCACACTTAGTTTCTTAAAAACTTTACTTTTGTAATATAAGTAGAAATAAAGCTGGAAAAAAGTAAAACATGGATACTATATGAATACTAGGTCTGAAACTACGTGATGGAACTGACATAACTCGAGGATCAGATTATACAAGTATACTAAGCATGAATGCATAAATGTACAAAACCAAACATAACATATACTAAGTTGATCTGATTAACTGAATAACTAATAGTTGAATATTGAATAACTGACATGTGAATACTGAATAACTGGTATCTAGATACTTATTAGCTAGTATTTATATACTGATTAACTGAAAATTGTATACTGATTAATTGATAACTGAATGTTGGTACTGTAAAACTGAACTTTACTTAGTCTAAATAATTAGAATGAAATTGTGGGGTACTGTGCATATAAGATATGGACTAACTAAACAACATGAGATAACTAACCATGATTGTATGAAAACTATAATATCGGAGAATGCAAGACTAAGTGTATATCTATTATGTCACTAAGACAATCTATAATTTTGAAAGACTAAAATTTGTATAACTAAATATCTGAAATTATGTACACTTAGTCAAGCAAACTAAAATTAAAATACACTGAATACTGACAAAAACTATAGCAGGTATCATATAACCGACATGCCCCAATTAAACTAATTAAGGTCCATCCTGTAACCCTAGTTGGAAGGGTGTCAGTACCGTGCCATGGGTACTAACACTGGCTGTGTGGATCCACTAAACTAGTGTACCAAAGGAATAAGGAGTCATCCTCTACTGGCAGGTGCTCTAATGGGATATGTGTCAGCCTCAACTGGCAGGTGAACACCTTATCAACCCTCAACAGGTAGGTTGACATCTCTAACCTATGTTGGTTATGTAGTTCTTGAATTCAAGGACTGCTACTAAAGGTCACACTCTCTACTGGTAGGTGAGCCCCCATATCTGGGTTCGCTCGATGCTAAATCCTACTCCCAACTAAAATACGCTAAAATGCTAACTGATACATGCACTGATAACTGATAACTAATAAGCTCAGGTCATGATATTCTAAAAATAACAGTGCATACAAATTCTAGGGTAATTATTAACATATAAACTGATAATGCTTGTCATGAATATGAATATCTGAGTATACTGATAAGATTCATAGATTAACTATCTGAGTACTTGAAAGACTGAATTTATGTAAATCACACAGGTATTGGGTGTTCATAACCTACCAGCACAAAATGAGTATAAAATACAATATCAAACTTGAAATACTATATTAAGTAATTATGGTTCAGAGACCCAAACATGGTCATTTCATCAAACCTGTGAAAATCACAAACTTACACATGAGAATATCTTAAACATGATAGAAAGAATAGGATCTCATGGAAAAATTCATAACTTAGGGATTTATCCTGAATCAACTAAACATGACATGGAATTACAACATTCAAAATATGATATGACTCATTCCACTTGGAAGAACTTATAAGCATAAACTTGAAACTGAATTAACAAGAGATTCATAAAGATAGTTCAACTTAAACATGTAAAACTCATGATTTAAAACCAAAAAGGGTTCTTGGACTCCATGGGTGAAAGGGGACCCATGGATAAACTCCCGTATACCTTAATAGATGATTTCTTGAAGATTTCTTGAAGGTTTCTTGAACTTGAGGCTTTAATTCCTTGATTCCTTGTGAAAGGGTTAGGGTTTGTTCTTGACAAAAGAGGGGCCTTTTCTTGAGAGAATTTGTAAGAAAAAGGACCAATAATACACCTTGGGAGATCTAAATCATGTTTATGCACAAGTTGAGTGATAGGAAATGACCCAAATACCCCTTGGGCGTTTAAATCAAAAGTTGAACATATAGGCACCAGGCGATGCGGGCTCTGTCTCAGTGGACTAGCCTAGGAAATACGGGCTTTATCCCACTATACGAGGCTAGGTGATGCGGGCCTTATCTCACCAGACTAGACCAGGCGACATGGGCTTATCCCGGTGGCCTCACTAGTTTTCTTCTCCAAACACGCCCCTACGCTCGTCTGAAAATTTTAAAACTCACTTGACATATACTATTGACCTCCCTAAACATGAATCAACTTAAAAAAAATTAAGGTTGTAAAGTTCGATTGAAAATTTCGTAAAGTCTAAGGGTTTTGAAAGTAACTAAGTCCTCAACACTTTTTGAAATGTTCAAGTCTTGGACCCCTTAAACATGGAACTGAGAGCTGAATTGAGCTAAGATATTTATTGGGTATTACATACTTTATCCATATTTAAAGGAGATTGGGATCCCAAAGTTTACCTTGATTGGGAATGGCAATGCGAAAGAATCTTCAAGGTTTATATTATGAGTGAGATCGAACAATCCACATATGGCCTTAGGCACATTCAAGGTTTGCCCTTTGGATGGTAGGAACTTTTAAGAAATCCCAATCTAACATGGAGTTCCTTTAAAGAGTTCATGAGGTTAATCTATGTCTCAAAGGGATTTACAAAGCTTGACAATGGTGATCCAAGAAGACAAGCTTGCTCAAGATGGGTAGAAATTTGTGGAGTTCTAAGATACATTCTTATCCTTGATAATTGGTGTCATGCAAACTACATAACTCCTTCTATGGTTGACTATCTATGGATACCTCGAGTGTCCATGCATTTTATATACTTTTTGGAAGGCTTTAGAGTCTCAAAGAGCGTGAAGATTTCCTTTACCCAAGATGGGTACTATGAGGAGGTGTAGTATGACATATTCCCCTTAGAATTACAACACTTATGTTTGGGTACCAATAGGTTTGCATAACATAAGGTTCCAAATGTGAAAAATTGGCCTAATACTGTAAATAACCAATGGGGAAATCATATCTTTCCACCTACTCTTCCCAAAGTTCAAGGAAAGATAACCACCTACTCCAAGCCTAATAAAAATAAGAGTCAAAATATTGAGAGGAGTAAGGGAGTTCTGGGTGGCAATCTAAGAGAATAAAAAGGAGAGGTTGAGAGGAGTGAAATAAGGGGGTTGCCACCAGCTCAATCTAACTTTGTTTGTCCTTCTCATAGCAAGGACATGTGTATAGGTACTAACATGATAAGTTGAGGAGAACAAGTACCAAAAGAGAAGATTTGAAGAAGGCATTCTTAGATTCTCCGAAAGCTTATGAAAGACCTTCACCCCAAGGTAAAGAAAAATATTCTCAAGAGCTTCAAGGTAACATAGCTAACTCTTGCACTTTAGTACATGTGAATGATGATTGTGTGGATAGTAGCCTATTAAGTGTAAGTAGTAGCTTTCCTATGTGTGAGTATCATGAGTCTTTACCTCTTGTTGATGATTTACCCATTGAGAATGTAAATACACCAGTTGATCCCATTGATGAACGGATTGATTCTTCTTGTAATATCAATTTGAGTCCACTTAGTATTGAAACAAATGTGATAAATGATGAAACATTGTCTTGTGAAATTTTTGTTGATCAACTCATATACAAGACTAGCCCACCACTTAAGGATGTTTGTGATGTGATTAAGGAACCTCAAGTGAGTGATGATATCAAAAATCTTCGTCAAGTAAATAGGAGTGACCCTTTGATCATGACTTCTAATGAGGATCCTATTACTTGTTTGGCTCATAGGCATAACCATATATTTATAACATCTTTGACACTTGATAGTTGTCTTTTATAGAGTGAACTTGCATATTCTAAATCCTCTTCATGGATAGATCCTTCTTTCTTTAAGAACAATATCTTGTTTGAAGATAATGAAGTCACTCCAAGTGAATTACCTAGTGGTGTGGATAGAATTGATGATATAGCTCATATTGAGGGCTATATCCCATATAACAATTCACAATGGTGAGACAACATTCCTCCTAAGGATGTAAATCTCTTCTTTGAAGGTGGGAGTACTCTTGAGGTAAAGAGATGTAAAGTTTTGGAAATGATTGATCAATTGGGTGATGATAACTTCGAATTACTTGAATGTTTGAGAAACCCAACTAGTGATTGTTCCTATGAAAATGATTTGGTTATGATCCTTTATATGACACCCTACCCTTGTTTGATAAATATAGGTATAAATTTCTTGATTCTATGATAACTTGAGTCATGATACATTTGATGTTAGTGATGGTATGTGTCTACTTGAGGATTCCTCCGTTGCAAGAGAAAGTGTCAATTATTTGGAAATTGTTTCTTTTTTTACTTTGTGTGCCTCTAGTAATGAGATACTTATGGTGATGATCTTGAATATAATAGTGAGTATATACATGAGGACACCTTAGATGAAGTTAACTTGAGTGATACCTTTCTCTACTCCCTATTTTCTTTGGATGCTACTTATGCTAGCGTAGGGAGTATACCCTTTTGTTTGGGTAATACCTTTAGGTAAAAAGACTATTGTCTAGACCCATGTCTACGGCCACTCTATCCATTTGAACCTAGTGACAAATTTGAATGTGGTGATTTCCAAACACACAACTTGATGCTTGGTCTAGATGATAAGTAAAGTTTGAATAAGGATGTTGGTATCCTTCCTATAAAGAAAATACTTTCTAGGGGATTCATAATACACTTGATGGACCAATATTATTTAAGGGAAAGATATCCAACAAAGATGAGAGATTTTTAAAGAAGGGGAGCCATGAAAAGATCCAAGAGAGTTTGCCATTGTGTGTTTCCACTCTTAAACTAGGTTTCGCTACTTGTGGGTCAAGGAGAGAGTCTTCTCTCAAAACTAGTTTGGATGAATTTCATTTATGTGATACCCTTGTTCATTACTTGTGTGAAATTGATGACCCTTTACTTAAAGGTGGCATTATTCTTGAGACCCCGAGGATAAATGTGTCATTTTCTTTTTGGGGTGTTGCTTATATACTTACATCCTTGGTTGACATACTTGTTCTTAAGTTGTATGGATCACAACTTATGGAAACCAAGTTGATTATTTGTGTATGGAAGAGTCAATGGATGTTAAAGATTTCTTGCCACCTTCGTCGGGTTGGGCAATCTGAAGTATCTTATGGGACTCCTTTGAGCATGTGTAAAACCATAACTATAGGTAACCGAACTTCTTAGGGAAACCCATTTTTTTGGATTGGTATAGTTTCTAGTAGAGTCCCCGCTCTTACTAGTAGCATGACTCCATTAGTGAAATCCCTCTCTTGGGAGAATTGTTTGAAAGAAAAAGGTTCTATGTACTTAAGTGAATTGATTCCATCCGTATGTGCATTAAGTGCTAAATATTTTGAGCCAAATGTGATTCTTATAGACAATATCACCTTGGATGATGCTTTTATACTTGATTCCTTTTTAAACTACCTCTTTGTCTATGATGATATCCATGCTAGTCTTGGATTTGTTATATGTAGAGGTAGGGAACTTGTTGGTTGATCCACTTGGTTGAATGACAATGCTATATCGGTATTGTGGACTTTAAAACCAATTGAGGCACCGCTCTTAATGTGGTCTCTTAAATAGGTAATGAATCAATTATGTCTTATGGCTCCTAAGGTGAAGGTAGTCTTACCTTTTGGATTATTTGATTCAATTATGACCTTTGTGGTTTCCTTATCCCTTGATGAATCCATAACCAAATCCTTTGAACATTTTTCAATAAACTTCTAATGTTTAACATGGAGGATTCTTGGTTATAATTTAAGTGTGTACAACCTTTGTATGATGATATGATCGCTCATGCCAACCCTAACCCTTATACCATGAGGATTTTATGTTTGTTTGTCCTTCCCTTTTTTTTTGCAAGGTTTAGATTCGAGGTTGAATCCATTTCAAGAAAAGGAGGATGTTAAAATCCAAATGGACACAAAATCTTTTGAACACATTATTGAAGTCCAACATGAGGAGATCCAAGCCATGATTATCGAAATAACTCAAGAACACACTTGGAGGACCTTCTTTGAGCTCCTAAATCCACAACTTCATATGTGGTCGATTGCTTGGAGCTTGGAATACGTTTTGAAGAGACAAAAGACCCTACTAACTAAAGGAGAAGGTCATGATAAGACCCTCGAAGAGCTCAACCAGCCATTCCATGAACCGCCTAAGAAAGCAAGTGAAAGAAGGATCACAACCTCACAAGGATGACCAGGACAACGACCAGCTAAGGAGGCGATGACCAGTCACCAAAACTGTCCCTCTAGGACAGAATATCATTATCGGTAATCTTTTTAATTAGTGCATGGGCCACTATGGGGCCTTAATGTAATAATTTAGTCTTAAATTATAAATAGATAGCTTTAGGTCTTTCTTCCTTAGTCTAGTTTTGATATTGAATGATGAATTCATAAAAACTCCATTGGGAGTGTTGAGTGCTTGAAAAAGCCAATGTTGAACCTTATTTAGTAACAGTGGTTGTAATGGAGATCCTATCCCCTTTGTGTTTAACGTAAGATTTAGGTGCTCATTGGCAATCATTAAGGAAGGTTATAGGGTTTGAAATACCCTTTTGATTGCCCTTTTATTATATTCTTGTGTTTATCTTTCTATCATTATAATTCTATCCCACTTTCATTTTTTACATTTAGATTCACGTTTTCATAGAGAGGATTGCATCACAAGGCCCCAACAATACCATGAAATGAAAGAAAGCATCAAACATCTAAAATAGTCCGCCTTCCTAAAGATGGAGGGCTCACCAACTCGGATAGTGTTTGACCAAATCTTAATATTGTACCGGACGGTGAGAATATGCCTACTAACCTACATCATGAGACAATGTAGCCGCTCGATTACGATCAATACGTGAAATTTATTGGCATGTAGAATAACCCAAAACAACATATACTTTATAGAAAATAGACAAGAGCATAGGAAAACAACTTACAATATAGAAGTCAAAACACATGGCCATGAATAAAGGCTTCAAATAATCTCTTAAAAGCATATACTTAATTTTTCTCTTTAATTCTGAGCTAGATGCTGTCTCGACATTCTATTTATCCACGGGCTAAATGGGTTCGGCATTAACTCGTCGGTCAAGCCCCCAACCTATGTTTACCGCAAGGATCGGAGACTCTACTCTCTAATACGACAAAAAATCACAAGCATACAATGATTATCCATATTTCATGATAGAATCAATTCTGCATAGACAAAACATAGTTTCAGGCAATGAGTCTTTCAAACTCATGCCTTCTTATTTAATCATCTATCTCTCTTTAAAACCAATTTTAGTTTCTTTAAATCATTCGTCCTTCTTGAAAATTCATCTCTTTCTCTTTAAGGGTATTCTCTAAAAGGTATCATCATACCTAGACTTGTAAGCCATATAAATATATCATCTCTAATTTTTAACCCTTCTTTCAAAAACATATAGCATTAAACACTAAAATGATTCAAATATCAAATAAGAGTTCTTTTTCAAATTGACATACAAGTTTAAGTAAAGCATCTTTCTTTTAAGGTTTCTGTAACTCTTAAAGATGGTCATCTCTTTCATAATCACATACAATTTCCATGAGAAAACAAGAACATTTAAATACAAGAAACACCCTTTGAATTCATATAAATGGCAATGTGTAATTTGATAATAGAAGCATTTGAAACTCAACCTTTTCATCATTCATTAAATAGTCCACAACACTAGTTAAATGCATAAACTTTATCATAAAAGGGGTTCATACTTCGTGCTCTTCAAATAATTCAAAACCCGTGTCATATATATACATATATAATTTAAAGTATTGTACAACATAATTTTCAATCCCATGAGTAGTAAGGTTGTTCTACATACCTTTTGACAGAAGGAATTTGAGAAAACTTAACTTTGAGCCTTGAATTTGGAACCCTAACTTGAAATTGATGTAAAGACTTACTTGATTTGAAGTTGTTCCACCTGCCCTTGATGATGAATTGATGAGAAAACATTGAGGAGGAATCTTAATCTTTAATCCTTCTCGAAACTTTACAATTGGGAGTTTGGGGTTCTTAGAAGAGAGGAGATATTAGGGATTTAAGAATGATCTTAATAGTTTAGGATAATTCTAAGGATTTAAAATGGATTGGGAGAGCTACATGGGGTGAAAGGGCCAGCTTTCCCCTGATTTAATAAAGAAAAGCGAAATTTTACATCTGGTGAAGGGGGGTCATATCGTAGGACTGTCACGATCCAAAAAAGGACCTGGCCTTAATGGATATCTTGAGTCCGTCGAGGATCGACGACCACCCTATTTTCCTGGTCAATCAGAACACAACACCTATATAACAGCAAGAGCAGATCTAAGAGATCATATATATGAAATAGAGAAACCAAATTGAGGTTCTAAGTACTCAACAACATCCCAATCCACAATTATCCACAAAGCCTCTAAAACTACAAAACACAACCTAAGTTGGGACATGCCCCCGACAATAGCCAAAAGATACAATAGAACAGTCTGAGACACAAATGAAACCACAATTATAAAATGAAGGTCTTTCGGAGAATAGAAGCTCACCACTTCAATCTGACTCACGAGCTATACAACGATCACCTAGTCACTATGTAAAAAAAGTAGAAGTATCTTTGTATCCTGCATCGCATAGGGATACAGCATCCGAAGATGATTAGCAAGTTGAACACTAACATGTAACTCGGAGAAGGGATAAAATAATGCCAAGTCAGAAATTATAGTAAAATCCACCTGCACACAGTATATATATATTTATAACATGCTGGGATAGGGAAAAATTCTTAGCAAGAACATAAAATATTATCCTGGGTTGTGTAGCGTAACCGTCATAATAGTATCCACGGGATATATAGGCCCCATCTCTTACCCCCTGGTAGGGCCATAGGGTGTGTAGGCACACGAACCAGGGAATAATCATAACATATATGCATAGAGGCCTCGAACCTCCCAACCATATATCAAGGGTGACATATACATCCGATCATAAAGCAAGGGTGACTCGAATACCCGGTCATTTTGACACCCGCGCTGGCAAATGCGGTTTTTAATGGTGGTCCTTCGGGACCTCCACTTTCATGGATTAGCTACACAACCTCCTTTAATCCCAATTAAAACATTTTTCACATAACCCATTCATTTAATCAAGGAGTCATTCTTTTAGGCAATATCAAGTGTTAGCATCATACCCACTATAGGTTTCAAGCGAATGTCATCATGCCAAATCAAATAGCCAATGGGACTCTAACCCACTAAACAATAGGACTCCGACCCATCTATCCAACTATGACTCTAACCCATCGGCCAATAGGACTTTAAAATATTTAGCCAATTGAGACTTAAACCCGTTTAGCCATCTGGACTCCAAAGTTCCATTTCAAAATCAATACATGGCCATAAAGGTCTTTCAAATCATTCATGTTTCATTAGCCTTTTTATGCAATTGCCATAATTCAAGAGTAGTTCAATGTGCATATACTCATATTAAAAGCCAATTTCACAAGATTGGATTGGAGTTATACCAATTCAATTATCAAAATTCACAAATTTGGGGGAAACGATAACCCCCTAGTTTATTCAACATGCCCATATGATCTTGTACGTAATTATACATCCAAGTACCAAAAGTTATTCATATTTGTACTTGTTTTATGAGCTAAAACATGTTAATAGTATTGTGTTTAAGCTAAAATTGTATTCCCATGCTAATGGATATGATTAGTCATTACAGGTATTGATTATGATGAAATTTAACATGTTTTAATGCATTATCAAGATGCCTTTGGATTATGGGAGCACTTGGAGTAACATACAGAGCACAAAGATATTGGAACAAGGTTCGAAAGCATGGCACAAAGTCTGGGATCAACATTATATATATGGAGCTGGTACAGAGGCTGGTAAATCTCAAATTATAATTTCCAATAGAGGTCCGCAATATCTCCATGCCATAGAACCTAGTGTCTACGATGAGCTCCGCGACATGGAGTTAAGTATTTTTTGTGTCATTCAGACCAAGTATAAAAGGGACACTTAAGCATAATTGAAAACATCTTGGCATACGTATAGAAAAGGCAAAAACAATTATGGGTGTTTTATTAGGGTTGTTCCATTTTTTATCTTTGAACATTGAGTTTGGTACTATTAATTTTATTTCTTTGATGTTAATTTCGAACATAAGTGGCTAAACACCCTTGTTCTGGGGTTGAGGCCGAGAATATGATTATATTTCTATATATTTAGAGTGGTTAATGTTGATTTATTGCATAGTTTTTTCTTATTCACTTGTTTCTACTATTTTAATAAATGACCACCATTAGAATACATCAATAATCCCTTTTTGAACCCAAAAAGAGGATCATTGGGCTAGATCGAAGAGTTTAAGGAGCTCATATCCTTCGACATAATGAAGGATGTGAAGTAGCAGTAAGAATAAGAATATACCTAGAAGCCTTATTTGGTTTAATTGCAGGAAGATAACTTAAAGAATTTAAATGGATTATTGCATCCCGGCTCAACGATGTAGTTGCAATGTCCTTTTAGGTAGAAGATTAGAGGCTCAAAAGACCATGATCATAATCTAAATCCTGGGAATCAATAACCCGATAATCAAAACGATCACGATAATGATAGAGATTAATAGGATTATTAATAGTGCCTCAACCCTATAATTCTCTCTCGTATTGTTTACAACCTAGCTGACATTGTGATTGTCATACTTTGTTATTAATTTAGTTGTTAAATTATTTAATAAATTGTTTAACCCATTTTAATAATCTTAAGAACTTGAATACATTATTGTCAAAACTGAAGTTAAGTAAATTACTAATCAAGTAGTCCTCGTGGGTCAGATATTTGATTCTTTGAGTCACTATATTACTTGTACGATTGCGTGCATTTGCTTATGCAATAGACCACAACAAATTTTTAGTGTCGATGTTGGGGACTCAAATAATTAGTAATTTCTAAATTTTTTCTTTTGCTAATAAATTTAAGTGTTAATAACTTGATCTTAGAGATAGACTTTTGCAAGAAAAGTAACGTATCGGACTGGCAAGAGCAAAAGAACTAGTTTGAGCCTTATTCGAAACCTGAACAGATATTTTATCAAAGGCGAAGAGCAGCAACACTTCAATACCCAATTCAATAGATTCAAATGGGAGATCAGGTGAATCCTAATCAAGTTATTCCAGTTGCTCCAACTCCGGTAGCTCCAGCTGCTCCTGCTATAGCATAAGCTAGAACTATTCGTGAAGTGGCAATCCTACTTATGAACAATACTACTAATTGCATCCACAAACCAGATGTGGGTGGTCGATTTGAATTAAAGCAGAATATGGTGCAACTCTTACATACGAGTGGACAATTTACAGGTTTAACTCATAAGGACCCACAACAGCACATATAGAACTTTCTTGAGATCAGTGATACCTATATTTCTACTAGGTATCGACTGATTATGTTAGACAGACTCTCTTCTCCTTTTCTCTATTGGGGGAAGTAAAGAGGTGGTTACATGCTGAACCACCGAGCTCCATCACTTCCTAAGATAATTTGGCTCGAAAATTCCTTATTTGATTTTTTCCCTCTGGGAAGATAGCATATTTGAGAAGTGAGATTCTAAGTTTCAAGAAGAAAGATGGAGAGAATTTTACCAATCTTGGGAAAGATTCAAGGATTTCCCTCATCATCATCAGACTAATGATATGCTAGTACATACTTTCATTAAGGGTCTTGAGCCAAATACCAAGATTCTCCTGGATTCGACAGCAGGTTGGCAGGCTCTAAAAAAGACGTATGATGAATTATAAACATTGTTGAATAGGATTTCACAGGGGAATCTTGAGTGGCATCCTGATGCAAGAAGTGCTCCAAAGAAAGTTGCAGATGTGCAGAAGGTTGATCAGTTTATGGCTATATCAGCGCAGACATTACAAAATTAGATAACTGTGCAATTTTGCAATATGAATCTGGGGGTCACACAGTCCATACCAACAACAGCAAATATAGTTCATCAAGCTTAGACATGGTATGGGGTTTGCAAAAATAGTGATCATACAGCGGATGCTTGTGCTGCTAATCCAGAGATTATAAATTATGTAAGAAACACTAATCGTCAAGGATATCAAAACTTTTAAAATAATTACAACCCTAACTAAAGAAATTATCCTAATTTCTCATGGGGTAGAAATCAGGAACAAAATGCAATTCAATATCATGGGCCAGTAAATCAGAACCAACAACAGCATGTTCCAGGGAATCAATCCACAATTCAATCTAAAAATATTAAAGAGATGCTGAAGTAGATTATGTCTACTCAAGAATAGTTGGTAGATGATGTGATGAACCAACAAATGGTTACAAAGAACTTGGAGGTTCAAATGGGTCAGATTGCAGCAGCATAAAACACTAGGCCTCAGAGAGGTCTGCCTAGTGATACTAAGCCAAATCAAAAGCAGGTGAATACATTCACTACTCAGAGTAGGCTACAGCTAAAGGAGCCAGAACCTAAGTAGGTGAATCACAAAGCCACTGACAATGAAAAACAAAGGATAAAGAGAAAGTTGCAGAAAAAAAAACTAAAAGCAAGGAAATCAAAGTGTAAAGTATGAAGTTACCTTTACCTTTTCCATAAAGGCTGCAAAAATGCCAAGAGAAAGTTTGTTACAAGAAGTTTATTGATGTATTAAAATAGGTTTACATTAACCTACCTCTCGTTGATGTTTTGCAGAATGTACCAAAATATTCTAAGTATATAAATGGTATCGTGGACAAAAATCGCCTGACTAAATATGCTACTATGGTAGTTACTGAGGAGTACACATCACAAATCCAAAACAAGTTACCTATAAAGATGAAAGATCTAGGGAATTTTACCATTCAAATTACAATCGGGAAATCAATAAGCGCTCGAGGTCTCTATGATCTTGGGGTGAGCATAAATCTTATGCCCACATCATTATTCAAAAAAATGGGGCTAGGCATCCCAAGACCCACCATAGTTGTTTTGCAGTTATCAAATCGTTAGCTTACCAAACCAGATAAAATTGTTCAAGATATATTGGTGCAAGTGGGGTCACATACCTTCTTAGTAGATTTCATTATTCTTGATTTTGATACATATCTGAAAGCCCCATTTATTTTGGGATGTCCCTTTTTAGAAATTGGGTATTCATTGATTGATGTAACTGTAGGATAGTTGACCATGTGTGCTCATGACAAGGTTGAGGTGTTTGATATATAAGAGGTAATGAAGTTGCCTGAAGTATAAAAAGAACTGTCCGTTATCACAGTCTTAGATCTTGAGTTTGACTTTCATCTTATTATGTCCAAGGATCCTTTAGAGCGAGAGCTCTACTTTCTCATCTGTTGAGGAAGCACTGAAGCTAGAGCTCGAAGCTCTACTTTCTCATCTGAAATATGCTTTCCTTTATGATGATGATATTTTTTCTGTGATTTTGTCTGTAGGTTTATCTAATGTACACGTGAAAGAGGCATTGATAATACTGAAGAGAAGGAAGAAGGTAATAAATAGTAGATATCAGATATTTAAGGAATCAATCTTGCCCTCTGTTTGCATAAAATATTTATAGAGAAGGGATATAAAGCAAGTGTGAAACATCATCAAAGATTGAATCATGTAATGAAATAAGTAATTAGCAAAAAAGTTATTAAGTGGCTTGATGCTGGGATAGTTTATCCTATCTCAGATAGTAAATGGGTCAGTCCTATGCAATGTGTTCCAAAGAAAGGAGGGATGACTATTGTGACAAATAAGAATAATGATTTGATTCCAACTCGTATAGTGACTGGGTGGAGGATCTGTATAGATTACAGAAAGTTGAATAATGCCACTCGGAAGGATTACTATCCCTGCCCTTTTATTTATCAAACGATGGACAGTTTGGCGAGACAGCAATATTACTGCTTTATGGAACAGAAAGTTGAATAATGCCACTCGAAAGGATTACTATCCCTGCCCTTTTATTTATCAAACGATGGACAGTTTGGCGAGACAGCAATATTACTACTTTATGGATGGGTATTTAGGCTATAATCAGATAGTCATAGCACCAGAAGATTAGGAGAAGACAACCTTCACTTGTCCTTATGGCATTTATGTATTCAGATGTATGCCCTTTGGTCTATGCAATGCACTAGTGACTTTCCAGAGGTGCATGATGGCTATCTTCTACGATATGGTGGAAGATTTTGTCGTGGTATTTATGGATAATTTTTTCATTTTTGGTAATTCATTTAATGTATGCTTGCAGAACTTAGATAGGGTCTAAGCTCGGTGAGAAGAGACTAACCTTGTATTAAACTAGGAGAAGTGCCACTTTTTGGTCAAGGAAGGTATCGTCCTTGGTCGTGAGGTTTCACATAAAGGACTTGAGGTGGATAGAGCCAAAGTAGAGGTCATTGAGAAACTACCATATCCAGTGTCAGTGAAAGTTGTAAGAAGTTTCCTCTAACATGTAGGGTTTTACAAATTTTTTATTAAAGATTTCTCAAAGATAGCAAGTCCCATGTGCAAGATTCTAGAGAAGAGGTAAATCTTGACTTTGGGGTTGAGTGTAAGAAAGCATTTTAGAATTTGAAAAGAAGATTGATAGAAGCACCCATTTTGATTGCTCCTGATTGGGCATTGTTGTTCGAGCTGATGTGTGATGCAGGTGACGTGGTTGTTGGAGTAGTATTGGGGCAGTGCAAAAATAAGGTATTTCATTTTATCTATTATGTAAGTAAAACCATAGATGCTTCCCAGGTCAATTATACAGTCACAGAGAAAGAGATGTTTGCACTTGTATATGCATTTGACAAATTTAGAGCGTATTTGGTAGGTACGAAGGTAATTGTTCATATGGATCATGCTTCTATACGGTATTTATTCAACAAGAAATATGTGAAGCCAAGGTTAATCAGGTGGATTCTTCTGTTCCAAGAATTTGATTTGGAGGTTTGTGATAGAAAAGGAGCTAAAAATCAAGTGGTTGACCACTTATCGAGACTTAAAAGTCATGAGTCATATTGTTGTGATACATTTTGTATTCGGGAGGAGTTTCTGGATGAAAAATTTATGACACTAGATATAGCAGAGGTTCCATGGTATGCTGATATAGTGAATTTGTTGGTTAGTGGCATGTATACTCCAGACGCCACAAGTCAATAGAAGAAGAAGCTATTCCGTGGTTCTTGCTCATACATATGGGATGAGCCTTATTTGTTCAAATAAGGTGCTGATAGAATTGTGAGAAGATGTATTTCAGAAGCTGGATCCAAACAGATGCTGAAAAGTTGCCATTCATCACCTTACGGAGGTCATCATAGAGGTGAACGGGCATCAAGAAAGGTATTACAGTCTAATTTCTTTTGGCCTACATTATTTAGAGATGCTATATCTTATGTGAGAGAATGTGATCAATGCCAGAGAATGGGAACTATCTCAAGGCGCCATAAAATGCCCCTGAATAATATTCTTGAAGTTGAGATCTTCGATATGTGAGGGATCAATTTTATAGGCCCGTTTCCATCATCGAATGGTAATTTACATATTTTGGTGGTTGTATATTATGTGTCCAAGTGGCTAGAAGCCGTAGAACTCCCCACTAATGATGCTAGGGTGGTGAAGAAATTTGTCAAGAAGAATATATTTTCTCATTTTGGTATACCCAGAGCAATCATTAGTGATGGAGAAATGCATTTTGTAAATCATTGGTTCAACAACTTGTTGGCAAAGTATGGAGTCAGACACAAGGTAGCCACTGTGTATCATCCACAGACGAGTGGCTAAGTGGAAGTATCCAATAGATAAATAAAGCAAATTCTGCAGAAGACAATTAATGGTCAGCGTAAGGATTGGTCGGTTAAGATGGATAATGCACTGTAGGCGTATAGGACAGCCTATAAAACGCCTATTGGGACCACTCATTATCGCTTGGTGTATCAAAAAGCATGTCAGTTGCCTATAGATCTTGAGTGTCAAGCTTATTAGGCAGTGAAGAAATTAAATCTTGATCCAAAGATGTCAGGCAAGAAAAGAATGTTATAATTGAGTGCACTCAATGAGTTTTGCTTACATGCGTATGAAAATGCAAAATTATATAAAGAGAAAATCAAAAAATGGCATGATAAGCAAATTATGACACGAGTCTTTGAGCCTGCCAGCAAGTGTTATTATTTAATTCCAGGATAAAACTATTTCTAGGAAAATTGAGATCCAAGTGGTCTGGACCCTTTGAAGTGGTGAAAATAACTCCTCACGGGTTGATGAACTTTGGCGTGAGGACAAAAGTACTACGTTCTTGGTAAATGGGCAGAGAGCTAAGCATTACTGGGCGGATCATGTGGACAAGAACAAGACGTCATCATGTTTGAAGAAGAATGAAATTGAACTTGGTCATGCCACGATATTAAATAAGGCATTGCGTGGGGGACAACCCAGAATGTAATGTAAAAGCTTAGTTTATTTCCTTCTTATTTAAAAAAAAAAATCAAAAATACAGAAAGATATGTCAAGCCACGACCAAAACTAAGGAGCTAGGTGGGAGGCAACCCACTTTTTTCTTATGTATTTTTGTTGTTTTTGTGAGATTGCAGGAATAAGGAACTTCAAGGCATGGGAAAAAATCAAAAGTGAGTAAAATTTTGTGTTTTTTAGGCTATCAGGTATGTAAAAAGAGTATTAAGTTGGTGCGAAACAAAGTCAAGAAAAGGGGGGACAAAATTCCCCTTAAGGCACAAAACAGTGAGCCACCGCGATGGCTCCATGCCACAGACCTTATCCTCCGCGATAGGGTCCATGTCACGGACCTTATCCTCCGCGATAGGGTCAGTGTCACGCTTAGAGAGAATTTGCAAATGCAAATTTCAGTAGCTCTCCGTGATAGCCCTATTCCATGGAGCCTATTGCAGAGACTAAGCTCCGTCACACAGAGGAGTAAATTTTTTGGGTTTTTATTTTAAAAGGTCGGATTTTACCCGTGCCCACCCCTTATAACTCGAATTCACCCCTTAGTTCCCCTAAATCCCTAAATTATCTCCCCAATTTCCCAACCTAACATGCCACTCTCCTTATTTCTCCAAATTCCCCCAAGCATGTCACGCCTCAAGCACCAAAATAAAGAACTCCTCTTCTCTTTGAAATCTCGACACAGGTAATTGCATTTTTATTTTGCTCTCTCATCCCTGAATGCTTAAGTTAGATTCTCGCCATGAATGATTCAATGTTAAATCTGGAGATTTTAGCACTTTGAGTTATGGTATTTATACATCGAGTTATGGGTAAATAGTTAATCACTACAATGTGCGATTTTATGAGCTTGACTCATTCCACATCGTTTGAACTGTAACAATGATATGTCTGTAGAAATTTGATTTGAACTATTTCTTGGTGAGTTTGATGGGTCATATTACTTGGTCTTGCATTACATGCAAGAATCAAAGTAGAACATAAAGGTCATTAGGGAGTCTTGTGATGTTCTGCAAAAACAAACTCCCATCTAGTGTGAGTTGAAAAGGGGAAGTCTGAGTACCTTATTTCACATTTTGCGCACCTATATTCACAACCAAGTGTGGGTGGCCCCCAACTCCTCACACTTGTTGTTTACCACTCTAGCCTAATACTGAGTAACATGTGGCGGTGAGTTGGTTTTTTGTGCATAGGAGCATAGAGTGATGGTTGCAAGTGTGAATAATATAGCTTGAGTTTGTTAAGTTTGATATAAGGCTCACAGTGTAGATATGGTGCGTTCTAGTTGATACAAATTGTTTCATTCCTGAGTATTTGAGTACGATGTCTTTGTGCATACATAGAAATCATGGCAGTTTGTGAAGAATTATAAAAGGTCGTAATCATGCAAATATGTATCACACTCCTGGTAACATAAGTAGTTGAATAGAAAACGAGTTTTGATTAACGGCGTCTATGATAAATATGATGTAAGTTACTACTTTAGACTCAGGGTTGAACATTTTTTCTTTGTGAGTCTTACACCTGTGCCTTACCTGAAGTTGCAATGCTACCATGTTTATGAGTTGAATTAAAAGAAAATGCTAATTTGATAATGGTGTGAGGGTGAAATCCTATGGAAGTAAGTGTGGTGGATTTTTGAAGTATGAGAAAAACAACACCCAAGTGGTTAAATGTGTGTGCTCTGGTGCTGTGAAAGTGAAGTGATAATGTTAAACAGGGGAAGTCTGAGTACCCTGGTCTCATATCCTGTGCACTTATGCTAGCAACTAAGTGTGCGGTGGCCTCAAAACCCTTCCACACTTAGTATTTTCTAGATAATAGGGATGTCATGCCTAACTTGTTTGTTGAATTGTTTTGACTGACAGGTAATATGGACAGTAGACAGCAAAAAGGGCAGGATATTACTGGCCCATCTGAGCCTTCCTAAAAGAGAAACAGGCCGACAGGCTGGGTACCGAGAGCTCCTGCAGTTCCCCGTGGTCAGTCACAGATATATGGAACTAGATGGGTAGAAGAAGCCGGAAAGAAATGGTATGCAAAGCACAATGAGACCAAATATGCCCCCGATGAGTTCATAAATCGGGCAAGATTACCGAGTGAGTACCCTAGCATGGTACGGAGGTTGGAGCAGCTACACATGAATTTCCTATTTGAGCAGCCCACAAAGTGAAAGTTGTACCTTATTAGAGAATTTTATGCCAACTGGACTCAGGGATCCCGATTCTAAAGTAAAAATCCGTGGACAAGTAGTGACTTTTTCGACCCATGATTTGAATGCAATCTCAGGTACTCCAGAGGCAGATTCATTAACTCAGAGGCAGCTAAACATTGCCCCACCGTATGCCGACATCAGACATCTGTTATACAGCAATAGATCGACCGTTAGGTGGGTTCATCACGGAGAGAGCGGCCTCTACCTGATATTCCCATATGCCCAAATAAATAGGAAGGCACACATGTAGTTGAAAATGATCTGTCATTTTCTTATTTCGGGCAAGCACATGACAGATGTTACTCGTGATAAGGTCTGCCTGATTTATTCTCTGATGCGGGATGATATTAATATCAATGTGGGTCCTGTTATCCTTTCCTCGATAAAGAAGGCACGCTACCATCAGGAGTGCAGATATAGATTCGGTGGGTTGTTGACCAGGTTTTTATGGAGTCACGAGATTGAGGAGGAGGCGCTAGATTACAGACCATTGGTGGACACACTCCCCATAGATGTGACCTGGACTAAGGGATTGGATGTAGCTCGTGGTCCAGTGCTTACTTTGCTCGAGCGTCATGTTTGGGATGATGATATCACAACCCGTACGTATGGGTTACAGATGCTGCAGCTGAGAGTAGGTGGGTGACCAGCCATGAGGAAGGAGATTTATGTGGAAGAGCTAGATTACCCACTTGGTCATCATGCCCAGACATTGCAGAGGATAGGCCCAGATTTTGTAGAGCCTGTTGATGATGACGTGCCCACAAACGAGGAGTGACAGATGAGAAATTCGGATATAGAGTCAGCGAAGGAAGAAGCAGTGGACCCATATTTGAAAGCAGAGGAATGCGGTCCATATGTCGATGATAACATGGATGATCCCTGATTAGGGAGTGCTACACCACCTCATTACTTGGTTATGTCTGCAAGCACTAAGGGCAGTACTATATTTTAAGTATGGGTGGTGGTTCTTATTCTTCACACCTTTCATTTGCTACTTCTATCTTTTTGTTATTTGTGGATATTTATCTATTGTTGATGTGTCTTTTATTGACATTCTAACTATTTGGTCTGTAATAGTTAGTAATTATGATATTTTCTAACTTGGTAATTCATAGTAGTTTCTTTACTTTGCTTAGTTCATTACCTGTAGTTTCTTTTTTTTTTCTTATCTAAGTTTAATTCAATTTTAGGAGTAAATTTTTTGCCCTTAAGGTAACTTTAATAAATCGTCATAGGTTAGGTGTCTTTCTCTATGATGGATGGATGACGACCGTCTTAAAGGGTTTAGTCTTAGAAAATAAATAAGTGAGAAGAACCCAACCACAACTCTAGGTCGAGGTAATTTATGTTGGTCCATATGGATACATGACATAATAAACACTTGTTTTATAAAGAAACATGTTAAACTTTAAAGAGGGATGCTAGTTTTAGACACCCATTCTCAATTGTGTAACTATTGGTTTGCTGGCTTAATTTTGAATTTATACAATTATTAGATCGAGAGCCTGTAGTAATCCTACTTGAATCTCGCATGCACCAAGTGTGAGTGAGATTATCTAGTTATTTCACATGCATAGCAATGTCTATAACTAACCTGGTGTGTCTATAAAGCAAAATAAAGGGTGTTGGATTTAGGAGATAATGTAGGCATTTTGTTGATAGCAATGTTGTAGACCTCTTTTACCTACCCTTGCGAATATTCCTAGTGATCCCTGTTGAGCCTACAGCCTACTTTCTTTGGCAGCCTCACATGTAGTCTATACTCCTCCTTTGTTTGACCTTAAATTGATCCAAAGCTCCTGGCACTTTAGTGAAAAATTAGTCGAGTAAGGAGTTGAAAAACAAGTAGGAAAAAGGTGATAGTTGTAACGCCCCAAGAATACACTCTGGGCGCCACACGGTTCTTACAGTCCCGAGAGACCACAAGCTAACCCACGAGATGGTACATGTTGTGAGCACTAAACAAAACTGATGACAAAGAGAACGTGCAAAATTTAACTGAACCGCCATAAGGTTTTTAAAACTGAAATCAACACCGAAATATGACGTTAAAGTCTGAGAACATATTGAAAAATGACTAACTGTCTGTACTAGTTTGAAAACCTCTAACTGGATAACTGAGGAGTTGATGGGACAAGCCCCCAGCTAACTCTGATTGTCTGCTAAAACTAAGAAACTTAAATAAACATAACTAGTCCTCGGAACATGAGGACTCACAACTGTTGCTGCTACTGATGTACTGGGATAACTAGGTATGGTCGAAAACCTGAGCGTCCAAACCTATGATATGAAACATCATAGCGCAAAAAAAAAGTATGCAATCAGTACTTTGAATGTACTGGTATGCTAAATGGGGGAAGGTTAAGATGCATGAGTTTATGTGCATAAATGATAACCAACTGAATGACTAGCATGGGATAACTGAACATGAAGTAATAACTAACTGAATGATATGAAGTAACTTAGTAAACATGCATGGAGTAGAGACTGTCTGGTTAGCATGAGAATACTGAATATAAATGCGTGAAAGCTGTAAAATTTGAAAATGTATGACCAAGCATATAATATGTTTCTGATATAGGATTAACTAAAATACTGAAATTTGATAACTGAATACCTGATAAACTACATGTTATGGTCAAGCAAAAACTGAACTGAGTTCTGAACTAAATACTGAAACTAAAACTGTAGGAGGTATCATCTAACCGACATGCCCTATGCTGAACTAATTGGGGTCCAACCTGTAACCACAGTTGGAAGGGTGCTAATATTGTGTTACAGGTACTAACAATGGCTGTGGAGTCAGTCCTAACTAACGGGTGACCTATGAGATCAGTCCTAACTAGCAGGTGATCCCTGAGAGCGTCAGTCCTAAACTAACAGGTGACATCTCATAACCTATGCTGGTTACATAGTTTTGGAACTTAGAGATTGCTTCTAAAGACCCAGTCCTAACTGATGGGTGATCCCCTATCCCTAAGCTCGCTCGGTGCTGAATCCTACTCCCAACTGACCTGACACTGATTACGGGACTAAGCTAAGCTTAACTGAAGAGGGAATTGACTCAGATTACTGAACTGATCTAAGTTTGACTAATATGATAACGGAATAAACTGATAAAGCTCATACATGTCTGAAACTATTCTAAAACTACTAAGACTAAGTAAACAGTAAAATTTTGGGTATTCATAACCACCAGGACTTGATAACAGTAACAACACGGTCACATGAAAGCTTTGAAACCATGGAAGGAAATTATTGTTCACAATTATTCACTTAAGCATTTCATCAATTACATAGGGACCAAGACTTTAACATGAGGATACTTCTAGGCAAGATGAGATGGCACGATCACATGGAAAAATCATAAACTAAGGAGTTATTCTGAATTCTCATGAACATGATATGGAAAGCACAACATTTAAAACATACTATAAAGCATTCCACTTGAAAAAAAATTTCCAAAATCTTATCTTGTAAATATATAATAAGTAGTCATTGTTCAAAACCCAATCATTTAGACATTTCATCAAACACTTGAAATTTATGGTTTAAACTAAGCATGGTATAGCTTTAAAACTTGTATTAATATCATGATTTCACTTCTAAGATCACCAATTAGGGTGTAAATTTAGCAATCAACACCATTAAATCATGTAAGGTTTAATATCACCAATAATTTTATGAAAACATGATAAAAATTTGGAATTCATGTAAGTTTATGGACATAATTCATAAAATATGTAATAAGAGATGTTTTCAATGAAAATAGATTGTAAAAATAATGTATAATCAAAATTCATAAAAGTTTCATGGAGAAAAATCATTATAAACATGTAATTTCATGATTTAAAACATAAAAGATTGATTCTTGTACTCCATGGATGAAAAGGGCCCATGGATGAACATCTAACATACCTCAAAAGCTTGAATCTTGAAAGAGAGTAGCTTTTCTTGAAGGTTCTTGAATGGTGGTGCTTTGATTTTTTGTTCTTGGGAATAGAGGAGGGTTTTTACGGGAGTTGATTTGAGGAAGATGGGCAAATAATGCCCCTTTTTGAGTTGTTATACGTGTTTGGACAGCTGGGGATGAGAGAAAAAGGCTAAACTACCCCTTGGCCCCTTTTTCCCATGTAAATGACCTTCGTGGCACAACCCACAAAAATGGGAATGGGCCTCGCGCGCGCCTTCCAGAAATAGGAATGAAACGCGCGTCGTGAGCCTATCGCAAGAGCTTACTGTCTCACACGAAAAATGTCATAACTTTTACCTTGGGTATCGGTTAAAGGCAAAATTGGTATCGTTGGAAAGCTAATTCAATTATCTATCTTTTGGTGGGTCTTGAGCTGAAAAATTCCACATATATTAAAATTTAGACACATTTAAAGTAGACCTTTGTAGAATTGAATACCAAACTTTGGACAAATCAAAGGATCTTAGCTCAACTTGGCTCTAAATGATTTCTATGAACACTTTTAACCTCATGATCATTTCACACACTAGTATAAAGATAATGATACTTATATTCACATGAGAATCACTTGGATTATGGCTTATATACGTAGGAACAAAGGTTTAAAGACTAGCCCAAAAATGTGGGGCATTACAATAGTAAAGCCCCAAAATATAGCTATTGGTGTCAGAATTGAGGTACAATAAGGTCGAGAGTTAGGTGATGAAAAGAATAAAGAATGTTCAAGAAAAAATGAATAATGTGTTGAATAAGTAGACTCCTTTTCACAGTACTTATGAATCGGCTTAATGAGATGAGGCCAAAACAAAAGAAAAAAAGAAGATATATAAGGTAAAGAATTGGTTGTTAATTAAGTGTTTTTAGTGTTCTTGTGATGTATTAAAGCGCTTAGGAAAATTAGACACTATTTTTAGCAAAATATTTCCTACCCGTCCCTTAGCTTACACTACACCCTTTGAAGACCTATTTGATCCTTAATCTTAACATTCGACTATTAGTGGAGTAATACACTAAGTGTCACGACCCAAAAACAAGGGTCATGATGGCACTTGTTGCGGAGTACCTTGACAAGTAGCACTATCATCCAAACTGATAACAAAAGGAAAAAAAAAAACAGAAAACCTAAGGTAAGGCTTTTAGAATAAAGCCGAACCATACAAATAATCGTAACAATACGGAAAGAACTTATTCAAAATACTGATCATGCCCAAAATCAGGTGTCAATAGTGTAAGAACTACTAATACAATTCAAGAGTCAAATACATTAGAAAAATAACCACAAAGGAATAATATCTATCTATGAATACTAATAAACACATAACTAATACAGAAATATAGAGGTGAGCTTCGGGCGCATGAATGTCCAATCGCTACCTTGGAAGCTCCAACAATCGTCCGAGTCAACTAAGCTGAGGCACATTAGGGCTAGGATCTGCACCAAAAAGGCATAGTAGGCATGAGTACAGTCCACTTGTACTCAGTAGATATCATAGACCGACAAAGCAAAGTAGTACATAAAGCATACAAAATATAGCTAAGGGCACGTCACCTGCAATTAGAAAATGTCCCACAATGGTAGCCCACGCCACTTGCACTAACAGCTCTAATATATCACATATATTGTAATATCACACCAAGATAGAACACAACTATGCATTATATCATATATAAGTAGAACAAAGGGGAACATGTATATACAAGATCATCAAATACAAGTAAAAGAAGATAAGACAATTACATAGATAGCAAGTCAATATAGTAATACAACACAATATAAACACAATAAAGTAACTACAATGTATATGATGATGATGATGATGATAATGATGATGCACGAGGTCATCACACAACCTCCGAGATCTTCGCACAATCTCTATATACACCTACGGAGGCAAGCCTCCCAATGCAGGACCCATGAGGGGTTTGTCAACCCGTATGCAATCTACATATCACATATCTCCTCCCTGGCACATCCCTCGGGGAGGGTTTTATAAAGTGTTACAATATCTT
This sequence comes from Capsicum annuum, assembly GCF_002878395.1. Classification (NCBI taxonomy): domain Eukaryota; kingdom Viridiplantae; phylum Streptophyta; class Magnoliopsida; order Solanales; family Solanaceae; genus Capsicum; species Capsicum annuum. The sequence goes on along the minus strand of NC_061120.1, from coordinate 188,344,212 downwards.
CTCCTTGGCACTTCCCTCGGGGAGGGTTTTATAAAAGGTGTTGTCAATATTTCTCAGATGTTGTCACGGTGGTACCAACGTTTCATGAATGAGTATGATATAAGGATTTAATGCTCACAAACAATCACAATGATATATTTCCACAATCAATCACAATGATATATTTTCACAACCAATCATAATGATATAGTTCTACAACTATGTGAGCCAATATCCACTCATTATTTTCATTTCATTCATGAATTTTCACGTCTCATATGCCAATAAAGTATGAATATAACAACAATACACCAATGGTACCACATTAAGCATTTTAAAAACACAATACAATTGTTCACATGTATTCAAGGCTATCAACATTACATAGGACCCCACACGATCACACATATCACATAATATCTCAATTTTGACAATTACATCACATATAGGCCCCCACGCGGTCACAAAACATAGATATACATTTTTCATGATTATTTTTAACCCTTAGCATGCATTTTGTATCATCATTTACTACCTAGCCTAGTTTGAAAGAGTTAAGTCATAACCTACCTCAAAAGCCAAAACCGATCCGCTACACTTCAAATCCATGACCTTACTTTTCACAAATGATTTCGAACTCCACTAAAATATCAAATATTGAATCTATGTATCAAAAAAAAACAACGACACTCATATTGACTACTTTTGATTTGGAGTTAAAACGGACCCTCAAAATAGATTTTTGAAAAAGAAGGAAAAAATTGTAACTTTACTTTAAAAATGTGTTTTCCATATTTTTAGGAACCTACAACTGAAATTCCAAGTCAAATTGAGTCAAAATGAGGTTAAAATCAAAGAAACACCATTTTTAAACTTTAACCAGGTAAAATCTTTGAATTCGAGTTAAAATCAAGAATCGAAATTGTTTTGAAAGTTAAATTAATGAAAAACTAGTAATTATAAGATAAAAAAATTATTCAAGTAACAAAGAGTGAAATTTGGATTTAAATTCAAGCCCTAAGATTTTTGGGGTTTTGAGAAATTAATCAAAAAATTACTAAGAAAATGGTAAATTCTTATCTTAAATCCGTAAGTGAATCAAGAAATAGATGTTAATCTAGCTTCTCAAGCTTCACTTTTAAAAACCACACTATTTTGGTATTTAACTCTCAAGAGGAAAGGTGAAAAAAATTAGCAAGAAAAAAAGAGGGAAAAAATCGGATATTTATAGTATTGCAGATTTTTTTAAATCCAAACGGATTTCGACGGGGTATCCGAGATTCATTCAGAGTCCGATATATGCAAACGAACTATGCAGCCACACTAAATTTAATGTTTCGGACTTAATGGCGATATAAAATTTTTAAAGAAACATCACTTTCATAAAGTTGACCCCCAAAATTTGAAATCACAATTTTTCAAATCGAGGATCGAAATGAGATTTAAAAGCCAAAAAATTACACCAAATATGTTACCACCCTAAAATTGACATTCTAGATCAATTGGCAAAGTCGTATTTTCCATCCGAGATCGTTTCGATCAAATGTGAGTTTCACACCCATATTTCTAATTTTTCAACTTTTCGACCAATAAGTTGAAATTAGCTCGGGTGCACCAGAACCCAAATCAAAGGTCTACCTAACCTAAATCCCATGTTTTAAATTTTTTGGCGCAGTCCATTCAGCCATACGTTGCACAGATCAAAAGATATCCACATAAGTTCAAAATACGGCTCTCGAAACCATCAAAAACCACAATATCACATAAATAGTATCAAAATACATCGGGAACTGTGTCAATCACCCCCACACTCCAGAATACCATAATGCAACTATGGAAAGGGCTAAAATAGTCAAATCACACAAAATCACATATTTCATATATTTCATCAAATTTTCAGGGCATTACACTAAGGGCAAGCCTATGGTTCACCGTATACCATGGGTGAATTTCTTGCGAGAGTGAGCGAAATTTGTTCTATGTGTACCCATGCTTATTATAGATTACAAAATGGTGAGTGAATTGGGTAATCATCTTGTTGTGAGGATGCATGTAGAGGATAGTTGGGTGACTTATAGGAATGCTTGGTTGAATAATATGCATAAGTTTGTCGTTATGCTAGAGTCCACTTGTGAGGTTAGGGAGTTTGAAAATTGTAGTCCTATGTTTTCATATGCTATATGACATGATTGAGGTGAAAATTAATGAATCATGTGTAGCCTGTGTGTGCCCAACAAAAGTGCCTTGCTCAGATTGTGGTATAGAGCCTAGTTATGTTATAATGATTGTCTGGGATTGTTCGAGGACAAACAAAATTCTAAGTGTGAGGTGGTGATCTTGGGCATAATTATAATAGGAATATATCTAAAAGCCTTATTTGGTTTAATTGCAGGAAGATAACTTAAAGCATTTAAATGAATTATTGCATCTTTGCTCAACGATGTAGTTGCAATGTCCTTTTAGGTTGAAGATTAGAGGATTGAAAGACCATGATCATAATCTAAACCCTGCGAATCAATAAACCGATAATCAACATGACCACAATAAGGATAGAGATTTATAGGATTGTTAATAGTGCCTCAACCTGGAATTCTCTCTCGTATTGTTTACAACCTAGCTTACGTTGCAATTGTCACACTTTGTTATTTACTTAGTTGTTGAATTATTCAATAAATTGTTTAGCCCATTTTGATACTCTGAAATACTTGAATACATTATTGTCGAAAATGAAGTTAAGTAAATTACTAATCAAGTAGTCTTCGTGGATACGATATCCGATTCTTTGAGTCACTATATTACTTGTACGATCGCGTGCACTTGTGTGCGCGATAGACCACAATACCATGCACCCCACATGTTCAAAACCATCAATTCAAACGATACATGATTCATAAAAGCCATGGGAAAAGCTATTAATTCAACAATATCCAATAACCTTCAACCCACATTTTAAATCATTAATAAAATCACATGGGTGTAATTATAAATACATGCTTTCAATAAAATAAGATTTAAGGAAGAGTAACATGCCTCAAATATCAAGAATTATGGAGAGAAATCAATATTTGAAGCTTTAAATGACCAACCTTGAGAAAACCCTAGTGTTCTTGACTTAGGAATTTAGAGAGGAGAGAGCAGTGTTTTGATTTGTATATTTGAAGATAATAGGGCATATTAGTGTTTTTAAGTCGTGGGGAAGGAGTTTGGGCTGAGAAAAAGACCAAAATACTCATAAAGAAACCAAAAAAAATTGCAGAAATTCTTCAATTGACAACAAGGTTGACGGTCCGTCAGTTAGGTGACGTCTCGTCACCCTAGTCGTCACTTTCAAGATGAATTTTGCCATTTCCTGATCAAGGCTGATGACTTGAGCTAGCGGCTCATCACCTTAGTCGCCACCTAGCTGACGGCTCGTCAGCCTAGTCGTTACTTTTCGACAGACAGACGCTCCCAAGTAAAATGAACATAACTTTCTACTCTGATATCGGATTACGGTGAAATCGGATGCGTTGAAAAGAAGACTCAAAGATCTTTCATTTGGTATTTAGTAGGACACTTATCTCTTTATATTCAAGAAGTAATGGTCATTGGAAGTTGACCCAAGTTGAGACGTTCACTAAAACTCAATCGATAGGAAAGTTCTCAACTCGTCTCTGAGTTAGGAGATTTTTATGATCTCAACTCATCTCCAAAGATGTTACCACACCATAGAATTGATCATCCCACTTGTATTGACATAGAATCACTAGGTTTGGGTCTATACAAGTATTCAAATTCTAACCCAAAAATGTGGGGTGTTACAAGGACTAACCACAGGACCCCAGCCGTGCCTTGCACGGCCAATCACGCACCATCAGTCGTGCTTCGCTAGGCCAATCGCGAGCCTTGGTCAGCGTCTCACTAAAACGCTCATAACTTTTTCCTCCGAACTCAGACTGACGAACGGTTAGTTGTGTTGGAAAGAAGACTCAAAGACTTTTAATTTGATATACAGTAGGCTCCTACATCGCTATATTCTAGGATTAATAGTCGTTGGAAGTTGACCCCAAATAAGAATGTCAACTAAAACTCAATCGGTAGGAAAGTTCTCAACTCAACTGTGAGCTGTGAGATTTCTATGACCTCAATTCATCTCCGAAAATGTTTTCACCCTAAAGAATTGATATTCACACTTATATCTAAATAGAAATCATTGGGTTTGGATCTATACACATAGGAAGGACATTTCAAATTCTAGCCCAAAAATGTGGGATGTTACATAGATACAACGTTCTTCTATTCTTTTCTCTCCATCTAAGCTAAAGAAATTCAGAAAAGAGCAGTACATCCGATTTCCTTGATTCAATTATTGCAATGGAATAAGATTAATGTTTTCTAACTATTCTTCTAGTTCTGTATCTCTATTTAATGGCTTACATTCGATCTTGGATGAATTGTTTTAAGTTTTACAACACCTGCTCCGCAATAAGGAGAAGAAAGCAGCATGCGCAAAATCGACATTCAATCCTACAGACGCAAAATTGGCTTTGCATTGCCAATTTTAGCAAGCATTTACAGTATCCTAAATAAGATTTCTCGTTCGCCACCACTTGATCTTTTCAAAATGTGTATTTTCATTTATTATGTTTATGATTGACTTGCTTACTATAAGTTTTTTTTTTCTCGATTCTGGCTATCTATTAAGAACCAAAAGTCGAATAAAAAAATCGGCGACCAAAACAATCCATCTATGAAGTGTATAAAATAATTGAATGAATTTGGTCAGCACACCTCAAGATCGTGTCAGCTACCAAATTATTTTCTGGACTAATGTTCAATTTGACTCACAATAATATTCGTCATTGATACACCATTAATGTTTAAATGTATCAATGAAGAATAATTTTCTAAAGCTAAAGGAACCAAGCAAGTCAAAGAATGCTCCTGAATTGCACTTCTTTGGTGCGGGAGCTTTTAGATCAACCACATTATCCTTAATATACGACCAAGGGCGGATGTAGCCCTTCAACTACGGGTTCATTTGAACCCATAACTTTCGAAACGGAGGATAAATATATAGGTGAAAAAATACTAAAACCTTAACAAATATGAAATTTGAATTGGGTTCGATACTGAGAATCCGTCTCTGTCAAGAAAACTCGTCAAAGTACCATGTGAAGAACTTTGCCAAAGAAAAAGGGTACAATGAATGATCCAGACACTTCTCCAATAGCACATCCAATCCACTGGCTAGTTGTAGGTTGAAACAACATTGCTCCTAACCCTGCTCCTATAGAAACAAAAACCAGACATGCACCACATCTAACACTAGCAATGAAAATCTTCCTTCGTAGAATCTGAATTCTTGCTGATCTACCATCATTATCATCTTGTTTAGATTTGAAAAATTGCCATATATCGATGCCAACTTGGACAAACCATGATGCCAAAATTCCCAAAAAATGACCTCTACATGCTGTTTTTGTAACGCTAGTAAAATAGATCACACTAGACATGCCCCTTTGAGCCTTGCATGCAGCTGACATGGGCACATCTTTAGTTAGCTTCCATACCATGCGCTGCGAAACATAGTGGGCAACTAACCTTTCCAGGATGCGTCTCGTAGTTTCAACAGCGGTCTCACAACCAATCTGTTTCATTGATTTCTTGAAAAGAGTCACCGAATTGACACGATAATCTTCCTCAGGTAGCAAATCTTCCTCATCCTCCATGTTAGCACGAGATACCAGATGAGGTAAATAAGAAAATAGGAAACATTTCAAGGCAGTGCGTGCAAGATTCATCCACATAAATGCTGAGAATAAAGGTTTCAACTTAATGTTGTATTGTTTGGTACTCTGCTTCAACGAATAATCATGTTGATCGAAATTAATTATTGATTGATCGCTTTGTAGGCTGGAAATATAATCTTCAGAAAATCCTGTGCCAGCATCGCAAAATGCAATTCGTGGTGCACTATTACCGAAAGAAGCCCTAAAGGCAAAAGGGTAAGTGGCAACAACAGAAGCAGAGGCAGCAGCAGCCGAGGTAGCGAGTTTGGCTGAGAACATGCCATGAGAATGAAGGGCTTGACCAGTAAAGCTTTGATTTTTCCTTAGGAGATCCAATACAATAGCTATTCCTGCCATTGTGTGGTGACAGCAGACGCAATGCAAGCAGGCAGAGGCACTGGGGCAGAACTTTGTCTCTCAGTCTCAGTGAACAAATGAGACTTTTGGAAACTGTTCGATCAATGATATAAAGATTCTGTCAATCATTTGCATATGACCAAATACCTCAAGACAAAGTAAGAAGTTCCTGAACATACAAAGGCAACTCTAACTTGGGTGACTACTTGTGATTTTCACCAACTTGTTGCAAATTGCAGTACTTTCATGTGGACAACGTACGCAGCCTTACCCCTACCTTGTGAAAGTAGAGAGATTGTTTCTGATGGATCCTTAGCGCAAGTAAACAAGACAATCTTCATAGTAATGGTTGTTTACATACATCTCTTTGGAATGATCACTGATAATACCTAATGAGCAATTCCATGTTTTCTTTCCATAAATTTGAAGAGAATTATCTCTAAAGTAGAAATATATGAACTTCTCGGAGGCGCAAAAGTTCATTTACATGCTCCAATTTTCCAAGTTGTTTACTTGGGGATTAACTCAAGAAATTCCTTAGACATGTTGAAGTTGCTTTTAAAATATATACTATGGAAGTATGAAAGGCAAGCAAAAAATAGGGGGAAATTGGAATATGAGGTTGGTATAAAAGGACATAGCTAATTAAAGTTTGGAATCCATCTATCACATTAAGGGGTAGTTTGGTAGAGTGTATACGGATAATGTAAAATATTGTGTATTAATAATACTTGTATTGGTAATATTTGTGTTAGTTATGCTTGTATTTTTGTTATGCTTTAATTTGATATATTAAAAATAACATGAATTACATCATTTTTAAGAAAAAAAAACAATTTTTTTTACAAAAATAGTGAAATATCCTCCATATATATGTTGGAAAGAATGCAGAAAATTTTTTGAGGGATGGTAGTGTCTTTAACCATGTTAATACATGCATTAGATCTATTGCATTACTAATGTCATACGTTTTGAGGTATTAATAATACACACCTCAATACACAATAGAGTGTATAACTAATTCATAGGGGTCATTTGGTAGACTGTATTGAAAAGCTAATACATGCATTAATTTAATAATTACTAATACATATTAAACTAATGCATGCATTAGCTTTCCGGTACACTCTACCAAACGACCCTAACAATATACCAAAGATTCTCATTAGTTGTTACCAAAAAAAAAAGATTCTCACTAGCTTTTAAGAAAAGAAAGACAATGGAAGCTATTAAAACAAACAGCTATTATGAAAACTAGAAAAAGGAATATCATACAAAGTGAATCTGACTTTTGAACTAGTTAGCGAGAAGTTTAATTTTAATAACATATAAATTGTGTCCGACTTTCGAATTAGTTAGCAAGAAATTTAATTTTTGAGTGTCCATAAACAAAGTTGCACAGTGGCAGTTGATAACGTATTAACACTCTTAATTGTACTAGTTCTTTTGGAGTAAAACAAACAATTTCACACCATGTTGAATATTATTAAACTGTTTTAACCCAAAAAAATTATATCAGAGTCAATAGTTCAACAAAATGATACGGGGATGGCGGAGCTATGACACAGGGTTCGAGATAGTGTGTTTGCCCGTCTATTGGCCGGTGTGCTACCTCTATCAGTACGTCCATAGTTTCAAAGGACAAAGAAGCATATACCAAAAAAATAAAAATAACCAGTGGACCAAAAGAGAAAAACAAACAACTTCTTTAAATATTGTTAATGATGTGAGATCTTTTGACGAAAAATTTATTAAAAGAAAAAGACAAGGGTAGTGCGTAAGTACGTACCTGGATGAAAATCGAAGGCCAGCTAGCCACTTCTTCTTGCAGTAAAATAATTATATCCAAAATAGGTTCCCAACTAGGATAAGGAGTTGAAATTGAATTGAATATCTCAAAGGGATGGAAGTTTTCATCCCATTTAAATTTGAAAAACTAATAGAGATTGACATTTTCTTTTCCAATCAATTTCGCCGTATGGTGGTGTGTACCTCTTCCTGATAAAAAAAAAATCACAAATTTTACACAGGAGTAGGACTAAACTGTTAAGGCCCACGGAAGGTAAGATTTCAATTATTTTTGCTTTTAATTTATAAACATAATTTTTTAATATAGTAGCGTAAGTCAACTAGGACTTTAAATATTTTACCGAGTTAGTTTAGGATTCTGCCTTACTTACAAGAACTTTTTGTAGTTAGAAAAAACTAATTTTTTACTATTTTTTTAAATTATTCTTTAATTATGAGAATTAATTAATATTTTTTCTTATACTGATCAATTAAAAAAATATTCTAAAATGGGATAGAAAAATACTTTTAAAATAGTACTCTATTAAGGAAATACTTCTATAAATATTGAAATGCACTTATTGGGATTCAACGTGTATGTATATATAGTTTCTTTGTTTTCATTCAAATCATTCTTTAGGTCAAAATTTTCGCTCACACAAGAATTATTTTCATCAAAATTGAAGCTTTGTGATCACTATTGTATTATTTTGTTGTAGTTTACAAGTCGTACATGAATTTACAGGTGGTAGATGAATGTAGGTCAGCTTTAAGGATTTTCTTTAGTTAAAGGTTAGATTTAGTTGTATTATTTTTATATCTCTATTTTGAGAATTTTTTTTTGCGTAAAGGTTAAGTTTAGTTATATTATTTTAATATATTTATTATCGTATTACTTTTTTATAGTTTACATATGGTAGATGACTGTCAGATGACTTTGAGAAATTTTTTGTATAATTATATTGTTTTGAAGTCTCTATATTATTGTTTTGTTGCTTGTTTTGTTGCAGTTTACAGGTGGTAGATGAATGTCGATCGACTTTGACAATTTTATTTTAAATGTTAGGTTTAATTAGATAAATTCTCCAAAAGATGTTGAATTTAATTATTGTATATATCTTTTTTATTTAGACAAATATCCTATATTTAGTCTAACATTTGAACTCAATAAAGTGAGGTACACACGCGAGGCGCGTAAATTTAAACTAGTATATATATATATATATATATATATATATATATATGCCAAAAAATAACTTTGAAATAGAAGAACTTATCAACCAATTAAAACGAATTGAATTAACTCCTAAACAAGAAAGAAAAAATATAATACGAAAATCATAAAAATGGACTTTCTATCAAATAGACGAAGAACCATCGAAAATAATGAAAGACAAGGAGAAGAAAGACAAAAAATATATATATATATATTTTGAATCTTAAATCCCTTAACAAAATTTCTAATTTCGCCACTACATGCACTAAAAGTAAAGAAAATAACAACAGGAAGAAAAAATCTTGATCCACATCTTACATCAAAACTTCAAACATCCTAACAAAAAAATTGTATTGGAGTACTTCATTGGTATTGATTGAAGAAACAGTAAGGAGAACTTCAAAATAACGATGATGAAACAAGAATTAAATCACTTTTCTAAGGATATTCACACTTTTAATAGATTATATAGAGAGAGAGATTATAAATTATAAATTATAGATATAGATATAGATATAGATATATATGAAAATTAATTTTTAATCTATATACTTCGTATAATCCTCTATATATGTAATATAATTTTTCGACAAAGAATGTTCAAGTGGCCGCTGTACACTACCTGTGGTTTCATCGCTGAGTGCATGACACCTTGTATGACATTAAATCATTAATATACTTGGATGCTGTCAGTATTATTGACCTAATGAACCTAAGAAGCAAGTGTTAAGATCCTTCTTTCCCATATATCTATATCCATGGCAACTCCACTGATTTTAAACCTTTTCTAAATTATCATCACCTTCGTTATAATTCTAAATTTCTTTCTAAATTATCTCTTCTTAGTTGTGTGCATATTTGTAAAATTTCAAACAGAATGGAACCTGATAGTCAAAATTTTATGAAAATAAATAGAGCAAACTTATAAAGTGTTGTTTTTAGAGTTATAATTAATATAGCATATTTAAAAGTACATAAGTATTGTCAATTATTTTATGATTTAGCAGTGTAACCTATAATTCTAAGAAGCACACTTCAAATGCATTATTCCATTAAAATATTTATAACTTTCATAATACATTATTACAAAGCACACTCACAAACTTTCTTACAACAAAGCAAACCCTAATTCCTAGATAAAGGCAAGACCTTCCTAGGAACATTTAATTAATACTCTTTTGCAAAAGAGTTTATTAGGACACACCAAACAGGAAAATTGGAAATTTACTACTAGTACATAGTCTTATTCTTGCATATTTTTATTAGGACACACCAAACAGGAAATGGGGATTGATGACTAGTAATAGTACTTGGTCTTACATTCTTACATATTCTTATTTTATTATGCATCCAAGATAATCTCATGGGGTTTAGGTTCTTGGGAATCACTATCAGTAATCCCAATAGTTTTATCTTCAGTGTCCTTCATCAGCTTCTCAAGTTGCATATCAGTACCAATATGAGTGGTCTCCTTCATCAGCTTCTCAAGGTGCATATCAGTACCAATATCAGCATACTCAGTTGGCATTTTGTCCCAATCTAGAGTTGGTTCCCAATCTGCCTCTTTGATTACTTTCTGAAATTTTTCAAACAAAATCTTACTTCCTTCTGCTGTTAAATGCATTCCATCCCTACACAAATAAAATTCAAACTCCTTCATTTACTATTAAATTCTTTCAAGAAAATACTTAAACGCACAATCATTTCACTTTTAAGGTAATTACATGTATATTTCTTAGTAAGTACGTATTATAAATTAGTATTCTATAAAAAAGGAAAATAACATCTGTGTATTTTTAGAAAATGCTTTTTGTTAGAAGTATTTTTCTAACAAATATTTTTAAAGAGTAGCAATTTGCAAAATACTTTCGTAAATTTGTATTTGGTGAAGGTTCTAAAAATGTCTGAAATTATTTTTTTTTTAACTAACTTCTAATATACAGTTCTGCTACTACTCAAAAACATTTATATTCTTTAATAAAAGTTTGGTCAGACACATACACTTTTAACCTTTCAAAACTTAACCAAATAGACGTGAAAATTCACTAATTATGTAAGAAAAAAAATGACATTGTCAGAGCATATATATACAACTTAGTTTCCTTTTGTTCAAAAATTTATGACAATATTGTTAATACTACAACTACAACATTATAGTAAAACCAAAATTAAATAGTAGCAGTAGAAAATTTGATTACCAAAAGACACCAGGTTTTTCATAAAGGGCTTCGAAGAAATTGACAACTGGCACGCCTAATTCTTGGCCTAGTTTAACACCAGCTTCTGCATATTTTCGACCGACCTCATTTGATCTACCTCGATTATCCCTGATCAGAAAAGAATTAATACTTTTAAACAATACTCTATAGTATAACAATTGAAAATTAAACAAGATGTTGCGTTTGAGTATTACTCCATTTGTTTATTTTAACTTGTTCATGTCTGACTTGGCATACCCCTTAAGAAGCAAATACAGTGGTAAGTTAATTATATTACCCCTAATTATTATAAGTCATCTAACTCATTCAAAAATGTATGGGAAACTACTAGTACTACTTTGAGATATTAGTTAATTCTAAAATTATATTATCCTATTATATATTTATATGAAAAATTGTGAGACTATTGTCCCATATTATATACAAGGTGGGATAAAATAATCTTATGCATGAGGTATTCTTACTTATCCCATCTCGCGTACCAATGACTCCTAAATACTTAATAATAAGGTGAAATAGGTATAAAAGGGCATGTTATCTCTTTATTTTCTAAATTGGACAAGAAAAAATAGATATGTATTTTTATTTTAAATGAACAAATAAACATAAAAGGAATTAGTAATTGTTGAGGTTAGTCACCCGTAGAATTTAAGAATTAGTTCCTCATTAACTGCAGGAGCACTTAGCATAATTAGATGAGTCTTCTCTAAAAGGCCCTGCAAACGAAAGGTTCCAAATAGTGATAAGTCTAAAACAACTCCATATAGATAAAAGCTTAAACTTATTTACATTCGATTTTTATTAAAAATAAATATGTATAATATGTGTTTTCACATAAAATGATAAATTATAGTTAATTAATAAGCATTGAAGTACTTAATTATAGCAAATCAATATGATTTGATGTAAAATTGTATCTATTTAATGCGAATGAGTATTTACTTATCAGATTTAACTTTAAAGGTTTCATACATACCTTGATATGAAGTGCAATCTTCCTCATGTTTTCAACATATTCATCAAGAGGGACATTGCTGCTGTTAGGAAAATCAGAATCTTGTGAATCGTTCCCACCAAAATAAAGTATGACAAGAGAAGGTTGAATTTCCTTGTGTTTGTCCCAACAATGTTCCTTTGGAAAAACTTTCTTGTAAATTTCAAGAGCCATCCTTGAGTTTCAACCAATATATCCACGCAAGAATATATCCGCCTGTTTCAATTAATAAAGAGATTAATTTATATTAAAAGGTTGAATTTGGAAAAGTGCCACATCTCAAAGGATATAATTTGGACAATCTACTCTAATTCAAATATTAGTGCCTGCTTCCATATTTCAAATCCACGATCTATAAGTTCAATACTATTAATTTCAACTTCTTAATTACTTTTTATATTCCCAAATACTTGTCATCCATACTAAAATATTTCATAATACTTTCCATTTTAGATACTCAAGACGTAATTGATTGTTTGTTTTCACTTTTATGCTTAGTCATAAATATGGAGAGATATTAATATAGTGCAACAAAGAAAAATATTAAATAGAGATGAGTAATCAAAAAGAGTAATTTAGTTAAATTACTTTCTAGTTAATATCTTTTCTTAAGAGGTGTGCATACTGAAAATGCAATAAGTATTTAGAAGCGGATGGAGTATTTGAGATTCTTGATTGTGGCAAAGATTAGTCCAGCACCGCAATAGATTTATCAATCTTATGACAGGTTTAGCTATAGAGGCTTTGGGGTCATAATTTTCGTGCTTATTAAAAATAATTAATTCAAATTAATTCTTATTTTTTAAAATTAAAATTTAACTGATTATTAGTTTCTATTCTTAATCTTTTTAAGTAAATATGGAGAAAGACTGCACATGATAAAAATAGAGTAGTAATAAATTTAAATAAAAATGAAATAAGAATAACTTAATCAAATTATCCTTTTTAATTAATATTTTCTTTAACACCATGCAAAATAAGAAATATAAATAGATCACAGTCCAATTTATATCTATAGGGGTGGATATAATACATATATATATATAGTCCAGTATCTTTGCTTGTGTAATTCTCTTTTTAGTTCTTTTATTTCACTTTATGTGATAAAGTTTGACTAGGCATAAAATTTGTGAAAGAAAAGAAACTTCTTGAAATTTATAATTTGTATGTCACTTGTTTTTGTGAGCATTAAAACATGTAATCGTGAGAAAAACTAAATATATAAATATACAATGAAAACACAAGAAATATATCTAAAGTATAAATTGTGAATTTGCTACTACAAACTTGAATTTGCACAAAAAATAAGGTGGAAGAGATTACCTTACGAGCATAACAGTTTGCAAGGGTTGCACCCCAACCATTAAGGAAGTAGCTTAATTGCACTATTGAAGAACCAAATAGGACAATCAATGGACGACTTGGCCCTATCATTTTTCTCTTCTATCTTTTCTCTTACTAAAAAAAGATTTCTTTTTTGATGTTGGAAACAGTTCCAGATACTTACTATTTATAATGGTGGATACCAACAAAAGGAAAAATTTGTTCTTCCATGTGCGTGTATACCAATATAATATTCTCTTGTTCACTTTTACTTACTACTATTTTAGAAGTAGATGATTATTTTTTTTTTATCCAATTTGAAAAATGAAAAATCAGTTTACCATTTTATACTTGTTTGACTCTTACAATTAATATGGGTGATGTAGTAAAATTATCATTTTATTTGTTACTTATTAAGAAATGTATATATTAAATCAAGGCATAATACATAAATATGCATATCATTTAACTTGACCTCAAATCACATATATAACCTCTAACTTTGGATGTGCACAAGTAGACACTTGAACTTATATAAAGTTAAATAAGTAGATACACACGTCTTATGTGGCATAATACATGTAGGATGCCATGTAGGATAAGAATTGTCCACATAGGACGTGCGTGTCTACTTGTTTAACTTTATATAAGTTTAAGTGTCTACTTATGCATCCAAAATTGAAGGTCATATATGTGATTTTAAGTCAAGTTAAAAGACATATTTATGTATTGTGCCTTAAATTAAACGTAGATTCGGGAGTAAAGATGAATATAGAGAGTAATATATATACTCTCAGAGGCGTATATATTCAAATTTTCATGGACATGAGTCATGAGGTACATCACTCTCTTTAAAATAGATATTTAATTAGTTTTAAACAAATTACATTACGGCAAGTTGACAATCAACCTTTGATCAATAATCTATTAACAGAAAAAACATCGTTCACTCTATAATTGTTCTCGATGAATTTTCATACTTTCAAAATGATTAATAATGGCATCATTGCCTACATTTTAAAATATACTGCACTATAAATGGCAAACAAAAAAATCACCAAAAAGAACTTCATTCATCCTATTACGAGTCATTTTTAAGTACTTCATCGATGAAAATGTCTTTTCATACTAGCAGGCAACATGTTAAATTAAAATCAACTTCATAAGTAGATAAAGAGTGATCAGGTTGAGGGCAATATAGTGGACTTCTCAAAATATTATTTGGTGTTTGTATTATCTATAATGGCATAACTACATACCTTAACTAATATAAACTCCTAATTATCCTATTTAGTTTAAGTTTTCATTAATTATAATTTATAACCTCTCTTGTCAGTTAAATACAATTCATAGCCTCTCCTTTTTATTTTCTCCATTAGTTTTCTCTCTTTCTCTATCTTCTCTTTTTTTTTCCCACTTTTTTCCTCTTCTTTTCTCTCCCTTTTTTCTTTCTTTTTTACTTTTTTTTTTTTCGTTTCCCTTTTTTTTCATTTTTTATATTTTTCTTCTTTTATTTTCCGTGTTTTTCAACTTTTTTTCTTTAGTGTATTTTTTTCGTTCTTGTTTTGTGGTTTTTGGTCATTTTTCTCATTCTTTGTTTTTTGTATTCTCTTTTTTTTGGTCTCATTTTTATTGTTATTGTTATTGTATTTTATATTTTATATATTTTTTTATCATATTATATATTTCAAATAAATTTATTATTTGAATAGTTTAGCCGTGAATATGCACAATTTATTATTTGTGTTTATATACAAACAAGTATAAGAAATTAGTTGTATTTGCTTGAATCTAAAATATACAAATATACAATGTGTCATTCAATGCAAATATATTATTAATATTTATATGTCAAATTTATCATTTGTATTTGTATATAAACAAGTATGATTTGTATGTGTGTGGTTCAAGTTTTATAAATATGTATCATTCGATACAAATGTAACATTTATATTTTTATAATTTAATATTTGTATTTGTGCATTTCAATTTGTATCAATAAAATACAATTCATATCAATGAATATAAATACAAGTGTTCGTAGAAAGAAAAATAATAATAATTTTTTAATTATTTAAAAATAAAAATGATGTTGTCAACTGCAAATTCAAATACAAACAAATAAATAAATGAAATTACAAATATAAATACAATATACGGTCAACTTACAAATATAAATACAAAATATTAAAAAAAAAGTACAAGAGCACAACGAAAATAGAATATAAATACAAATACAAAACAAACAAAATGAAATTATAAAATATAAATATAATATGCAATCAACTATAAAATATAAATATAAAATAATTCTTTAAAATACAAGTGTGAATTATATAAAATATAAATGATGGTGCGAACTATAAAATACAAATTCAAATGTAAACTATAAAATACAAATATAAGTGTAAACTATAAAAATACAAATACATATATAAAAATGATGATGTGAATGCAAATACAATAAGAGATTGTGATATTTTTATTATAATCAATGGCTTGTGCTCAACGTAATCATATTTTTTGAAAATACAAAATATAAAATAGAACCAAAAGTGAGAAAGAAAGAAATATTAAAAAATCAAAAATAAAATAATAATTAAAAAAAGAAATAGAAACCAGAGATAGAAGAGAGAACGAAAAAAATAAAAAAAATAGGAAAAAAGAAGAAAAAATAAAAATAAAAAAAAAACTAAAAATAAAAAAGAGGAAAATATGAAAAAGAAAAAAAATAATAAAAATAAATAAATGTTAGAGATATACGGGAGAAAAAATGAAAAAAAACGGAAAAGAAAAAGAAAAAAAAACATTCAAAAAAAATAAAAAAAAGAGAGAAATAAAAAAAAGAAACGATGGTGAATAAAAATATAATGAGCGATTATGATATTTCCGTCATCATCCATTGCTTTTACTCGGCGTAGCCATGTTTTTAAAAATACAAACAAAATATAAATATAAAATACAACCAAAAATAGAAAAAAATGAGACAGAAAAAAGAAAGAAAAAGAAAAAAGTGAAAAGAAGAAGAAGAAAGAGAAGTGGAGGTTAGAAATAGAAGACAGAAAAAAAGAAGAAAATGAGAAAGAAAGAAAACATAGACTACAAATAGAAGAAAGAAAAAAAAAAAGAAACTAAATAAAAAAAAAAAAAGAGAAATAGAAGATATAAATTCTAATTTTGAAAGTTAAGCTAGGGTACTTTCATTTTGTTAAAACATAGACTATTTTCTAAAGGTCAAATCCATCAGTGGCCCCTTAAACTTGGAAGGAACTTTCACTTAGACACCTCAAGTGAACGTTGTATACTTTTGGCACCTCAAGTAGTCATAAACTATGTCACTTGAGGTGTCAAAGTGCCAAAAGGTGCCAAAGTGACACCTTATGGCTACTTGAGGTGCCAAAAGTGAAAAACGTTCACTTGAGGTACCTAAGTGAAAGATCGTGCCAAGTTTAGGAGATCACCGATGGGTTTGACCATTTTCTATAAGTATCTTTGTATTACTTGGTAGCAAAGCCATGTTTGTTTCACTTTAAATAGGAAATATTGAATATATTGCAATTATTCTTCAAATATGAGTTGAATAAACTATTTTTAATTAATTGAATGTATACTTTTTTGGGTGGTAAATTAGACATGCATATAATTAAAGAGTTAAGGGGTCGTTTGGTTGAAAATTAAAATAAGTTATTCTGGATTTATTAATCTCAAAATTAGCTATCTGAGATCAATTATTCCACCTTTAAGGAAGAATAAGAAAAATACTACAATTTCAGAATAACTAATCCCGGGATGAGTTATCCCATGCATTTTGTCTCAACCAAATATAGAATAAACTTTTCCTCTAAATTAATCCCAAGATTATTTATCGTTGTCCCTCCTATCAAACAACCCATAATAGTTTACATAAAAGCAAAAGTACTGGATTTGAATATACACGTGTGCTTGTGAATCTTTGACATATGTACTAAATCATTGGCAATAGGCCCGTGCTCCAACATATTAAGCTTCAATTTTTAAAATTATATGAAAGAAGTAAAATAAATTATCATTATTAAATAGTTTTAAATAATTTAACTATTTAATTATTTTAATTTATAATATTTTTTCTTCTATTTCAATTTAAGTTACGCTGATACAATTTAGAGAGTTAAGAAAATATCACGATTGAAGTAGCGAAGCAGAAATGTCTTAAACGACTTATAATAACTAATTAGAAGTGATATAATAAAATTTCTATAAAAAATACTTGTGAAAATAATTTAACTAAGCCTCATATGAGATGTCAAGTTAATTTAAAACATAAAGAGTTAATTTTTACTTTTTTTAAATCAAATTTATTATTTTTTTAATACTTAAATGATTTATAATTAAAGATGATGTAATAAATTACGGTTGAAGCAGTTGAAGAAAACATGTCATAAATGTCTGTTTTACTTATTTATTTTATTAATTATTATTAAGTTTCTAATACGTAAATGATATATAATAATTAATTAGGGGTGATATAGTAAAATTACAGAGCAAACAATGGTCGACAAGTATGTCGATCACCGAAAGGAAAAAGTTGTTAAAACATTACAATTTAATTTCCTTGTTTACGTATTTTATGCTTCATTTAATTGTACCTAATAAAAATTGATATTTTAATCACTTAGATCTTAGATTGTAACTATGTATTTAATTTTTTGTTTGAATGTAATCATTTAGATCTCAATAAGTGTACTACATTCATACTTTTTTTGACATAGATTTTACTATTACAAAGTACTTTATTCGGTCATTTTTAATTTATTTTATCATTGTCATTAAATATTATTTATAATCTAATACTTAAATGTCTTATAATGACTATTTAGAAGTGATAAAATAAAATTACTATAAAAGTTACTTGTGAGTTTTTTTTTAAGTGAACCCCCTATAAGTCGTCAAATTAATTTAAAACATCAATGGTTAACTAATTAGAAGCGACCATAAAAAGTACTTGTGAAAAAAAATTTAAGTGGACTCCATATAAGTCGTCAAGTTAATTTAAAACATCAAGAGTTAAGTTATAACTTTGTATCTATTTTATCATTTTTAATGAAATATTATCAATTCTCTAATGCTTAGATGATCTGTAATAATTAGTTAGGGGTGATATAATAAAGTCGCGATTGAAGTAGCTGAAGCATGCATGTCATAAATGTCTACCGTACTTTTTTACTTAAATATTATTAATTTTTCAATACGTAGATAACTTGTAATAATTAATTAGGAATGATATAGTAAAATCACAATCGAAGCAGCTGAAGCCAGGATGTCATAAATATCTATTTTACTTTTTTCAATTATGTATTATTAATTTTTGAATACGTAATTGACTTATATAATTAATAAGGATAATATAGTAAAATCACGGTTGAAGCAGCTGAAGTGGGCACGTCATAAATATCTATTTTACTTTTTTTAACTAAATAAAATTAATTTTTGAATATGCAAATGACTTATAATAATTAGTTAGGGGGTGATATTGTAAATTCACGAGTGAAGCAGTTGAAGCAGGCATGTCGTCTACAAGCTGTCTGCTTTAGCTGCTTAAAATATCAAGAGTTAACTTATAATTTTGTGTCTATTTTTTTTTTTTTTTATGAAATATTATCAATTATCTAATGCTTAGATGATCTATAATAATTAATTAGGGGTGATATAATAAAATCACGATTGAAGTAGCTGAAGCAGACATGTCATAAATGTCTACTGTACTTTTTAATAAAATATTATTAATTTTCTAATACGTAAATGACTTGTAATAATTAATTAGGAATGATATAGTAAAATCATGATCGAAGCAGTTGAAACAAGCATGTCATAAATATCTATTTTCCTTTTTTCAATTATGTATTATTAATTTTTGAATACGTAATTGACTTATATAATTAATAGGGATGATATAGTAAAATCACAGTTGAAACAGGTAAAGCATGCACGTCATAAATATCTATTTTACTTTTTAAAATTAAATAGTATTAATTTTGTAATACGCAAATGACTTTTAATAATTAGTTAGAGGTGATATAGTAAATTCA